>NC_046663.1:63726718-63740997 GCF_010883055.1 Belonocnema kinseyi | reverse complement strand
ATTAGATATTATTATTTATTCTTATTACTATATTATATTATATTATTATATTGCTAAACCCCGTGTCGTTTTAAGAGCCTTAAGAGAATCAACCCCCAAAATCTAAAACACCAACCTGGGGTTGATCGCTGAATTTGAACTTGACTTGATCCAGATAAGAGAGCGCGTCCTCCAAACTGCAGCCCGGTGACGTTGGTGGTAGTGCTTTCGCGTTACTGGTTTGCATCTGAAACATTTGGGAGATATAAAGGCCTGTAAGATAAAAAATGAAATCAACAAGAGTTCAAAAAGCACCTTCCTGATATGTTTCTTGTTTGCGTGTCCGAAAAACTTAATTTTTAAAATTCCATGAATTTTTCCTGGGCAATTTTTCATTTTGCCTGGTCATTAATATTCGCAAAGACCAGCATTTTTCTATTAAAAAATGTTTAACATAGGATCTCTTATGAATAGAATAAAACGATTTCAAATTAAATTTTAATTATTTAAACTGAAAAAGATGACTATTTCACCATGAAGATAAGATTTCAATCCAAAAGGACGATTTTTCTGTCTAAGTAGACGAATGTTCAATAAAACAGTTGCATTTTCAAATTAGAAGGATGAATTTTCAACAAAAAATGAAAAAGTTAAATGTTCAATAAAAAAAAAAATTCAACAAAATAGTTCAATTTTCAACTGAGATGAGTCTTGAAGCGGACAAATTAATTTTTAACAAAGTAATTCAAATTTACCCAAGTAGCTGGATTTTCAACTACTATATCATTTAAATAATAATAAAATTAACAAATTGCAATTTTACCCAAGTAGTAGTTGAAATTTCAATAAAAAAAAGATAAATTTTTAATCAAAGAGTTGAATGCCCAAAAAAAGTCATAAAACTTTTGAAAAATAATTCAATTTTCAACAAAATAGTTGAGTTTTCAACCTGCAAAGATGAATTTTCAACAAAAATTATGAATATTTCATTCGAGTGTTTAAATTTTCAAGCAAAAAGATGAATTTTTAAACAAAAAGAATCATTTTCCAAGAACAAGATTAATTTTCTACCAAAAAGACGATTTTTGAAATAAAATAATAATAAATCTTAAACTGGAATGGACGAATTTTCAACACTATACATGAACTTTCAACTAAAAAAAAAATTGTCAACAAAAAATGGAAGTCAAATTTTCAATTAAAACCACTTTTTTAAACACAATAGTTCAATTTTCTACCAAATAGATGAACCTTCAACCAAAAAAAATTGATTTTCAACACAATAATTGAATCTTTAACCTGCAAAGATAAATTTTTAATTAAAAATGTAAAAGTTGCATGTTGAAAAGAAAAAGATGAATTTTCAACCTTAATTATGGATATTTAACTCGAATACTTGAGTTTGCAACCAATACTAAGAATTTTCATACAAAAAGATTCATTTTATACGAAAAAGGGTGATTTTTCAACAAAATATACATTTTCAACGTTATTTTCAGTTAAAAAAAATAATAATTTTCAACCAGGCTGATTGATTTTTAACAAAATAATGAATTTTTAACCGTAATATTTCAATTTTCCACCAAAAAGATTAATCTAACCCATAAAATTAATGTTTACTAAAAAAAGACTAATTTTTCACAAAATATATAAATTTTCAAATAAAAAATAAATCATTTGTCAACCAAAAATTGAGTTAGAAAATTACTTTTGAATAAAAAAAAATTCAAGTAACCAGTAAAAATTTTAGCTGTAATAGTTAAATTTTCAATAACAAAATTAATTTTCAGCCAAATAAAACACGAATTTTCAACAAAACAGCGTATTTTTCAACCAAAGATACATTTTTAATTGAAATTATGAATCTTCAGCCAAAAAAATTAATTTTTGACAAAAAAGTTTAATTTTTTACCAGGTTAAAAAAATTCAATATAAAAAGATGCATTTATAATTAACTTAAAGAAAGATTTTTCTGTCAAGATAGAAAAAAAATCCTAAGAAACTGCTGAATTTTGAATCAAAAAGCTAAGTTGTCAACCAAGAAGATCAATTTTCTAACAAATAAAAAAATGTAAACAAAATACATTAATTATCAACCACATACTTGAATTTTCAAGCAATAACGATCAATTTTCAACCAAAACTAGAATAATTAAATTTATGGTCAAAAAAATTAATTTAAAATAAAAAAAAACGAATTCAAGTTGGCTGTTTAACCAAAGAAAAAAAATTCCAGGTCGTTTCCTGGTTCGAAAAAAATCGTCAAGGCCAATGAATTTAAAAAATCGAACACAGATTCAGTTCCAAAAATATAAATCCTCTTAATCATTTTCAATGCTCCAAATTGAAGAATAATTCAATGAATTAAAAAAAAATTCAAAATGATATAATTTTAAGCAGTTTTAAGTTTGAATCATTAAAAATTGAACGATTATATTTTATTTATAAAGTTAACACTTCTTAAATTATAAGTTAAATAATTTTTTTTTAATCCTGCCAAATTAAAAAAATTTCCTTAAAATCTTCCACATTCGTTTTTGATAATTTTGTAAATCTTTCTAAATATTGTTAAATATTGCCTTAAAATTATTTTTTTTTTAAATAAAAAATACATTTTCAATTTTTCTGTGAAATATTTTTTATTCCTCTGAGGCACTTCAAAAATTTTCAAATCTTCTAAATTTTTCTTCCAAATCTGCCAGAACCTATAATTGACTATAATATGGCCGTGGAATATTTGAACCGAAATTTTGGCACAAAACTTCCAAGGGATCGTCCACATATTAAGTAAGGCATTTTTCTTTTGTTCATATCGCTGTGCCCTTTTCAACTTGACAAAAATGTTATTTTCGTCTTTATTCAAACAACAGAGAAACATCTTACGTAATATATGGACGATCCCTAAATATCTCTTCAACTCACTCGATTTTTCTCTAAGCATAATAGGTTTTCATTTGTTATTTATACATCAAAATTCAGCAATTTGACTTACAAATTAAATTATTTTTTAATTATAATAATGCAAATTGTAACGTTCAAGGATTAGTTGTTTTTTTTTACATTTTGAATATTTAATCTCAATTAAAAAATTTCAAATTGAATGGTTTGAAAATACAAACAGTTTAATTGTTAACGTAAAAATTTGTAAATTCTAAAGTGGTGAACTGATTCCGAATCATCTTGTAAAATCAATTATTATTCACTTTTTGAATCTTAAAGTACAATTGAATTTTAAAAATCATAAATTAATATATATTGACAGTTGGTCTACTTGAAATTTTTGATATAAAAAAGCTTCGATTTTGAACACTTCTAATTTTTAATTATTTAAGTATTTAAAACAGCATTTTAAAATTCTTTAAATTAAAATGTACGCTTAAAAATTAAAAATCTAAAATGGAAAATTTGTAGTGAAAAATTTTCGAATTATGAGTTCTAAACAGAATGATGTCACGAATGGACAGATTTTTTTCCCTACAAATTTGTAAAATTCCCGGTCAAAAAATGAATTCACTGTTACTTCCAGGTCCAATAAAAGTCCCGGTCCAGCAGCCACCATGAGAATTTTCAAAAAAAAGTTCAATACTTTAATATAAAGCTACTTTTAAGAAGGAAGAATCATTTTTATTCAATTTTACATTTTAATTTAAACAGAAAAAAAGCCCATTCAGAAAAAATCCACTGAAAATTTAGGTTTTCCGGTAGGGTAGACAGTAGACACTGCGAAATCTTTTAAAATGCTCTTAAAAGTTTTGAAACTGTATCAAATCCTTTCAAAATCTTTTAAATCTCTTGAAATAATTTTAAAATATTTGAAATTAAAAAAAAATATTTTTAAATTGCGCTTTTCAAGATAACGGGTTCTATTTTGATTTATCAGCGAAGAATTAAAAAAATATGTTTAAAGTGTTGTTTTTGCAAGATAGTCTAATTTTTAAACAAAACTCAAAATTGGCGGGAGTCCGAAGCCTTCAAATTTAATTTTGGATTCTTATAAGTAGTTGAGATTATAAAATAAATAGTACCTTATGTCTGTTGGCAGTTCCTTGTTTGGCTTAAATTGTTGTAACTAAATAGATTCCTCCTGACACAATTCCCTGGAAGATTAATTGAAATCACTCTCTTTAATTTATTTTTAGTTTACATTTCATTCTTTTTCTTCAGGTCAATCTTCTAATATCTAATGTGTATCGAATATATATTACGACACAAAAAAAAGTTTTCAAATTTTTTATCGCGGTTTTAAATTTATTGCGTTTGATATATCAATATTTTGAATAAAGTGATGTGTTATTGTGCACAATCCTATTAGATTTGGCAAATTTCATGAGTTTGGAACTGCTTATTCTTGACGAAAATTGTTTTAGATTTAGTTAAGGTTATGTTTCGCAGCGAAGCCGGGATTCTTGGTCTCAATGATTGAAAACTATATCTTTTTAATTCAAGCCGTTTTATTGAACAGAGGAGAGGATTTGTTCCTTCGCAATAGATAGATTTTAAAATAAGTAATAATAAGTCAAATCACTTACATTTTCCATGTACGCAACGCAGTGGCGCAGTGTGCCAGATCATCCGTTTCCGTCGTCAATGGTCATACCGGTCATTAGGCCTCGCCACGCGCATCTAAATAAAGTGAACCAATCAAATCCCCCGTAGGGATTCGTACGGCGTCCTCCATTTTTAAAAGGACGTCAAGCGGAAAGCTTGAATCAGGTTCAACTGCATGTCTCAACTGCAGAAAAAACTCGAACACAATCTTATAAATAGTCGTATAAATGTGAAACGAAAGTCAGAAACATGTGTCTTATATTTATAACCAGTATGAAAATGCAAAAAAGCGTGCTATTAAAAAATTTGAAGTGTTTCTTTGCAACATATATAAAGAATGATTATCTTCCATACTGTTCACACTATATCGACTTTGGAAAGAACGCTAAATAGATAAATATGAACGATGAATACAAAAATTGTTAAATAAAATTATAGAATATTCAACTGGAATAATAGTTAGTTCAATTTTCGGCAAAAAATTCCTTTTCATAAAAAAAAATTAATTTTCAATAAAATATCTCATGCTTCAGCGAAAACAAGGAATTTTTCATTGAAATGATGAATCTTCAGCCAAAAATTAATTTTAAACAAAAGAGTTTAACTTTCAATTCTTTCAACTAAGTACTTTAATTTCCAACCTACACGGTAAATTTTCAACTAGAATAATAAATATTCAACTGGAATACATGCATTTTTAACCGAAAAGAAGAATTTTTCAACAATAAGTTTAACTTAAAAGGAAAAACGGAATTTTCTACAAAAAAAATTGATTTTCGACAAAATATGTGGATTTTCAACCAAATAGTTGCATTTTTAATTAAAAAAGACAATTTTTCATCCGAACTGTTGAATTTTCAACAAGAAAAGGTCCAATTTCAACCAAAAATAGAAACTACAATTTGTAGTTAAATAAAATTATATTCAACAAAGCGGTTACATTTTCAACCATAGATGAATTTCCAATTAAAATGATGAATCTTCAACCAAAAGATTAATTTTTAAAAAAGAGTTTAACTTTTAAACAAGTAGTTGAATTTTTATCTAAAAGAAGATGAATTCGCAACAAACAATGTAACAAAATTTTCTATTATAATTGAATACAAAGTATATTAAAAAATATCTCCAAAGCCTCAGTGATAATTTAACTATTCGAAAAAATACTTGAAAAAAAGTAGGTAATCGGAAAAAAGTCGGAAAGTCCGTGACCCCAAGTGTCCCTTCTAGAAAGAATCGATTGATCAAAAGTTGAATCGGTTTAAATTGTTGCTGATTGTGTCAATTGTTTCCAATCGTATTCAATCGTTTTGAATTGAGTAAATGCTCTTGCATGCAATGCGCCCTCTGCCGTTTTCGTTTGTAACACACATGGCGCGCACGCTTTTATTAGTTAGAAATTAAATTTCTAATAATTTAACAAAAAGTTTAAGAAAAAAAATTAGAATGTTCGTTCAAGCGGTATACCGAATGAAAAATCAATAGTATCTGGGTTATAGCAACATGCAAAAATCATGCTGTTTCACGGATGTGTCAGTGATATAGTATTGAAAACTTAAACTTTGAGTTTTATTCTGTTATTCTATTCTGTGTACATTTTTTAAAACTAGAAAATGATTCCAAATTTTTTTTCAATTTTAGCGGCTACCTTGTTAATAATAAACAAAGTAAATTCATTGCTAAATTTAGAAGGTTGAATTAATAAAAAGTTTTTATCATAAGATGAATTTATGTGTTAATAATGGCTAAGAATTAAAAATTAAGACCTCTTCCGGATAAAAAAATCTTTTATCTCTAACAGTTTTTTTTTCAAGTCCTTAACTTCATTCAGTTAATAACAGCCTGGCACTTTTTCGAATAATAAAATAATACATCAATCGATTTTCTGTCGTTTCACATTTTTTGAATATCCGTTTAATTTTTTGTTTTTTCTAATCTCAACTGATTTTAAAAACTATAGCCCTTTATAAAATGTTCACTGCAATAAATGATCCGAGAACGCATAATGAAACAAACAGAACAACTTTGCTGCTTTTACTAATATAAAATCAACTTTTTTGTTTTTATCGCGTATCTGATTTTATATTTTCAATGTATAATACTATAAACACATTTTTTATAGTAGCGCCACTTTCATCTAGTAAACATTATCTAGAAAATTATTATCAAATTTCTTTCGTAATATATACTGTTTTAAATTGACATTATTCCAAAAAATTGAATGTTTTTAAATAATTCGACCATAGAAAGTGCTGCCGTCACGTGCCAAATTCCAAGTACTCGATTCTATCGTTTCTATTGATCTCAATTATCTATTCCTAGAAGGGGTCCTTTAAGGGCTAATATTTTGAAATTTACAATTTCTATTGAATTTAAAGTTATGTATCTTCATTAATTAAAAGACGTATTAACCAAATTCTTATTATCTACTTTTAAGTATCTAAGTTTGAAAAACGTCTCGACGTTGTCATGCCAACCAAAATAGAGGTCGTCGTACGAGACGCGGCTTGAACGTTTTTCGTACCTCCAAGTGGCAGAACCATAGTTTGTTGGATCATGCTACTTTTGCTATAGTTCTAGTTTTGCTAGCTTTTTTTTTTCTTTTCCGGTTGAAAACGCATCGCATTGAAGACTCGAGCAACCGAAAAATGGTGAGTTGTATTTGAGACGCTAATAATAAAAAGTATAAATATCTCGTAGGTGAGTAAAAAGTAGCTATAGAAAAGAGCCTAAAAAATTTGGATCGTAATATATTACTGCTTTTTACAGGCGTGAAATTACATCCAATTTTTTAGGCACTTTTCTATAGCTCCGCTTTACTCAACTGCGAGGTGTTTCCACTTTTTATTATCTGCGGCTCATTTTACGTCTGACTGTAATATAAATTTATCTGTGCAATCACAATAAATTAAAAATTATTAATCGTTATTTTAATTTCATCATTTTTTTATTTCAGGCGGCCCATAAGACGCTTATCATTAAACGCAAACTGGCGAAGAAAATACACCAAAATCGACCCATCCCGCAGTGGGTTAGAATGCGTACCGGAAACACTATCCGGTGAGTTTTTAAAAATTATTTTCTATAATTAAATCCATTTTAAAGTAAAATGGTATCTATTGGGATATGAAATTTTGAGGGTACCACTAGCGGCAAAAGCAAAATGGCCGGCGACAGTAGGTACTAGGTAGATGTCTCTTAAGACTCATGTGAAACCATTGAAAATTACTCTTAAGGGCATGTGACACAGCTAAATACCTATATTACCGACCTCACTTTTTCCGTTCACTGAATGTTTTTTTGAACCTAAGAACTTTTTTTTTAAATAAAATATCGAGCTGAAACTTTAGTATTAGAGTACAATAAAGTTAGGGTGACCATCCGTCCGGATTTTCCTGGACATGTCCTCATTATAGGGCTTGTGTGAGTTGTCCTACAGGATTTTTTACTTTGTCCGGATTTTTCAAATGATTAATCTTTATTTTTCAATTAATTTTTGGACCTTTTTTGTACAAAATGTTATCATTTAATGATTTCTTGATCAATTCACAATATAAAGTACTATTAAACATTTCTCCTATACGAAAAATATATATGTGTGCATTTGTGACATTGATTAAAATGCATTAGGGTTCAAAAATAAAAATATAAGCTGTTAAGCGTTGATAAAATTTAATAAAACATTTTATTTAAAAAATATGTTGAAAAATTTTCATTTTATTTTAATCCTTTGTATTCTAGTATGGCGTACTTTGTCCTGTGTTCAACTACTGTGTTCAACTATTTTTTTCAACTTTGTACTCCTTTTTAAAACTTTTCTGTCCTTTGTCATATTTTTAAAACTATTATATCCTACTTTGTCCTTTCTTAAAAATAAATTTGTGTCCTACTTTGTCCTCATTTTTAAAGGTTTTTGCCCTACTTTCCGAAAATCAATTATGGTCACCCTAAATAAAGTACGTTTAGGTACTGCATTTCGGTAGGAACTTCACTGAAAATTATTTCATCTTTTTTCTGAACCTCAACATTTTGTGAACGTTCGAACTTTTTTTATGCATAAAATATCGGTCTCAAACTTTGAGAAATGCAAGAGCCGAAAGAAAACTACGTTTAAGTACAAAGCTGAATAATAATAGATGTAAAAAAATATATTTCAACAATCAATTCCAACGGCATCAGCCGGTAACGTTGTACACGAAAATTCGATCTCTCTAGAGCCTCGTCTAGTGGCCACCAGGTTTCGTATTTTCGTGTACAACGTTACCGGCTGATGCCATTGAAATTGATTGTTGAAATATATTTTTTTACATCTTTTATTATTAAGCTTTGTACTTAAACGTAGATTTCTTTCGGCTCTTGCATTTGTCAAAGTTTGAGACCGATATTTTATGTATAAAAAAAGTTCGAACGTTCAAAAAATGTTGAGGTTCAGAAAAAAGATGAAATAATTGTCAGTGAAGTTGCTACCAAATTGCAGTACCTAAACGTACTTTATTGTACCCTAATAAATCTTCCAAAGTTTCAGCTCGATATTTTATTTACAAAAAAAGTTCTTGGGTTCAAAAAAACATTCAGTGAATCGAAAAAGTGAGGTCGGTAATATAGGTATTTAGCTGTGTCACATACCCTTAAACCTTAGAAATTAAAGTAACAATCGTTCAAATTTGTGATTTGTGACACCTTCTATTTTGCGGAAAAAACGTGGAAAATGAAACTTCACTTTCTATTGCATTTTGTTTGCAAACTTCGAATTTAAACTCTTGTCTAAATAATAAATTCTTCCATTTTTGCCCCACATGCACATTTAAAATGTAATATTAACTATCGACATTTTAATGCAAAATTTAATTTATATCAGCTTGAAATGACAAATCAGCAGTAACTTTTTTCAACTTTGAGGTTATCTTGATATGTTTGTACCTAAAATAATATTTTTATTTATAACCTGCTTTGATTATTTTCACTCGGAATGCTGAAAAATTTTTAATGAATAAAAACGGCAAATAATTGATAATTATAACTTTTCTTTAATCTTTTTTATTGACAGTGAAACCAGTTTGAAAATCGGTTTGAATTTTGTGAATTTTTTACTTTATTCTGTTTTATTTTTCAAGTCATACTATCAGTAAATGCTGTAAATGCACCATAAGATTTTTCATAATTTTTTTTTTTTAATATGAATTTAATTACATCTTAGAAAAACCGAACAGTTTCATGCTTTCGAGCAGTAGAAGAGCAACCAAACACACAAGAAAACACTTTGCTCTTCGATTTTCGTGGCGAACACTCCATTGATAAAGTTTCATATATTTTATTTATCAATTTTCATTTTTTCCCGGTTTGACTGTAAAAAAAACACTGTAAAACCTTTAAAAAAATTATTTTCGTACATTCGCTTATACTTCCCGTCAAAATTTACGTACGCTCAGGGCTTTCCGATTCTGTCACCAGGTGGCGCATTCGAGTTCTTTAGATCCCAATCTTGTGAGATTTAGTTCTTAATTCTTTGATTTCGAACAGTTTCAATCCTAAACTATGATTTTAAAAGTTTCAATCTTCAATTATTTCATTTTCAAGCTTCGGACTCGCCTCACATGGCACTTTCACCGTTACATCGAAAACAAAGACATTATTTTCTCACAATTGTCGGCTAATATGCCACTATTGCTTTACTTTTCGTTAAAAAATAGTTTTGAACTTCTTTGCTAATTTGCTAAAATAATATTAATTCCCCCAAAAAAATGTAATAGTTGATATTTTAAACAAGAAAAGATTTTCATTTTAAATTTGAAACAGTTTAATTGAAACACAAAGGACGCATTTCTAATAAAACAATTGAATCCTCAATCTAGGCAGACTAATGTTCAACTGAATAGTTCAATTTTAAAACAAAAAGATGAATTCTTAACAAAATATATATGTCTTCAAGAAAATAGTTGAATTTCCAAACAAGAAGATTAATTTTACATAAAAAAGAGGGGGTTTTTACAAATTTTATATTTCTACCTTTCGAAAGTTTTAAAAATTTTTAATGAATTATCAACAACATACATACATCTTCTACCAAGTTGTTGCCTTTTTAACCACAGAAATTCTGTGAAACTTTCCTAGTTTCGGCTAAAAGTTAAAGTCGAGGTATAAAATCGAGAAATTTTAGAATTTTTTTAACTTCTCGCTTAGTCAAAAATGTCTCCTACGCATCATTCGACGTCGAATTTTATAAGCTTTCCAAAAGTCAGCAGTGATTTTTAATATACCTCGCTCCAGTCATACCGACAATTTCTGGCAGTAGTATTTGTTTAACAAAATAGTTTAATTTTGAAGCAAAAAAAAATGTCAATCGAATTGTTAAAAAATTATGTTCACCTTAAAAAATAACTTAATAATAAGATATTCATAATTAAAGGCTTTTATTAAAAATATTGTTTCTCTCCAAAATAGTCCATTTTTACCCATTCAATTAACATTTATTTAATTAAGAAAAAGAATAATTATTTAACATTTAGCGATAATTGACTGTTCATTTTATATAAGTAAATTGGAGCGAAATATTTGAAAGTAAACAATTTGAAACTGAATTGTTTGGCAAAAAGACCTTTAAATCGTTAGAACTTCGAAGAGCTATTAAAATTTTAACGTTACAATTTTTATTGTTCTATTTTAAAAAATGTTTAATTTGTAAACGAAATTGTTGAATTTTTATGTAGAAATAATAATTGAACCCATATTATTTGTAGACAAAATTTGACTAGTTTTAAGAGATATTTAGAAGTTTTAAAAAGATCCAAAATTATATTAAAACTTGAAATGATGTCAAGTAATTTAAACGAAGTGTGTGCAAATTTTTTCAGAACTTCTAAACATATTTTAAAATTAATAGAATCATTCCTACAGTTTTGGAATATTAAGGAATTATTTTTATTCTTTTGGAACCTTTAACAATGCTTAAAAAGCTTATGATTTTTTTGTTTCAAATCTACAAAAATCTACAATTTGTTTCAAAATAGGTTGTGGGTATATACACCGACATTTCGGTACGAATATTCGAATTTTGTCGGTACACACACTTCGTTTACATTATTTCATATCATTTTAAGTTCTAAATTAAATTTGAATCATTTAAAAATTTATAAATATCTCTTAAAATTACTTAAATTTTTTCTACAAATAATAAGTGTTCAACTACTATTTATCAATCCAAATTTGAAGAAATTTGTTTAAATTCGCAGGATTTTCTAGAAGTTAAAGAAAAAATTCAATTTAATTTTAAAAGTTATTAGGAAGCTATGGAAAAATTTGAAAAATAATTTTTAATTTGAAAAAATTTAAAAGAACCTCAAGAGTTTGAAATAAAATTTTAAAGCTTTTCAAGGAATCTTGAAACTATTTAAAATTATTTTTGGGATGGGTCTTATTAAAACCCTGAAAAACCTATCATTTCGATAAATTTATATTATTACAATTCATAATATGCATTGGTATTGATTCATACTTTTTTTACATTGTATTATTTTTACAATTAAAAAAAGTGCACATCCTATAAAAAAATAATTTTGTCATTAAACATTTTATTGCAAATTTGATCGTTTTTCAATAATTTAATTTGTTTATTTTCGATGTATTTTTTTTAAATTAAAGCTAAAAATACCCATCCTAGCGTAAAGTGGTTCTAAGCAAATTTACATAGATATAATCTAGGCGAAAAATTTTGTTAAATACAATATTATTGTAGCTTGTGTGTTTTTTCCAAAGAATTTTTTTAAAAATATTTTTAATGTACCTATTTTTAGAACAAGACATAATAATTAATTTGTGGACCTTTTTGGTTAAACAACTTTTGTCTTGATTTTTTTTCGTCTCGGGTCGTTTTTCCAAAAATTTAATTTTTTAATCTCATTTTTTCGATTGAAACAAAAATTATGCATCCTATCAAAAAAATGATAATAAAAAATATGTAGCTCCTCTTTGGGTGAACATCTTTTGTTCCATTGTTTTTTTTTCTTTGGTTGTGTCGTTTGTCTAAAAACTTTTTTTATTGTTGTCTTTTTTTACGAGTAAAACAAAAAACACACGTCCTATCAAAAAGTAATTATTAACAAATTTATAGACCTGTTTTGGCTGCACAGTTTTTGTCTTTACATCTTTTTCGTATATTGCATAGTTTGAGCGCAAAATGGAATTATTGATTATTTTTTTGTTCGATTAAAATTTGAATTTTCGATTTTTCGAACAAATTGAAAAAGTTGTTATGATAATCTTGTAGGGATTTCAAAAAGCGAAAAAAGTAATTGCGATAAATGGTTAGTCGTTTTGAGTACTACTAATAATTGTACATAAAATTTTCAAATTTAGAAAAAAGTAGTCTTAACCATTTTCAAAATTTGCTCCCTTTTTGAATTTTTATTCCAAATGCCTGGTTAGCGAACTTGACCTTCAATTTGAAACACTAAAATATACCAAAGGCTAATCCAATCGGTTAATTTTTTCGGAAGTAATCGTGCTCACAGACAGGCAGACATACATACAGACACATTCGTAAAAACCTGTTTTGTGTTGGGTTCAAAGGATCTCAAAACATGGGCATTTGACAAAACCTGTGGGGGGGGGGGGGTACACAAATCTAATACCTTCTCTAATGATAATGTAATATATATATATCGATTGCACTGTTTTCCCCCATTTTATAAACAAGTTTGAAAATAATTAAATCTTGAACAGTTTGAACAGTTTGTTTGACAGTTCATCAAAATTCGTTTAAAGAATCATTTTTTTTTTAGAAATGTTTTTCGTAAGGATTAGGAAAATAATCATGTTTTTTCTTCGCTATGTTTCAGGTACAACGCCAAAAGAAGACACTGGCGAAGAACCAAACTAAAGTTATAAATATGTTATAAAATAATAAAGTTCTTCAGCAGTTATTAAAAATTTTTCATTTCTGTTCCCAAAGCATTTAACATGTCAATACTAGAGTATTCATGTTAATAATTAATTTCTGAGATTTCGAGCGTGTTGACAGGTTTTTATAACCATTAACGTATTTCGAAAAAAATGAAAAAGAAAGAAAAATTGTTTTCAAGACCTCAAAATGCATTAATAAAAGATGTACCTATTGCAGCTTTAGGGAATTCAGGTTTAAAGATTAGGTCTACTGTCACAGCAAAGTAAGTTATTTCGAAACTTTATTTAAATAGTCTGAAACTAACGAATCGTAATTAGGTACTAAAATTGTAAATGATACTAAAATTTAGCTTTTTTTTTAATGCCTAATTGATTACAATAATATTGATGACTTAACCCTCAAAGTGTATACATGATAAAAATCTTATTAAGGGCATGTGACACAGCTAAATACCTATATTACCGACGACAGTTTTTCAGTTCACTGAATGTTTTTTTGAACCTAAGAACTTTTTTTGTAAATAAAATATCGAGCTGAAACTTTGGGAAATGTATTAGAGTGCAATAAAGTACGTTTAGGTACTGGATTTTGGTAGGAAGTTCACTGAAAATTATTTCATCTTTTTTCTGAACCTCAACATGTTTTGAACGTTCGAACTTTTTTTATACATAAAATATCGGTCTCAAACTTTGAGAAATGCAAGAGCCGAAAGAAAACTACGTTAAAGTGCAAAGGTTAATAATAAAAGATGTAAAAAAAAAAATTTTCAACAATCAATTCCAACGGCATCAGCCGGTAACGTTGTACACGAAAATACGAAACCTGGCGGCCACTAGACGAGGCTCTAGAGAGTTCG
>NC_046663.1:63567513-63726618 GCF_010883055.1 Belonocnema kinseyi | reverse complement strand
CTTTATTGTACTCTAATACATTTCCCAAAGTTTCAGCTCGATATTTTATTTTTAAAAAAAGTTCTTAAGTTCAAAAGAACATTCAGTGAACTGAAAAACTGTCGTCGGTAATATAGGTATTTAGCTGTGTCACATGCCCTTAAAGTGCATCGTGGGTGTTAGACCCCCCAGCGTATTTAATCATGTATTGTTTACCCCTATTGAATATTTTGTCACAATAAAATTATCCGATATAGTTTAAGATATCTTTCTTAAGGTAGAGTTTATTTTTAAAGCCATTTATTTATTTGAAGTTGTTTAAAAAAGTTATTGAAAAAAAGTAAAAAAATGTGTTTTTTTTTTACTTGAAAATTCATAACTCACGCAATTTTAATTATTTTAACCTAAAAATGTATTG
The DNA here is from genome assembly GCF_010883055.1 of Belonocnema kinseyi. Taxonomy (NCBI): domain Eukaryota; kingdom Metazoa; phylum Arthropoda; class Insecta; order Hymenoptera; family Cynipidae; genus Belonocnema; species Belonocnema kinseyi. Next base: position 63,726,221 of record NC_046663.1, on the reverse strand, counting down.
TTATACTTTTGAAATAGTGTGCTTTCATAAAAAAATATTGTAACATGGTTTCTTTCAAAAAACATATTTATTTCCACAGTTGAAAAGTCAATTTTATGATAAAATGATAAATCAGATTTTTTGCTCTTAAATCGATTTATTATTATCGAAATTCAAGACCATTGACACGTAATACTATAAAAATAAAAGAAATTGTAAAAAAGAGATATATAACTGCATTTTAACAATTATATTTTATTCGACATATACACAATCTGCTCTCGCATGGCGCGCTCCCCTAAGTTATAAGCCATCTACAAAGAAAAAAAGTACGAAATAATCGACAAAAAAATTAATTATTTTACTTCATGTGATATACTTACTTTAGAAAGTAAACAAAAATCAGTAAAATTTGCTCCAAAATTACTTTTTTACTCACTAAGTGATCACTGGGTCTTTCACACCCCACGATTTTTTTATCCCCACTTTCAGCAGCTGCTGCTTGTAGACTGACGCAGTATTCTAAACGACTATTTACAGTTAGTGTCTCCAACTAAAGCTAGATGGCGACACTTATTTTTTCGAATTAAGTCTTATTTATAAGAATTTGAAAATTCCTTGGGGTATCTGAGACCCACAATGCACAGAAACTACAAAATGTTTAAAATGCGAATCAGGCCTGAATTTGTAACCGATTTCAACGTTTTTTCTTTAAATTTAACAGTTAAATTTTTAAGCAATTTTTCTTATTATATTTCACAAAAAATTTATTTATTTAAACACGAAGTTTGGAAAAAATGTTACTTATAAGATACGGATGCAATATTAACAGGTAAGATTCAAAATGAGTAATATTAATGTTCAGTTTATTTCAAATTAAAAAATGTTCAATTTTATAGATTTACAATTCAAAGTTCTACAATTTAAAAGACTTACAATCGAAAATTCGTCAATTTTAACGATCAATTTTCTCAGTCAAAACAGATTAATTTTCAACCAAATAGTTGCAATTTCGACCAAAAAATATGAATTTTCATCCCCTACCCCTGAAAGACGAGTTTTCAACGAAAAAGAATTCAGCTATATTAAATTCAAATTTTTAACATTTCAAGTAAAAATATTGGATTTTCAAGAAAATATGAATTTTTAGCCATATAAATGAATTTTAAAACTAAAATTATGAATCTTAAACAAGAAAAAATGTAACGAAGTAGTTCAATAAAATAGCTATTTTTATTTATTTAAATATTATTCAACCAGTTGAATTTTCTAAAAATTAGTTGAATTCTCAACTATAACAGATTAATTTTCGTAATACAAAAATATTATTTATTTTTGATAGAAAAGTGAATTTTTTTAATGAAAAATTATAATAATATAATAATTTATCTACAAAAAAAATTGAACTTTCAACTAAAATGTTAAATCTAAAAAAAATTATTTCAATTTTCAACAAAGTAGTTGAATTTTCTACTCAAAAATATGAATTCTGGAAAAAAGTAATAATTGAAATTTAAAATAAAAAATATTTTTATAAAAAACCACAGGTAAATACAACTAAAAACTACGAATTTTCAAATAAAATTATCGATCATCAAAAAAAATAACAAAGTATTTCAACTTTCAACCAAGTAGTTGAAATTTCTACCGAAAAATATGAATTCTCAACGAAAAATGTGACTATTAATATTTTAAACCAAAAAATATTTTTATTTTAAACAAAAAACATTTCAATTTAACGAAAGACGATTTTTCTATAAAACAATAAAATTTTCAACCAAAAAGTATGACTTTAACAATATTGGTGAATTTTCAACAAAATAGTTTTATTTTTAAAGCAAATAGTTGTATTTTCTACAAATTAGTTGAATCCTCGACAAAACAAATTAATTTTTGAAATATGAATTTTCAACAAAAAAGTAAATTTTCAACCAAACTGTGAAATTTGCTATCAATTTGTTGAAATTTCAAACCAAAAAGACGAATTTTCTGAAAAATAGTTGAATTTTTAAACCAACTATATGAATTTTCAACAAAGAAAGGTTGATTTTTCAACACAAAATTATGAATTTCTAATAATAAATTTAACTTTCAATCAATGAGTTGAACGGATATTTATTCTTTGCATTTGGAATGCTTGAAAAAAAGTTTATCAAAAAGATCTCTTTTAGATGGCAATATTTATATGCGTCTTCATATTCTGAATTGTCTACTTAATTAAGTATAGTCAAAGATTAGGTTTCTCAAAGCTCTGTAGGCTTTGAGGTACACATTCTCATCGTGACACTCGCGCTACGCGCTCGATTTCCGACAGACATTTGTAAACAAGTTTTGTTGGATTTTTTTTCTCGTAACTTTCGTCGTTTTTCCATACATTTTTATTTTATTTTTTTCACGAATAAAACAAAAAGTACGCGTCCTATCAAGAAGTGATTCTTAACGAAATTGTAGATCTTTTTTGGGATAACCATTTTTGTTAATTCATCTTTTCTCGTATCCTACATAGTTTGTCCACAAAATGGAATTTTTTATTTTCCATTATTTTTTGTGCAATCAAAATTTGCATTGTCGATTTTTGAAGAAAATCCAAAAATTGGTTATGATAATCTTGTAGGGTTTTCAAAAAGAAATGTTTTTCTCCTCTTGACTTTTTTTCATATCGTACGTTTTTCGGCTTCAAATTTTGATTGTCGGTTGATTAAAAAATTTTTAAAACGCTATAACTCTGAGAATTTTCTTTTTATTGAAAAAAGTCACAAGGATAAATTTTTTGTTCTTTTTAATAATATAAATATCCGTACATAGAATTTTCAAATTCAGGAAAAAGTGGTCTAAAAAATTTTCAAAATGCGCTCACTTTTTGAATTTTTATCAAAAATGGCTGGTTCACGAACTCGTCCTTTCTTTTAGGACCTAAAAAAAGTTTGCCAAAGATGAATTTGATTCGTTCATTTTTTCGGGAGTTATCGTGTTTACGGACGGGCGGCCGGACAGACAGACGCCATCGTGAAAACCTGGATTCAGGGGTTCTCGACACGTGGAGATCCGTTGAAAAACTGTGATATCCAATTTCCGACAATTCTAATACTTTTTTAATCATAAATCATGAGAATGTAAAAATTGAAGATAGCAGTTTAACTTTCAACAAAATAGTTGAATTTTTTATTCAAAAAGATACCTTTTTGCAAAAATCTAATGCCTAGTTGATATTTCAACTAAAAAGAAAATGACACGGAAATTAATTTTCTACAAAAGTTAAGTTTTCTACTAAAAAGGATGACTTTTTAACAAAATTGTTGAATTTTCAACAAAATAATTTTTATTTTCAACCAGTTTTATTTATAATAATTATCACAAAGATGAAAAAAATATTTCTATCAAAAAATAAGAATTCCCAGAGAAAAATGTAATATTTATTATTAAAAATATATATTTTAAACAATTATCACTTTATTAAACCAAGAAAGAATAATTTTCTAAAAAAAAAAAAAACAGTTGAATTTTTGAAACCAAAAGTGTACATTTTCAACGAACAATTTTAAATCAAATATTTGTATTTTCTACAAAATAGTTGAATCCTCAATCAAAACAAATATAGTTCGAAAAACTAAAATATTATTTTTTAACAAAACAGCTCATTTGCAACCAGACAGTTAAATTTCCACCTTATTAGTTGAAATTTCAAGCCGAAAAGACGATGTTTTCATAAAAAAGTTTAATTTTTAACATAAAAATATATTTTTTCAACAAAAAAGTTGAACCCTCAAATAAAACAGTTAATTTTTACCACAGTTAAATTTTAACAGAGAAAAAAACGAATTTTCTACAAAATAGTCGAATTTTCAACCAAAAAATATGAATTTCTAACAATAAAGTTAATTTTCAATCAATGAGTTGAATTTTCAACTAAAATTATGAACGTTAAAAAAATTGAACATAGCAGTTTAACTTTCAACGAATTAGTTCAATTTTCTACTAAAAAGGATGACTTTTTAACAAAATTGTTGAATTTTCAATAAAATCATTTTTATTTTCAACCAGTTTTATTTATAATAATTATCACAAAGATGAAAAAAATATTTCTATCCAAAAATAAGAATTCCCATAGAAAAATGTAATATTTGATATTAAAAAAATGTATTTTAAACAATTATCAGTTTATTTAACCAAGAAAGACTGTTTCTAAAAAAAAAAACAGTTGAATTTTTAAACCAAAAATGTAAATTTTCAACAAAAAATTTAATTTTGAATTCTCAGCCAAAAGAAATATAGTTCAAAAAACGAAAATATTATTTTTTAACAAAACACAGTTAAATTTCCGCATTATTAGTTAAAATTTCAAGCCGAAAAGACGAATTTTTTTTATAAAGAAGTTTAATTTTTAACTCAAAAATATGGTTTTTCAACCAAAAAGTTGAACCCTCAAATAAAACAGATAATTTATACAAAACAGTTAAATTTTCAACAAACAAAAAAAACGAATTTTCTATAAAATAGTCGAGTTTTCAACCCGAAAATATGAATTTTTAACAATCAAGTTGATTTTCCACCAAAATAGTTAAATTTTTAACAAAAAACCTTATCTTCTCATCAAAATTCATGAATTTTCAAGAAAAGAATTTAATTTTCAACCAGTCTCAAAAAATTCATAATAATAATTATTACATTTTTTATTTTGCATTATTAAAAGTTTGATAGATTGATACATTTAAATTTTAATTACTTTAAATTCAGAATAATTATGATGCTTGGATTTTGCAGTTACGTATTCAGTATTGAAATTAAAAAAAAAATATCAAACATGAAATAAAAGGCCAAATTCGAGAAGATCCTATTATTATTTATTATTCAAAACATTCACTTTTTTATCCACCTTGGACGAATTTGCGCGAATAGAAAACACAGGAATAAAATCGGCAACATTTCTTTACGACAATCAGTGAATTTACAAAACAAGTTTAAAAAACTTGATTCTTTTACTTCCCGAATATACTTCACAAAATAATTAAAAAAGATCTTTCCCTAGAAACACAAAATTGTTATTACTACTATAAATACTTTTTTTTATCTAATCATCACAGCTCACCAAAAAAAGCTTATCACACTCAATGTTCTACAAAAATTAAATAATCATTCCTATCTAATACTAAAAACGTGATTTTTATACTACATATTAAAATAAACATTGAATGTGTTAAGCTCCCTTAAAAAATTTAGTCACGACTCAAACTTGAACTAAAAAAAAAGGACACAGTTTTGAGTAGCAGATACAGTTATTTGTGCACGCAATCAAAATATTAGCCTCTAAACTTAAATTCTTTTCGCAAAAGGAGTCCGATTTTTTTTCTTTTTTCATTTCCTCTTCATAAACAAAAGGAAATGCCTATCAAATTTGCAAGAATGAAGTCTCTCGACTTAGTCAATTGCAACTTTCATTGCATTATATTCGCGTGCATTTGTAAATTTACTATATACAATTTAAAAACAGAGACTCGATGCTGAAAAGCAAACAAAGTCTTTACCAAATCTCAGACTCAATTTACAGCAAGCGAAAAAAAAACTATTCTGAATTGAAAATTAAATATTTCGCTCGTAAGAAATTAATGGCATCGCGTGCTTGTCAGCGAATTCGATAAAATCTTCTCCTATTTGACTCGCACAGCGGATTAAACTGATACAATCGTCCTCGGCGTAGTGTTCGTTGATCGCGGAGGAACTCAACATATGTTTCGTTAAATTTGTCAATTTAAAATTTTTTGGTTTCACTAGCAACTGGGGATTAAAAATTTTCGAAGGACACGTCTCGATTATTTTGTCGGGCTTTATAATCTGCGACTCGGGAGTTTTTTCATTGATCCTCTGCATTTGGCTGTACATTTCCTGATTTCTCTCCGTCTCGACCAGTTCGACGCCTTCGTCGAAACTCGTGCACGTTTCAATCCCATCTAAAGCTGCAGAAACGGCGTCGTCCCACGAGTCTTTTAATAACGAATCGTACCTTTCAAGCATATCGTTCTTTTCCTGCTCTTCTTCCAACTTCTGCCTCTTCAGAAGTCGTTTGTCACTAAAGTAGTTTCGAAATACATCAATCGAGTCGATGGCTAAGATCTCATTTGGCATTTCCTGAAAAAAGAACGCTTGATTTAAATTAAAACATTGGAGGGTGGACGAAAAACTTCATTTTCAAAATAGAATTTAAAAAAAAAATTAAAAATAGAATAGAATCTTTGACAGATGGCATAACACCACTTTAGATTAAATTTTATTTATTTATTTTAACCAACAAGACAGCTAATTTTCGATTAGAAAAATATGAGTTTAGAAACAAAGTTAACTTTTTTTTAAATACTTGCATTTTTTACCTACAAATATGAATTTTCAAACAAATAGTTGAATTTTGAAACAGAAAGAATAAACTTCAACCAAACTGTTCAATATTCAAGTCAGAAGGACCAAATTTCTACAAAACATTGGAATTTTTGGCCAAATAATTAAAATTTCAACAACAGAACAATTAATTTTTTTAACAAAATAGGTGACTTTATAGACACATAGTTCAACTTTAAAGCCATAGAGGCGAATTTTCAAAAAATATTTGAACCTGAAGGGCATGTGACACAGCTAAATACCTATATTACCGACCACACTTTTTAGTTCACTGAATGTTTTTTTGAACCTAAGAACTTTTTTTGTAAATAAAATATCGAGTTGAAACTTTGGGAAATGTATTAGAATACAATAAAGTACGTTTATGTACTGCATTTTGGTAGGAACTTCACTGAAAATTATTTCATCTTTTTTCTGAACCTCAACATTTTTTGAACGTTCGACCTTTTTTTATACATAAAATATCGGTCGCAAACTTTGAGAAATGCAAGAGCCGAAAGAAAACTACGTTTAAGTACAAAGCTTAATAATAAAAGATGTAAAAAAGATTATTTCAACAATCAATTCCAACGGCATCAGCCGGTAACGTTGTACACGAAAATACGAAACCTGGCGGCCGCTAGACGAGGCTCTAGAAAGTTCGTATTTTCGTGTACAACGTTACCGGCTGATGTCGTTGGAATTGATTGTTGAAGTATTTTTTTTACACATATTATTATTAAGCTTTGTACTTTAACGTAGTTTTATTTCGGCTCTTGCATTTCTCAAAGTTTGAGACTGATATTTTATGTATAAAAAAAGTTCGAACGTTCAAAAAATGTCGAGGTTGAGAAAAAAGATGAAATAATTTTCAGTGAAATGCAGTACCTAAACGTACTTTATTGTACTCTAATACATCTTCCAAAATTTCAGCTCGATATTTTATTTACAAAAAAAGTTCTTAGGTTCAAAAAAACATTCATTGAACTGAAAAAGTGAGATCGGTAATATAGGTATTTAGCTGTGTCACATGCCCTTAACCAAACAGTTGAATTTCCAAACCACAAAGGCGAATTTTTGAAAAGACAGTTGAATTTTCAACTTAAATAATGAATTTTAAACAAAAAAATAAATTCAAAACAAAAAATGTAACAGTTGATAAGTCAACTAAACAAACGAATGAGTTGAATTTTAAACAAATACATTAAATATTCACTAAAACTGTCTGCCGACAATGATGAATTCTTAAAAGAAAGTATAATCATTGCATTTTTAATAACAAAAAATATGATAATTTTACCAAAAGAATTGAATTTTAAATTATGAAACAAGGAATTTTCAACGAAAAAGATTAATTTCCTACAAAAAAATATGAATTTTATACCAAAAAAAGATACATTTATAAAAAAGAATGGAAAAGTCAGAATTTCAGTAACAAAATTAATTTTCAAAAAAATAGTTAAATTTTCAAACAATGAGAGTAACCTTCATACAATAATTTTTTTTTAATCAATTCGTTCAATTTTTACCCAAGTAGTTAAATTTTGATTCAAAAAGATCATTTAAAAAAATATATATATATATTTGAAGTTCCAACGTAAGAGATGAATTTTCATCTACAATAATAAAACGTCAACTGAAATAGTTCAATTTTCTGTTAAAAAATGAAACAAAAATTGATGTTCACCAAAGAGATGAATTTTTAACTAAAACGACGAATATTTAACAACAAAAATGAATTTGAAAAAAATAAAGTTTTTTTTAATAGTAGATTTTTAAATACTAAACAGTTAAATTGAAAAAAGAGGAATTTTCTACAAAATAGTTGTATCCTCAACCAAAGAAGATTAATTTTCAACCAAAAAGGTGCATTTTTATAAAAAAAAAGATAAAATTTCTACCAAAAAATATGAAGTTTTAGACCAAAAGACGAATTTTCAACTAAAAATGAATTCTCAATTAAAAATGTAAGTTGCATTTTTAACAGGAAAAGGTGAAATTTTTACAAAAGTGATTAATCTTAGAAACAAAACAAAAAAATGAATTTTCAACCAAGAGGATTCATTTTCTACTATAAAAGACGAATTTAAAAAAAGGAAAAATTAAAGTTTCAGTAAAAAAAGGAGATATTTTTAACAAAAAAAAAAGAAGACATTTTTAACAACAAACAAGAGAATTTTTCAGAAAAAAACAGTCAAATTTTCCACTGAAAAGATTAACCTTCAATTAAAAATTTAATTTGAACAAAAAAAGAAATTTTCAACCAAAAAAAGAAGAAATTTTCAACAAAACAGTCCAATTTCCCACAAAAACAGATTAACCTTTATAAAAAAATGTTTACTAACGCAGTTAATCTTTTATCTTTGTTGTCAAATTTTCAGAAGATTAGTTATATTTCCAACCAAAGAGATGAATTTTCAACTGAAATGATGAATCTTCAACCAAAATAGTAAAACTTTCAGTTAAAAAATTATATTAAAAAAAAAAAGAAACGAATTTTCAAGAAAAAAATGGAAAAATTAAATTTCAACAAAACATTCAAATTTTCAACTAAAAAAATTAACCTTCACTTAAAAAATGTTTAACAAAGCATTTCAAAGTGGTTCAACCATTAACCAAATAATTCAATTTTTAACCAAAGATAGATGGATTATACTCGAATAATATATCTTTTAATTTTCAATGATTAATGAAATAGTAGTTTCAATTTTTATTTTTAATAAAAAACAGTTACTTTGCCCAAAAAATACGAATTTTCAAAAAAATAGTTAAATACTCAATCACAGAAGATTAATATTCAAACAAACAATTGCATTTTTGGAAAAGAAATGAAATTTCTACCGAGCAGACAATTTTTGAAACCAAAAATATGAACAAAAAATGTAGGGGGATATAAAATTAAAAAATTTAACAAAGCAGTTTAATTTTTATCCAAGTAGTTAAGCTTTCAAAAAAATATTTTAACTTTCAAACAGATAGTTATTTTCCAAAAATTAATTTTTTAATAAACAGTTACAATTACAAACAAATAATTTTACTTTCACTGAAAAGAGAATTTTTAGTTTTTAAATTAATAGTTGAATTTTCATGCCAAAAAGACGAATTTTTGGAAGACAGTTAAATTTGTAACAAAAAAGTTAATTTTAAACCAAGAAAGGTACATTTTAAACTAATTACTCTCGAAGTTTCAATTTCAAAGGATGCATTCTCCATATAAAAAGGCGAATGTTTGATAAAATAGATAAATTTTCAACAAAATAATTAAATTTATAACCGAAAAAATGAACTTTCAAACCAAAATGGTTGAATTTTCGTCTTAGGTTCTATTTATTAGAAAATAGGAGGGAAAGGGCAATAAAGAAAAGAGTGTAAAAACAGTAATTGAATTAGAAATCCATCGATTTTAAACGTTTTTGACTTAAAAATTTGCAATTTGAAAAAATTAACATTCGAATACGAAATCAGGGAATAAAAAATTGTTTTATTTCGAAGAATATTAAAAAAAATCGTCTAAGTTATAAATCTTTAAAGAGAAATTATTGAATTTTTAATGTTCCCAAGTAAAATGTTAATTTTTTTAGCCCTCTGCTGGGAAATTTCTAAATTTGAGTGACCATTCTTATATTAGTTTTTCTGCGACGAGGGAATAAATTTAAAAAAAAATTACCCCCTCGATGTCCCGAAATTCTTTCAAGATAATTGGATAGTCAAACGCCTTGCCGTTGTGAGCCACAAAGCAGATTGGTTGTTCTAATCGTCGGAGAAAGTGTATTAATAGCCAGTACACATCCGAATCGAAGAGCTTACAATTTTCCAGAAGTTCGTTCGATAATTCTGCAACGAAAAAGGATACATTTTTATTTAATTGAGGAATAAGCAGCCCTCTGCTTCGACCGTTTATGTGTATGCAGTAGTAGTTTTCTTAAGATCCGAAGGGGAAATGTCAATCAAATTAATCCAACAGATGGCGCCACAAAAAGTAGGTCTGACTTTTTCATTGAATTGCATTAAGAAAAAGCGAAAATAATTAAAAACTTGATGCTGCTTGTAGATAAACAAAAAATAGACATATGAAAAAATAAGAGTAACTATTAGTAATTATTTAAAAAAGAAAAAATCATGAAAATATGTAGTTTAATGTGAATAAAATTTAATTTTGAGATACATTTTGAAAGCAGTTCGAACTTCAAATTTCTATGATTTATTTTGCTGATATTATTGATTTTATTATTTGTTCTAGTTTTAACAAATATCTATTGTTAAAATTATTTATTTAGCTAATGAAAAAATTAATAATTTTTAATAGCTCGATGACAAAAATATTAAAAATATATACATAACCAGAAGAATTAATAAAAAATATATCACTTACATCCAATATAAATACAATAATAATTAAAATATGCAAGACTACAACTTAATTTGCAAAGTACAAAATCTATGTATCTTTAAAATCTTAAAAAAAGATAAAGTATATATTTATTGAAATTGAACCGAACTTCACTTATACTATTTATACAGTTCAATCATTTATTTGTTGCTTAATCTTGAAAGCATTTTTTTAGCTGCATTCAACCCCTAATAATTTTATTACGAAATTTAGATTTAAAGGAGATTTTGAATTAAATATTTTAATATAATCGCAAACTTCATTTCTAAAATAAACAGACTATAAGCTATTAAACTATATAAACAAACGTACTGTACTCATGACGCACAGTTGTAGGAAATGCACATTTTTCAATCAAAAATATTCAGAGCCTTTAATTTTCTTGCGATTTTGAATTTTTTGTTTTAAATTAAAGATCATTAAATTCTATAGATCTTGACTCTCCGAACTTTTGTCTCTTCTATTTTTTATTAATAATTTTTGCACTCAAAGTATGAAAAAACTAAAATTTTGTGCATAACAATTTTTTACGCTTTAATAACTGATCAGGAAAACTTTATATTGTCTTTAATAAATGTTTAGGGACTCATAGGATACAAATAATTTGATTATTATTCCATTTATTTTTCATAAACCAATTTTATGAACAAATTGGCAAATAGTCTTATTATCGGTAAACAAATTTTTTTTGCTAAAAGTCCTTCACAATCATGTAGGAATGACATTGAATAACGAAAATAATTCAAATGTTTATAATAACTACTGTGAGAAAAAAATGTTGTGGCAAAATATTAGAATTTGAGATTTTTCAAATTATAATTTCCTTCAGTGGCCAGAACGACTTCAGCCATTCCTTACAATAATAAATATTTAATAATATTTGATAAAATATAACAATTGAAATTTTTGTAAACAAATTAGATAAACAAATAAAAAATGTTGGTCCTTTCGTATAGACATTTTTTTTTGCACAGGAAATGTTTGAAGCTATTGGACGAATGACTGCTAGTCACAAAAATGTTAGAAAAAGTTAACAATAACCACTGTTATTAACAATTCTTGTGACAAAATATTTAAACTTAAGGTTTTATCAAATTTAAATTTTCTTTGATGGCCAAGCCGGTGGGTTATTGTCAAAAGATTTTGTATTTAGTGAATTTTAGCATGCAGTGTTATGATTCATTTTCAATCTATTACAGATGAAAACCCGACTTTTTCGAAGTGAAACTGCCACTATTTGGAAATTGTTTACGTAAATTGTTTATAAACATATAAGTTGCTATATTCTGGTAATTATTCTCAAAGATACATTTTTTTAGGAATATCCGTACGCAGCGCGGCGATTAAAGAAAATAAATTTTTTTGATAAAACCTTACATTTGAATATTTTGTCACGAGAATTATTTATAACAATGGTTATTGTTAACTTCTCAAATATTGGTGTGACTAGCAGTCATTCGTCCAACAGCTTAAAACATTTCCAGTGCAAAAAAAAATTTCTATGCGAAAGGACCGAAATTTTGAATTTGTTTATCTATAAAATTAAAATTGTTATATTTTATCAAATATTATTAAATATTTATTAATTTAAGGAATACCTGAAGTCGTTCCGGCGATTGAAAGAAATTATAATTTGAAAAATCTCAAATACTAATATTTTGCCACAATAATTGTTTATAACAATGATTATTATAAACTTTTAAATTATTTTTTTTATTAACTGTCATTCCTACATCAATGTGAAGCACTTTTATCAACAAGAAATGTACCGATAATAAGACTATTTGTCAATATGTTTATCAAATTTGTTTATAACAAATAAATGGAATAATAAACAAAATATTTTTATTTTATGAGACCCTGAACATGCATTTAAGACAATATAAAGTTTTCCTGATCAGTTATTAAAGCGTAAAAAATTGGTAAGTACAAAATTTCAGTTTTTCCATACTTTGAGTGAAAAAATTATTAATAAACAAATAGAGACAAAAGTTCGGAGCGTCAAACTAAACGAAAAAAGTGAATTTCCTCCACTGTGCGTCATAAGTACGGTACGTTTGTTCATAGAGTTTTATAGTTTACAGTCTGTTCATTTTAGAAATGAGGTTTACAATAATATAATTAACTATTTAATTCAAAATCTCATTTAAATTAAAAATTTTTAATAAAATTATTAGGGGTTTAATGCAGCGAAAAAAAATCTTTCAAGATTAAGCAAAAAATAAATTAGTGAACTGTATAAATAGTATATATTATGTTCGGTTAAATTTAAATAAATATTTAGATTATATTAAATAATAATAAATCCATTTTCTCATTTATTAGTCTTGTCATTGACTTTTTACCAAATTATTCCCTCAAACATTTTAATTAAAATTACCATTACTTTTTAAAAATATTTCCTTCAAAACTTGAAATTGTTCAGATTTTAAAGGTACAGAGATTCTGTACTTTGCAACTTACGTTGTAGTCTTACATATTTTATTTATTATTGTAATAATATTGGATATAAGTGATTAATTTTTTATTAATTCTTCTGATCATGTATATGTTTTAAATATTTTTGACATTGAGATCTTAAATATTATTAATTTCTTCACCAGCTACATTATTAATTTTAACAATAAATAATTTCTGTTAACTAGAACAAATTATAAAATCAATAATGTCAGCAAAATAAATCATAGAAATATGATGTTCGAACTGCTTTCAAAATGTATCTCAAAATTAAATTTTATTCACATTAAACTACATATTTTCATGATCTTTTCTTTTTTTAAATAATTAGCAATAGTTACTCTTATTTTTTCATATATTTGCAAATTCAATGAATTCAATTCAATGAAAAAGTCAGACCTACTTTTTGTGGCGCCATCTGTTGGCGCGGTTTGACCGACAATTCCCCTCCGGATCGTAAGAAAACAGAAAAGTGGGGGCGATGCACATGCAGGGTACAATTGATGTGGGTACTATATCAAATTCAATTTAGACCGCTCCAAATTCCTAACTTCTCAAGTGAGAATACTGTATGTTCAACAAGATAAAAAGAGAAATTTGAAAATTTTTTCAAAATTTCAAGGTTTTATTATTTTAATTTTAAAATCATACCGTCAATAACTTTTTCTGCGATAACAGTTTTTTTTTCAAATATAAAGAAAACCTGTTCAGAACATTTCACAATAATTTTCCAGTCGAATCCAAAGATTTAAAACTAAAACTTAATAGATAAACCAAAAGTATCTACATGATAAAAAAAGTACTCGATAAACAAGAAAAAAATTACCATCTTCCAATTAATAAAATATTGAAAATCAAATCTTTCTCATTTCCAACTTATTAACCAATTTTAAAGTATAAAAAGTTCCTCCGTCAATTCAACAAAAATTAAAAACTAAAAATTCCTTGTTTCAAACAGAATAAAAATGCTAAAAATACAACATTTTTCCTCCTCCAACGCAATAAAAAGGTAAAAAAGGCCCTCTTTCGATTCGAATCAAATACCACAATTTCTTCCCTTTCTTTTAAAATTAGAATCATTGTGAAATTCAAACAAATAATTAATTGTTCGGTTGTTATTTATACATCAAAATTTTTATTTATTTTTTTAATTCAACAATATAATTAAATTTTCAATCAAAGTGATGAATTTTCAACATTGGAACAGTTGCATTTCAAATCAAAAAGATGAATTTTCTACTAAAATGATGAATATTTAACTGGAATAGTCGAATTTTCCAACAAAAACATGAATTTTCAACCAAGAAGATTAAATTTTAACCAAAAAAAAGACGACGTTTCAACAAAACACATGAATTTTCAACGATAAAAGATCAATTTTCAACCAAACATTGAAGAGTAAAATTTCTAGTTCAAAAAAACTAATTTTTAACTATAAACGATGGAATATTTAATTAGATTAGTTAAATTCTAAGTAAACAAACATTCTTAACCAAAAATTGAAATTTTAAATAAAATGATGAATCGTCAATTATAATAGTTCCATTTTCAAAAGAAAATTAACTTTTAGGGAAAGAGTAATAACTTTCAACAAAGTAGTTGCATTTTTAATAAATAATATAATTTTTCAAATAAAATGCTGAATCTTTTGCTGAAACAGTTGAATTTTCAACTAAAAAGATCATTTTTCAACTTAAAATAGAATAATTAAATTTTAAACAAACAAAAATAACAATCTTTCACAAAATAGTAACATTTCCAACCAAAGTGATGAATTTTCACCTAAAATGATGAATCTGTAACATTAACAGTCAAATTTTCAGCCAAAAAGATTAACTTGAAAAAATACTCATTTTCACCAAAATAAATGAATTTTGAACAAAAAATTGAAGCTAAATTTTCAGTTAAAGAAATTAATTTAAAAAAAAAAAGATGAATTTCAAACAAAAATGTTGAATCGTCAACAAAAATTAATTTGTATCCAGAGCTTAACTTACGACTATCAGTATCAAAACAGTTTTAATTTCAAATCAACAACAGTTGAATTCAACGAAAAAATATTTTAATTTGAAGTAAAAAACTCAACCAAAACAGATGAATTTTCAACTAAGAATCAATTTTCGGTCTACAGAGAAAAAAATACAATCAAACTGATGAATTTTCAAACAAAAGGATGAATTCTCAACCAAGATTAATTTTCATCAAGAAGGACAAATTTTCAACCAAATACTTGAATTTTTAATTAAAATTTTCCAACCAAAACAAAATTTACAAGAAAATTGTTACATTTTCAATTAAAAAGAATCAATTTTTGATTAAAATTTTGAATCTTCAACCACAAAAATCAACTTTTACAAAGAGTTTAACTTTCAACCAAAAAAGGTTTTGATTTAAAAACAACAGTTGAATGTACTAGCTGATATTTCAAACAAAATTTTTTTTAATTTTCAAATCAAAAACAGTTAAATTCAACGAAAAAGGGTTTAAATTTTTATTAAAAAAAAGTCGAATTGAACTAAAAGATTCAGTTTTCACCAAAAATAGAGTAGTTAAATTTTCAATTAAAAAATTAATTTCCAACCAAAACCAGCGAATTTATAATAAGATTTTTAATTAAAAATAATGCATTTGTAATTAAATTAATTAATCTTCAAACACAAAAATGGATTTTTAACAAATGAGTTTAACTTTCAACCAAAAAAGGTTTTGATTTAAAAACAACAGTTGAATGGACTAGCTGATATTTCGAACAAAAAATTTTTAATTTTCAAATAAAAAAAGTTGAATTCGACGACAAAAGGTTTTAATTTTAAAATTTTAAAAATGGAATTAAACCAAAAAGACCAATTTTTAACTAAAAAAGAATCTTCAGTCAAGCGAGACCAAAATTTCATTTAAACTACGGAATTTTTAATTTTAAAAATTTATTTTAAACCAGCTTTAATTTTCACCAAAAAAGGGCAAATTCTCAACCAAATACTTGAATTTTCAACTAAACAAGGTAAATTTTTCATCAAAAATATAATAGTTAAATTTTCAGTTAAAACATTAATTTCCAACCAAAACAAAACATATTTACAACAAAATAGTACATTCCAGTAATACAAAGCTCCTTTACGAATAAAAAATCATTGTTATTTAATTTTATATTACAATTTAAAAAAATTTTAATCCAGCTTTCGAAAAAATCGCATGAATCGAGAAAAATGTCCCGATAATTCCAAGTTTTGCAGGTGAGTAGACACCCTGGAATATTGAGAAAACAAGTCAATCATTTTCAATACTTTAAAATTCATATTTTAAACTTTTATAGGACTTTAAAGTCGCAACTAAAAAATATAGCTTTGATTGGTTTTGAAAATCGAACGTCTTTCACTACGAAAACATTTTGAAAATTTAAAAAACTTAAAAGTAAAAAAACTCTGCATTTTCTTCCCAGAGTAGAAAATATCATCGCAAATATCGATTTTTTTTACCAAATTAATCAGACATTTCTAGTTTCAATTATTTCTATAATCTTTAAACTTTTAAAAGTTACACACAGCCTCAAAAATTATGGAGCACACAAAACCATTCGAAATAAAAAAAAAAAGAATTTACCATTGGGATCCAAAGATTTAAAACCAAAACTAAATAGATAAAACAAATGTACTTACTTGTAACTTGAGTAACTATTTTAGGAATTTCAGCATTCGGACAGACTGGAATGACGACCTTTGACAAAATTCGAGGAAGCTTTTGTTGAGGAACTTTAAGATCATCTCTCGAGATTGCAACCATTGCCAGTTCCGTTATTTTCGGGTATTTATTGCCTTTTATCAAGTCCGTCGTTTCCAGATCAAAAAACACGAAACTTTTGATCATTCTTTCTGTTCTTTTGAAGGTTAGGGTCGCCATGTTTACGTTTACTTCTTGTCCTTGTCCTTCTGGCCCTTCTTGTTCCTTGTTCGACATTGTCAAACCACTCGATATTATAATTTCACTTTTAAATGATGTATACATGAATCGCAAAATGTACTTTGCATTAAATTATCAGTTCAAGGAAGAATTATCTCTTTAAACCTTCCGAGAATTATGAATGATAATGCACATACCCACAGATAAATAAATAAATAAACGATAACAAGAAAAGTGAGTCGCAGTCGCAGCACATAACTTATAACGGATCATCCTCCTGCTCCAAAACCAATCACTGTTTGCGCGTGCGCGTGTTT
The DNA here is from genome assembly GCF_010883055.1 of Belonocnema kinseyi. Classification (NCBI taxonomy): domain Eukaryota; kingdom Metazoa; phylum Arthropoda; class Insecta; order Hymenoptera; family Cynipidae; genus Belonocnema; species Belonocnema kinseyi. Next base: position 63,708,815 of record NC_046663.1, on the reverse strand, counting down.
CAAACTTTTGTCAAATTCAAGCCGTGATTGGAGGATTGCAAACAGTTGTGTATTGTCAACGACGTGGTCTTGACACCTGTCACTTCGAATTTTAGGTTATGTTGACGTAGCTCCGCGATTTTTAATTCTTTCTTTATAATATATTTCAAAGAAAAATAAAGAATTATGCTTTCGACAAGTGATAAGACTGGTAATGCACCCTTAGTGCGACGAGTAAATAAATTATTGGAATCGCGACTCGAAAATGATAAGGTTAGAATTACATTAAAACTGGACTTTTTTCTATAATTTTTATAGTTTTCTCTTCAAACATTCTGGTTTTACTAGTTGAAAATTATTCAAATCTCAATTCTATTTAATTTAGTTTATTCTTTTTCACTATTTAGGAAACGCTCGAGGCCTTGAAAGAGCTTTCAACATTTTTTACTGAAAATACCCTGAATGCCAGAAGGAATCTTCGGAGTAAAATAGAAAGGAGGAGTTTGACGATAAATGAAGATTTTTTATCGGCCTTTAGGGATGTTAAAAAAACTCTCGATGATATGTATCATAATGTTTCGGCGATGAATAATTCTGTTCATAGTATGGGTAATCGTTTACAATCGACGAAAACTCGTACTTTACAACTCATCGATCAAACCACCAAACTACAAAATGAAAGGTATTAATTTTTATTAATTTTTTTACCAGGAATTTGATAAATTTTTAGGGAAAAAAACTGTCCAAGTTTTATTTCATCAGTTTTTAAAATAATTAATTAATTTTTTTTTAATGATATGGTTCAGTTTACAATACGCAAGTCGAAAATCTTTCTTTTACAAATTTTCCATTTTGGATTTTAATTTTTTGGTGTAAATTTTTAATTTAAAGAATTTTTTTAAATGCAGGTTTAAAGACTTAAAAAATAAAACATTAGAAGTGTTTGAAATCGTACAATTTTGCACTAAAAACCCTTTTTAGTTGATCAAATGTGAATATAAAATATAATTATTTTAAAAAATGAACTATACATTCAGGATTAACAAGTGAATAATAATTGATTTTACAAAACGACTCGGAATCAGTTCAAAATTAAGAATTTCCCGATTTTAATTTGAAAAATTAAACTGTTTTAATTGGAAAGTCTTACTTTATAAACTATTTTGAATTTTTAAATTACTTAAAAATAATATATTCATAATTAAAGGTTTTTATTAAATTTAAAATATTGTTTTAGGTTTAAAAAAGACTAAACTTTGTAAATTACCATTTTAAATTTTGTATGAAAAAATTTAATTCACAAGTAAAATTGTTGAATTTCCTAGAAAAAATTCGAGTAAGTTGAAGAGATATTTAGAGGGTCTGAAAAGATTAAAAAATAATAAAAAAAATTAATTATTTCAAATAATTTAAACGAAGTGTCTACGAATAATGATAAAAATTTTAAGGGATTATTTAAAAACATTTCCGAAATTGGCAAAAATGAATCTGGAACATTTTAAGAAAATATTTTTTATATTGCGGGATTTAAAAAAAAAAAGTTATGAAAACTTTTAATCCTTTGAAAAATGTTTAGAAGATCAGAAAAGATTTGAAAAATAATAAAAAATTTGAATTAAATGAAAATTAACATTTAAGAAGTATTTAGTTTATAAGAAAAATGTAATTTTTCCAAATTTTTATTATTTTGAACTTAAAATTAATTAAAATGATTTGCAACTCCGTTTTTATTAATTCTAATGGAAAATTTCGTAGTAGCCACACTGGTTTTGTGTAAAAAAAAATTTTGCAATTTAACTTAAATCTGTAATCTAATTTAGATGTATAAAAGGAATTTCCTTAATTATAGTGACCAAACGTCTCGATTTATCAGAAAATGTCCTGATTTTTTTATAACTTTGTCCTTATTTTCTTATTTTTTGCGCTATGTCTTGATTTTTCATGCCTGTCGACCCCTAAAGAGTAGTTTGTATAATTAATAAACTGAGGGAACGCAAATATAATTTTATTATTTTGTTAAAAACAAAAAGAGTAATTTTTTGGTTGAGAATTCGTCTTTTTTAATATTAAATTTATCCTTTTATTTTTTATTGTCAAAAATTCAACGATTTTGTTCAAAATTCTTTAATTATTGAAGATTCACCATTATATTTTAAAATTAATTTATTTAGTTAAAAATAAAGCTATTTTGTTGAAAATGCTTGCTTTCTTGTTTGAAAATTTATATTATTTAGTTGAGAATTCAACCATTTGGCTGAAAATTAATTTTTCTTCGTGAAAACTCAACTATTTGATTCAAAATTAATTCTTTTGTATTGACGATTAATCATTACATTAAAAAAATTCATTTCTTTGATTAAAAATAAAACTATTTGACTACAAATTATTTTTGTTTAGAAAATTAATTTTTTACTGAAAATTTAGCTACTCTGTATTTAATTGAAAATTTATCTTCTTTCAGCTTTAGTCTTCTTTATTTGAATTCTGCTGTTTGGTCCAATATTCAACTACTTAGTTCAAAATTATAATTTTTTTTATTGAAGACTCATAAATATATTTGAAAATTTACTTCTTTAGTAAATTTTCTTGACAAAAATTCAACTATTTGGTTCAAAATTAATTTTTCTATTGAAGAGTCATCATTATATTTAAAAGTTCATTTCTTTTGTTAAATACATAATCATTTTGTTCAATAATTATTTGATTCCTGGTTAAAAATTGAAAAGTAATTTCTTCGGCTAAAATGTAACTATTTTGTTAAATTTAATGTTTTTTGTTAAAAATTCGTCTTTCTAGTAAGAATGTTCCACATTTTGGACCACTTTTTTATTCATCATGGACTAAAACATTTTTCTTTTTCGAAATTTGGTTGAAAATTCTTTTCTTTTTTTGGTTGAAAATTATTTCTTTTGAATGAAGATTTGGCTACTCCATGTTTGGTTAAAAATTTATCTTCTTTAGTTGAGAATTCAACTATATTCTCAACTATTATTTTTTTCTAAAGTTCATTTTTTCGGTTTGAAAATTCAACTGTTTTGTAGAGAATTCATCTTTTCGGAATGAAAAGTCCACATTTTGGATGACATTTTTGCTTTATTGCCTGAAAAATCTTTGTTGTTAACATCTTTTTTTCAAAATTCGTTTTTTTTTTATTGTAACTTAATTTTTTTAACTGAAAATTGGGCTGTTCTTGTACAAGATTCAACATTTTATTTGAAAATGTATCTCTTTCGATGAAAATAAAAATTTTTTGTTGATAATTCTTTTATTTATGTCAAAAATTATAAGTAGTTTTGAACTTCTTTTTTGGAATAGTTCAATTTTGAGGATTTAGAATTGAGATTTTTTAATTTTAACAATTTTCGATACAAAATTCTTTAATTGTTAATCGTCAAAGCATAACAGCTTCAATGTGTACAGAGTAAATGGATGAATTTGAAGATTATTATTATATAATAATAATTCAAATTTTTTGAAATTTTTCAGTAAAAAACTGTCAATGCAGCAGGAAGTTGCGAATTCATTTATCAAGAGTTTCGATCTCAGTTCAATAGAAATGGCAGTTTTACACGGTCCTTCTAGAGAGTCACCAATAACTGAAGAATTTTTCACCGTTGTAAATCGGGTTCAGGTAAAAAAAATCTATACCTCAGGGACTACCTTTTCCCAGTTTTCTTCTTTAATAAAAAAAAATCCCCTCAAATACCTGAATTCGAGAATTCTGACCTCTTTTCCCATTTTTTTTAGAAAGATTTGATTAATTTAAAAAAAATTATAAACAGAAATCTGATTCATTCGAAAATTAGATGCCTTCAAGGAGATTTTCTTTCATGATACCGATTTTAAGTATTTGCTAATTTTGGCGATTTGAGGGATATTGAATAAAAAGTTAACTATGCAATCGAGGAACCAAACTCGGAAGAAAAATAATTTATAATTACAAATCAAAAATATCCTATAATATTAAAATTTTACTTCTTTCTATTGGAATATTTTAATTGATACTAAAAAAATCAAGAAAGTCGTAAATATTAGACGTTACTGTAAACTGTAGGTTTTAAAAACAAATTTTTGGAAATAGTAAATAATATGTTAAAAAGTTAGCGTATTAGGACCCTAAAAGAGTATGTTTATTTACATTTTAGCAAACTGCATGTGTTAACAAATCCTTATTTTCATAATTTTGTTATTTTCGTGAATATTTAAAAAAATTCTGTTTCTTAACACTATAATATTTTGTTAGTTCAGATTAACAAATATTTCGAATATCTGAGGGTTTTCAACTGATAAAAATACAGAAGAAAAATAATTTAAAATCATAGGGACACAAAAACAGAAAAGTAGGAGGATTTTCAAAATAAATAATCATTTTTTTGCTTTTTCAACTTACTTCTTTTTAGATTACCTAAAAAAATATTTTAAACAACTCCATTTTCTGTGATAAGTAAAATATACTATAAAAAATGACAAAAATATAATTTTTTAACAAAATAATTGAATGTTTAACGGAAAAAATTAATTTCTTACAAAACAATCGAATTTTCTACCTAATAGTTGAAGTTTCTTTCAAGTTGCTAAATTTTCAAGTTATAAAGACGAGATTTCTACAAAAAATTTAATTTTTAACTCAAAATAAATGTATTTTTAACCAAAAAGTTAATTTTTAAATAAAAAATATGAATTTTGACCCAAAATAGTTGAATTTTTCACCAACAAGAAAAACGAATATGCTATCAAACTGTTAAATTTTCATGCTAAAAGACGAGATTTTTTTAGAAAAAATTAATTTTTAACCCAAAAATATTAATTTTTAACAAAATAGATCATTTTCAAACCAAAAAGACGAATTTTCAATAATTTTATTGAACTTTTAAACTAGATCAAATTTCAACCCAAAAAAAAACGAATTTTCTATAAAACAATTAATTTTTATATTAAAAAATATAAAATCTCAACAAAAAAGTGAATTTTCAATTAAATCCTTAACTTTTCGAAGTTGAATTTTCATACTAAAAGCACAAATTTACAACAATGTTATTGAGTTTTTAACAAAATAGTTAAATTTTTAATCCAAAAACCAGACTTCCTACAGAGCAATTGTTTTTTTAACCCAAAAATATGAATTTTCAGTAAAGAAGTTAATTTACAAAATAAATTGAATTTTTAAAGAAGTTATTAAACTTTCAACCAAAGAAGTTAAATTAGTAACCCAAAAAAATGAATTTTCTATAAAACAATTGATTTTTGAACCTGAAAATATGAATTTTAAACAAAGAAGTGAATTTATAATCAAATGCAATTTCTGAATAAAAATATTTGAATTTTCAATATAAATGTTCTTTTTCAACCAAATAGTTGAATTTTCAGCCGAAAAAGACGAATTTTGAACAAACTAGTTGAATTTTTGACCGAATAGTCCGCTTTTCAAGCAAATAGTTAAATTTCTAACTAAACATATGAAATTTCGAATAAAAAACATGATTTTTTTACAAAATAGTTAAATTTTCAAAAAATAGTTGAATTTTTGACCAAATAGATGAATTTTCATCCAACACAAAATATATTTTCAATTATTTGTTAGAGATTTAAAAAAAAAGGATTAAACTTAAATGAAAAACAGTTGTAGTTTCAAGCAAGTAGTAGAATTTTTTACTAAAATATTTTCAGTTTCCATATAAGCTGCAAAAACCCGAACAAAGGCAAGTTTATTGAAACCAGGAAAAAATCTTTTTTTTTAATATTTTAAGAAAAAAGCTTTTATTAAAATATAGTAAAAAAGAGGTAAAAATAAAAGCGTGGGGCGTAAATATTAAATTTTCTTTCGTATATAAATGTAAATTTCAATATTTACACCCAGCGCTTTAATTTTTCGTCTCTTTATTATTATAATATTATTAATGCAACCCTTCTTAGAGTCAATTAGTTTGTATCTTGTTAATATATGTATTAATTGTTTATTTTTCAATATTTGATCTTCTTAACTTTTTTCTAATATATTTTTACCAATAGAAACTGCTGATATTTTCAACAGATCTTTTAAAGCTAGCTAAAAATATTCATTTAACTTTAAAATGAGAAGATAGTATGTGAAAAAGTAGATAAGTAAAGGCACTTTTTAAAATTTGACTGTTGTACAATTTATTGTTTTGTATTTATTATATGCGATATAACAAGTTCTTATTAATAAATGAAATCCCCTTTTAATCTCCTTTTGCCTATAGCGTTTTACATAAAATTAAACTATTGAACAGTGATCCCTAGTTCTTGTACATTTTTTCCAATGTTAAAATGAAAATATTACTTTTTTAGGAAATACACAGCAGCTGTAGAATTTTAATGCAGTCCGGATATCAAACACTGGCATTAGATATTATGCAAAGAATGACACTTTTGCAAGAAGCTGCTCTAGAAAGATTATACCGATGGACCCAGAATCAATGTAGGCACATAGAAAATGAACATCTAGCTCCTTTGTTGATCAAAGCTATGGGAAAATTACAAGAAAGGCCTGTTCTTTTCAAGTACGTATCTAGCATTTTTAATTATGATCTAAAAAATCGTATTTTCAATCTTTAATAATAATAATTACATTATTTAAATTTCACGGGAAAATGTATCGCCTCATATTGGAAAGGGCGTTTGATTTAAATGGTAAAAGAAGTTAAATGAATAGAAAACATATGATTCGCATTAAACAGTGCCTAGAAGATTAATAATATTAATGCAAAAAGAATTTTGAACCTAAGAAATAAATTTTTAACTAAAATGATGAATCTTCAAGTAATAATATGAATTTTTAATCAAATAGTTAGTAGAATTTTCAACCCGAAAGATTAATTTTCAACCAAAATTAGAATAAATAAAATGTTAGAAAAAAGACTTGTTTTTATCGTAAAAAGAATGATTTTTAAACAAAAAATAGAATAATTAAATTTTTAGTTAAAACAATCAATTTAAAAAAAAAATCTCAATAAAATAATTCAATTTTAAACACAAGAGATCAATTTTTTACCTAAAAATATGCAATTCAAATGAAATATAAAAATTTCTTTAACTAAAACAGATAAATTAAAAAACCAAAACTAGCATTTTTCCATTTTCAGTTAGAAAAGTAAATTAAAAAGGAACAAGTTTTCAGCAAAGTTAATTTATTTTCAACTAAAAATATAGATTTTCAAGCAAAACTGATGTAGTTGCATCTTCAGTTGAAGAATTTTTGAAAAATTAGTGGAATTTTCAACATAAAAGATAAATTTTGTATTAAAAAAAGAACGAATTTTTAACTAAGTATTTTTTTTTGCAACCGAAGAAATGAATTCTCAACCAAAAATAGAATAGACAAATTTTTTCCAAAACAGAACATTTTTTAATAAAAAAGGTTACGTTTCTATCAAAAAAGGTAAATTTTCTACAAAAATGGAATAATGAAAAAGAATTTTCAACTAAAATAATAAATCTTCATGCAAACAAAATTTAATTTTAAACCAAATACGTGAATTTTCAACTAAAAAGATCAAGTTTCTATCAAAAATAAAATACTTAAATTTTCAACCACAAAATAAACGAATTTTCGACAAAATATTAAAATTTTCAACCACAGAAATGAACTTTTAAAATTTAAGAAATTTAAATCCAAAATCCAAATTAAAAATCCCATTTAACGTCCAATAATCAAATTGATGCAAAATCCTGTTAAATAAAACAAGAATCAAACGACTAAATTTGGACCATAACGAATAAACAAAAACCAAAAATCCTATTGTAATCTGAAAAAAAAAACAAAAAACAAATCAAACCTTCGGACAAAAATTTTTCATTTTTCTTTCCTCTTTTTTATTATTGTCCGAAAATTTTTTATCCTTGACATTCCCTGACTAGATTAGTATAAAAAATTATTCAAAAATTTAATTTATTTGAAAATTTAACTGTTAACAATTCTTTTGAAAATCCTTTGTATCTTGGTTGAAAATTGATTTTTTTCGAAAATTCAACCATTTTGGTTCAAAATTAATGTTTTTTTTTTTAATTGAAGACTCATCATTATATTTTAAAATTAATTTCTTTCATTAAAAATATAATAATTTGGTTGAAAATTCATTATTTTCTCGTTGAAAGTTGATCTTTTTACATTCTCACCAGAGAAGGAGGAAGGAGAAGGAGGAAGATTTGTTTAAAATTTGATCTCCCCCCCCCCTAGTTTTTGTCAAATGTCCACGTTTTGAGACCCCCTGATTCCGAAAAACAGGTTTTTACAAATGTGTGTCTGTGAGCACGCTGACTTGAAAAAATCATTCTATTAGATTGGCCTTTGGTACACTCTTTTAGTGCCCTAAACTAAAGATCAAGTTCGTTAGCCAGCCATTTTGGATAAAAAGTCAAAAAGTGAGCGCATTTTAAATATTTTTTAGACCACGTTTTTCAAAATTTTAAATTTTTCTGTACGGATGTTTGTAGTGTTCGAAATTTCGAACAATTTATCCTGATTACTTTTTTTCATAAAATCAAAAATTACACGATATAAAAAAAGTCAAGAGAAGAAAAATGTTGTTTTTTTTTAAATTCGTCTTTTTGATAGAAAATTAAATTTTCTTGGTTGAAGATATTTTTTTTTGTCTGAACATTCCACATGTTGTTGAAAGTTCGTCTTTTTAGCAAGAATGAAAATTCGACTACTTCATGTTTAGTTGAAAATTAATCTTCTTTAGTTGAAAATTCAACTATTTGCACGACTGTCAACTTTTTCGCTAAAAAACAGTATTCTCGGTTTGAAAATTCAACTGTTTTGTGGAAAATTCATCTTTTTGTCATGCAAATTCCACATTTTTGATGAATTTTTTTTCTTTATTGACTGATAAATTTTTCTTGGTTGAAAATTAATTTTTTCATGAGATTGAAAATTAATTTCTTTGGTTAAAAGAGAGACTATATTGTTAAAAAATCGTTTTATTTTGTTGTTCGAAATTCGCTTTTCCTTAACTTAATTTTTTAAATTGAAAATTGGACTGTTCTTTTCTGACATTCATAATTTTAGTTGAAATTTATCTCTTTCTTTGAAAATTGAACTATTTTGTTAAGAATCGTTTTTTTTTTAATGTTAAAATTTAATTACTTGGTTGAAAGTTAAACTCTTTTGTTAAAAGTCTATTTGCTTGTTCATAGATTTTAATATTTAAAAAAATTTAATATTGTAGGTAAAAATTAAATATTTTTTTTGAAACTCGTCGTTTTTTATTTAAAAATGCATGTAATAATTTTCAAATAGGTCTATTTTGGTAGAATATTAATACTTACGTTTGAAAATTAATTTTTTCGGTTGAAAATTCAACTACATTTTTTATTCACAATTCATTTCTTTTATATTGAAGATTTATAATTATTGTTGGCAATTAATTTTTTTGGTTAAACTATAATTTATTCATAATTGCACACAGGAATATCTAATTTTATAAAAATGAAATATAAAAAAAAATACATTTAGCTTTTCCCTATGTATATTTTCGTAAAATGCATACAGTAGTGTAATTATTCATCAATATTTGTAGAAATTCTTAATTATTTATTAAAAATCATGATTTTTCGTATAAATCTCTAGTTTTTTATGTGGAGCTATTACCAAATTTATAACTTTTCACAATTATCTGTAAAAACGTTTTCATAAAATGTTGTAGTTTGTCCAAAAAATTTTTTCCGTCAAGTTTTACATTGATTGATAATTATACAAGAGATTGTTGATGAATTAGTCAGTGACCATTATAGTGTGTTAAAATTGAATAGAATTGATTGAATCTTATTAAAGTTGACCTGGAATGTTGTCAAAAGTAAACTTAAAAAACCTGGATCAGTTATGGGATTTTGAAACCAATTTTCGTGGCAATCCTGAGAATTATATTTTGTTTTTACAGGTACATTCTGGATGAATATTGCACAGCGAGAAGGTCCGTCCTCGTTGGATCTTTCATTGATGCTTTGACCTTAGGACAAGGAGTCGTTGGAGCTCCCAATCCAATAGAAATGCATGCTCACGATCCAAAACGTTACGTTGGTGATATCCTTGCTTGGTTACATCAAGCAATCCCAACTGAGAAAGAAAATCTACTAACCCTGGTAAAAGATTGCGACAAAACAGGTAAAAACAAAGTATATTTCAATTCGGATAAAATTTAAAAAATTGAGTAGAGACTTCACTCTTCTTTTCCTTTTGCCGTCTTCACACGTTTTGTTGAAGGATTCCTCTTTTTTCGCCTATTTTCAAGAAACTTACCCTTTTTCTCAATTTCTTGCTTAAATTGCATCTGAATTAATAGACTCCAATAAAAAAATTCAACTATTTTTTATTGAAAGTTAATTCTTTTTAATTCAAAATTCTAATATTATATTTATGGTTCAGAATTCACCTCTATTGGTTAATGATTCTACTGTTTAGTCTTTTCTGAACGAAAATTCAATTATTTTGTTAAATTTTTTTTTAAAATAGAAAATTCATGCTTTTTGATTGGAGAATTATTTTCTTTTTGTTGAAAATGCAACTTCGTTATTAAACATTTCTCTGTTTGGATTGAAAATTAACTTTTTTCTTAAAAGTTACATTATTTTGTTAAAAATTCATCTTTTCTGGATAGAAAGTTGGTCCTTTGGAATTGAAAATTCATCTTTTGGTAAAAGAGCCACCTATTTTGTTTTCAAAGTTAATTCTTTTTAATTGAAATGCCTACTTTTATATTTTTGTTTCATAATTAATCTCTTTTGGTTGAAAATTTAATTTATTCTTAGAATATTTAACTATTATGTTTAAAAATCATCCTTTTCGGTCGAAAATTAAACTTTTTTATTGAAAATTCGTCTTTTTGAAAAGAAAATTTGTTGTTGTTTATATATATATATATATATATATCCAATTTATCCTGATAAATCGTTTTTGTTTGAAAGATAATTATTTTTAAATAAAACCTCTAATATTATACTTTTTGTTCAGAGTTTTTTTAACATTCGCATTTTAAGATAGAAAATTTGTTCTTCTAAATTGATTATTGATCTTTTGGAAAAAGAGTTATTTATTTTGTTTAAAAGTTAATTATTTTTAATTGAACATTCAACTGTTTTGTTGAAAATTTGCATTTTTGGCTTCAAAATTCCGCTATTCAATTGAAAATAATTTTAATCTTGACATAAAAACATTTCCTAGATGCAAATTTGTCTTCTTCGTTTAAAAATTCATCTCTATTGGTTGAAAAATGCAACTATTTGGTTGGAAATTCAACTAACCTATTGAAACTTGAACTATTTTGTTTAATATTTTTTTGAAGAAAACTCGTCCCTTTGGATTAAAATTTTGAAAATTCATCTTTTTGTGGTAGAAACTTCATCTTTCTTGGTTTAAAATGAACTTTTTTATTAGTGATTTAACTATTTTATTAAAAAGTAATTTTTCTTTTGTTTGAAAATTCAACTTTTTATTTAAAATTTGTTTTTTTTTTTAGATAGAACATTTGTCGTTTTGGATTAAAATTCACCTTTAGGTAAAAGAGTAATCTTTTTTGTTTAAAAGTTAATTTTTTTTCAAATGAAAAATCTACTGTTTTATTTTTCGTTTCCGAATTCATCTCTTTTGGTTGAAAATTTCGTAATTTGGTTGCAAGTTGAACTATATAGTAAAAAAAATTTCGTTTAAGATTCATTTATTTAATTGAAAATTTTACTATTTGGTTCTAAAATTACTTTTTTGTGGAAAGTAAAATTTTCTGCTTTGAAATTTTACAATTTTGCTTCATTCTTGACTACAGATTAATTTTCAACCAAACATTTGCATTCTCAACCGAAAGAGATGTACTTTTATTCCAAAAATTCCAATTTTTTTATCGATAAGTCAACTCTTTTTTTTAACATTCTTTTTTTTTGTCTTGAATATTTATATTTTGAAAATTCAACTATTTTGTTGAATATTTACCTTTTTGAGTTTAAAAGTAAAATATGTTTTAATTATTTTGTAAAAAATGCAACTTTTTTGTTGAATATTCGTCTTTTTGGATACAAAATTCGTCCTTTTGGATTGAATGTTCATATTTTGGTAAGGAAAAGAGTGATCGTTTTTTATTAAAAGTTAATTCTTTTCAAATTAAAAATCTAATGTTTTATTTTTGGTTCATAATTCATTTCTTTTTTGACTAATTAATTGAATAATTAATTGTTTAACAAAATTAATGTTCAAGTGCCTGACTGAAAGTTGAACTACGTCGTTAAACATTAAATCTTTTATTAAAAAAACGCCCGGTTGACTTGAAAATTCAACAATTAAATTGTTTGTTTTTTTCTTTCTTGACTGAAAAATCTTTTTTGATCGATAAGTCAACACTTTTATTTCTTTGTTTTGAATATAAATAAATTCGTTTAAATAAAATTAATTTATGTAACATATTCCTGAGATTTCAAGTCGAAATTATTGCATCTTTAACAAAATAGTTACATTTTCAACTAAAATAGACCATTTTTTTAATAAAAGGGTCGACTTTTCAAATTGAAAACTCAACCCTTTTATTGAAAATTCATCTATTTTTTTAGAAAATCCATTTTTTTGTTGTTTAAAATTCAAATACTTTGTTAAAGATGCAATATATTTCGACTTGAAATCTCAGAAATATATAACCTAAATTAATTTTATTTAAAACAATTTATTTCCCTGTTATTCCTCTATTTTCGTGAAAAATCACCCTATTTTGAGAGCATTTTTGGTTTTGAAGTCGGTGAAAATGATTAAAAATGAAAATTATTGATGAAATAAAATATTTCAGATGTTTCGGGCCAAGTGAAACAATCCCTGGGGAATATTACAGAAGGGCTCTGTCATCATTTGAAATCGAGAATCGAACACATCGTGGCTGTGGAAGCACCAGCGACCGTTTTATATTCAGTAATGACTCTCATCAGATTTTATAGAGCGACTCTTAAGCAAGTTATTCACGAGAGTGTTCTCGATTCGACCTTAGGGGACTTGTTAGAATTGAGCGAGAAGAGTTTCGTTAGCAGGCTTCAAAGGGAAACTCGTTTTGCTTTGGGAGAAAGAGCAGAACCTCCTGGCACTGATTTAATTCCTGCGCCTTCTGTCTCGAGACTTCTGACTCTTCTGAATGAAGTTCTTTCGGTCGCGAGTATTGCCGAAGATAGAGAAAAGGACATGCTTCAGGTTAATTACAAACATGATTAATTTTATCGAATTAGCCTTAAGTTTTATAAACAATTACATTGTGGCCTTTTTATTAAAGAAAAAATAATCCTGTTTATTTCCAGGATTTTTTTTCATGGTTTGCAAAAATTTTTAATGGTCATTGAAATAGAAAAAATAAGCCTTTTTTAACTATATTTTTTTTTATTTGAAGTAATCGAATCTGATCTGCAAATTAAATCACTTAAAGTTATCTTTATCTTTTAAACTCTTTTGAATTTTACAGTTTTTAAATTGAGCTACAAAAATGTTGTATTCGAACATTTCATAATTTACAGGTATAAAATGAAATCTTTTTAAACTTTCCACGTGAAAGATTTTAAATTAAGTGCCATTAAACTTAATTTTTTTTTACCTTTTGTGAATTAAACGGTTTAAAGATTTATGGTAAAAATATGAATCTTTGCTCTGAATGAAAACTAATTCTCCTTTTTAACTTACATTAATAACAATTTTTAAAATAAAACTTTTCCCTCTTCCAGTTCAGAAGAACAATTAAAACCGAAATTCTCTCCCTACCAACTTGATGAAAATTTTTAAAACAAAAAATGTACCACTTTTAATTCCGAAAAACTTGAAAAACTTGAAAACTTTTATTCAAGAAAAATGTTGAAAAAAACAATTCGCCTATTCTAATTGAAAAAATGTCATACCTTCCAACTCTATAAGAATGTTAAAAATAAAAAATTTCCCCTTTCCATTTTAGAAAAAAAAATTGAAACCAAAATTTTCTCCATTCAAACTTTATAAAAATGGGCTTAATTAAAATGATATCAAAAAATTTCCCCCTTGCAATTCAGAAAAAATAGAAAGCCAAAATTTCCTCCCTTTCAACTCGACACAAATCTTACTGCTAACTCAATAAAAATAAATTAAAAAATTTCCCTTTTAAAATTCAGCATAAAATATTTTGAAAAATCATTCTTCCCCTAAACTTAATAGAAATGTTAAAAAGAAGAAATTGTGCTCTTAAAACTTAGAAAAAAAAATCAAAATTGCCTCCTTTCCAACCCCTTCTAAATCGATAAAAATATTGAAAACAAACAAATGTCCCTCTTTCCATTCAGAAAAATTTTTAAAACAAAATTTCCTACCTTCTAACTCCATAGAAATGTAAAAATAAACAATTTCCCTCTTATTATTCAGAAAAATAATTAAAATGAAATATTCTTTCCTTGAATTCATGAAAAATTTAAACAAAATTTCGCTTTAAATTCAGAAAAAGATATCTAATCAAAATTGTATCCCTTCCAACTCAATAAAAATGGTGACAACAAAAAAAATCCACCTTACAGCGTAGAAAAACTTGGAAACTAAAATTGCTGCCCTTCCAACTCGATAAAAATCTTCAAAATGAAAAATTCTTCAGTAAAAAATTAAAAATTCTCCCCTTCAACTCAATTAAAATGTGTTTAAAAAATATTTTCTTTAAATTCAGAAATAAAAATAGTAAAATTTCAGCTCTTAAACAGAAAAAGTGGCCACTTCTATTTCAGAAAAAAATAACTAAAATTTCGTCCCCTCCAACTCTTTAAAAACTTAAAAATAATATATTCCCTCTTCCAATTCAGCGGAAATTGTAAAATACAAAATTTTTCTCTTAAAAGCAATACAAAATTTAAAAAGAATAAATTTATAATCATTTATTAAAATAAATGATTGTTTAATTTTTAAGACTGAAATTACAGTTCGGTTTTTAAAATCCATAATTAATAATTAATTAATATTTACAATTCATGAACTTGAAGCGTTGTTTATAAAAAATTCAAATTCAAACGCTATTAATTTTTAAGTCTTTAAAACTGCATTTTTAAATTCTTGAACGTGTGAAAAATCTCGACTGTTTCCAATATTTGAAAAATTGGTAAAATGCCGATTTAACCAAAGAAAAAATTCCCGGTCATTTCTTGGTTTTTTCACGGTTCGAAAGCGTTTTGTATGGCCAATGAAACTAAAAAAATCGAACTCTAAAGCTAAAAATGTTTCCATTTGAAGTAATAAAAACTGAACTGCAAATGAAAGCACTCAAAGTGGAACTCTTAATTTTAAACTTTTAAAATTGAAGTTTAAATGATTTTAAATTCAAAAATGTTTGATTCAAATGCTGAATAATTTACGCGTATAAAATGGAAGCTAGTAACACTTTTCAACTGAAAAACTTGAAATTAAATGCATTTACACTTCCAATTTATAAATTTTAAACTTTTATAAATTGTAGAGTTCCAAGATTTAGATTCAGTTACAGTTTAAAAATCCATAAAATGTTTCAGAATTTTATTTCAAAATCTTTGAAAAATCTACATGTTGTTTTACATTTTTTCAAATTTACAATTATTTTTGACATTTTTTCATAACTTTTAGACATCTTTTCAAATCATTCGAATTTTTCATACAATTTTTGTAAAGTTCTGCCAAATGAAAAAATATCCACAAAATCTTCCACATTCATTTCTAAATGTTTTTTATTCTTTCTGAATCATTTCAAATTTTTTAAAAATTTTGAATTTTTTCAAATGTTCTATAAATCTCTTCAACTTACTCGATTTTTTTCTACGAATAATAGTGGTTCAGTTATTATTTATGAATCGAAATTCAACTATTTGTTTGCAAAGTAAGTTTTAATAATAGAAAAATTATAAATGTAACGTTCAAGTTTAGTTTTTTTGGTTTTTAGTTTGGATATTTAATTAATAATTACTGATTGTAAATGAAAAGTCAGCTATTTCTAAATATTAAGTAATTATTCTTTTTCCTAATTAAAAATTTTCAATTTGAATGCTTCTAAAATGGAACATTCTAGACTTTAACA
Source organism: Belonocnema kinseyi (assembly GCF_010883055.1). Classification (NCBI taxonomy): domain Eukaryota; kingdom Metazoa; phylum Arthropoda; class Insecta; order Hymenoptera; family Cynipidae; genus Belonocnema; species Belonocnema kinseyi. The sequence continues at coordinate 63,692,811 of NC_046663.1, read as the reverse complement.
ATACCTGACATTTAATAAAAGCCCTTAATTATGAATATATTATTTTGTATTTATTTAAAAATGGAAAAAATTTTATAAATTTTCAATCGGGCGTGTATATTTTCACAGTTGATCAACTAACAAACATATTTTGTATCCAAAATCTTCGATTTCAAACGCTTCTAATTTTTAATTGACAAGTCTTTAAAATTACGTGTTAAAATTATTTTAATTAAAATCTAAGCTTAAAAATTAAAATCTAAAATGGACCATTTTTAAAATGAAAGATTCTCCAATAACGCAATCCAAACTGAATGATATCATCATTCTAAAAAAGACAACAATTTCACTATGTAATTATTTTAAAAAACGCTGGAAATAAAAGTTGGACAGATTTTGTTATAAGAATATGGAATATTCCCGGTAAAAAAATAAATTCTCGGTTACCCTGCAGTGGCAAAAAAGAATAATTTTATTTAATTGGCTTTAAATTTGATAAGAAATTAATATTTATGTTCAGATTGTCTCCTGCATCATTGATCCTCTTTTGCAAGAGGTAAACGAAACTGCCTCCAGATTGCCAACAGTTGACATGGCTGTTTATCTTCTTAATTGTATGCATCAAATTCAATCAACTTTGGCTTTGTACGAATATATGGACCAAAGATTGGAAAGATTACAGGTAATTTAGAATTGCAGTAGAAAAATAAAAATAATTTTTTGAGATCAATATTCGAAATTACTGATTTTTTTTATTTGTAGGCTCAATCAGATGCCCAAATCGATACACTTACATCCGAACAAGCCAGTTCCCTGGTTGCAAATTTAAATCTTGGACCAATATATACGATTCTCCAGGGCCACCAGCAAGGACCTTTGTCATCCATTCCTGGAATGGATCCTCTCAGTGTTAAAGAATTTACGGTAATATTTTTTAAGATAATTTTTTAACACTTTTTTCATAATTTTCCGATAATGCAACTATTTCTTCAAATTTAATTGAATTTACCCAAAAAGGACGAATCTTTAAAAGAATAGTGGTATTCCTTACAAAAACAGATTAATTTTCAACCAAAGAGTTGAATTTGTAACGAGAAAAATAAGATTTCTACAAAAAAGTGGAATTTTTAACCTGATAGTTCAATTTTCAAACAAAAATATGAAATTTCAATATAGAAGATTAATTTTCTACAAAAAAAAAAAATAATTTTTAACAAAATACATCAATTTTTTACTACATAGTTGAACTTATAACCAAAAAGATACATTTGTTTGGGATAAAATACAAATTCCTAACAAATTACAGATATTTTTAACGAAATAGTTGAATTTTCAACCAAGAAGATACATTTTTAGCAAAATACATAATTTTTTAACAAAATAGTTAAATATATAACGAAGGTGATTAATTTTCTACCAGAAAATACGAATTTTTAGTAAAATTTCATCAGAGAAGATTAATTTTTTTGCTAGAAAAGACGGATTTTTTTACAGAATCCATAAATTTGCAAACAAATACTTGAATCATCAATTAAAATAGATTAATTTTCAACTAAACAGTATCATTTGAAAATAACAAGATGAGCTTTTTATAAAATAGTTTAATTTTGTACCAAATTATTGAATTTTCAAGTAAAAAAATAAAACATTTTTCTACAAACTAGTTGAATTTTCATACAAATATTCAAACAAAAATATGAATTTACAACCTAGAAGATTTATTTTCCACCAAAAAATATATATTTTTTTCAAAATACATAATTTTCTAACAAAATAGTTGAATTTATAACGAAGGAGATTTTGAAACTAAAAAGATGAGCTTTCTACAAAATAGTTGAATTTCAACCAAAAAAAATACAATTTTTAACAAATTACATAAATTTTCAATTAATTTGTTTTAAGAATTTATATAATTTTAGTCAAAATTTTATTTCATTAATTTTAATTAATATTTTTCTGTTTCTAAAATTTTTAAACTAAAAATATCAATTTTTAATAAAAAATGGGTTAGTTTTATTTCCATTCAAGAGAATCAATGTTAAATATAAAAAAAGCGAATTTCCTACAAAACATTTTTATTTTATAACAAATAAATTAAATTTTCTACAACATTTTTTACTTAATTTGAGCCATTAAACATTTTTTGCACAAAATTAGTTCTCTTTCTTGACTGAAAAATATTTTAGTTAACATTTTTTCTCTTATGTGAATTAAACGGCTTTTAATTTAAAATTTAAATCTTTTTTGTTTGAAATATCTGTTATTACATTTTTCATTAAGAATTCATATTTTTTGGATGCAAATTCAAGTACTTGGTTAAAAGTTTAATTCTTTTGTTAAAAATGAATTTTTAGGCTGAACATTCATAATTTTAATTTACAATTTATCTCTTTGATTGAAAATTAAACTATTCTGTTGATTTTTTTACTGAGAATTTAACTATTCCAGTTGAAACTTTACCTATTGAAAATCCGTTCTCGTCTTTGGCTAAAAATTAATTTTTTACCTGAAAATATTTATTTTAGTCGAGAAATTAAATATTTGGTTAAAAACTCATTTCTTTGGTTAAAAATTAATTTTTTTAACTGAAAATTTAACTATTCAATTTTTGATTTAAAGTTGATCCTTTTTAGCTGCAAATTCACCTATTTGATCAAGAATTCATGTATTTTGTCGAAAAATTGTATTTTTGGAAGAAATTTAATCTTCTTATTTAAAGTTTTTGTCGTTGAAAATTCAACTATTACCGTTAAAAATCCATATTTTTAGTTGAAAATCCATCACTTTCGTTGAAAATTTGTTTTCGTTGTGGACGATAATTAATTTTTTTAAACTGTGAATTTAACTATTCTATTTTCGGTTGAAATTGATTTTTTTTTTATTTCAAAATGCAACTACCTGGTCGAAAATAGATCTTTTTCAGTTAAAAATATTGTTGTTGTTGTTAAAAATACCACTACTTGGTTGAAAGTTAGATAATTTTGTATAAAATCTATCTGTTGGTTGAAAATTAAACTGCTGGGTTGAAAGTTAAACTTTTTTTAAAACTTAATCTTTTTGATTTAAAATTCAAATATTTCAGTTAAAGATTCATCGTTTTAGTTCAGAATTCATTTCTTTGGATGGTAATCAATATTTTTAAATGAAAATTTAACTATTCAATTTTTGATTTAAAATTGATCCTTTTTAGATGCAAAAAAAAAAGAATTTTCAACTAAAATAATGAATCTTTAACAAAAAAGATAAATTTTTAACCAAATAGTTAAATTTTCATCCACAATAGACGAATTTTCAACTAAAAAAGATCGATTTTCAACCAGATAGTTGAATTTTGAAATAAAAAAAAAGATCAACTTTCCATCAAGAATAGAATAGTTAAATTAAGAGTTAAAAAATTAATTATCGCCCAACACGAAAACAAATTTTCAACCAAAGTGATAGACTTTCAACTAAAAATATAGGGTTTTAACTGCAATAGTTGAATGTTTAACAACAAAAATTTTAAACAAGAAGATTGATTTTCTTAAAAAAAAAAAAAAGTTTCGACAAAATACATGAATTTTCATGTTGAAAATGGTTTAAAATTAGTTTTTTATTGTTGAAAATTATTTTTTAACTGAAAATTCATTTTCTCAACTGAAAATTTGATTATTCCAGTTTTAGACGATAGTCATCTTTTTTAGTTCAAAATTGAACTATTTGGTTGACACCCGATCCTTTTTAGTTTAAAATTCAATTATTTGGTTAAAAATGTATTTATCTTTTTTAATATTCAATATATTTGTTTGATAAGTTGGAAATTTGTAGCGTTTTAAATTGAATTTAGTATAATAACCAAATTAATTTTTCTTAAATATGCACTGAATTTTAAGTATAATTTATTTATTTATACAATTAATGGGGATAATATATTTAAGCATATCTTGTGATGTATATATATATTTTTTAAACTGGCTTTATAAATTAAATATAATAATTGAATCTCGAGAAACTATTTACTATAAAAAATACTTGGAAATATCTTGAGATACCTGAAAAAAATCTGAAATTGTCAAGAATTTTATTTTTTTATTTGAGTAGAGACCCTTCTTGTGGTCCAATACAATTCTCCGGTTGTGTATTAAAATTTGAATCGGAGAATTGTGAATTTAAACATTTTTTTTGATTACAGAATAAATTGGAGGCGTTTATCGTGATGCCAGATGTTTTACTACTCCCACAAATCAGTTTATTGCAAAGCACAACGCATCGATCAATCGCCCAGAAAAGATCCTTCGAAGTTATTAGTGCGATTTACAAACAGCTTTATGAGGCTTGTCATGAGCCGAAAAATCTTTATCAGAATCCTGATAGTTTATTTTCTAGAACGCCGGAAGAGTTACTGAAAACGCTCATCGCTCATTGAGAGGTATCTTCCGCAACTTTGTAAAATTTGTAAAATAAAATGAGCAATATAGTATTTATACTTTAATGGTTGCCCATAAACCACGTTAACATTTTTTTTTAAACAATTTTTATTTTTCTCCCTGTTTTCAAACAACTTCCCCTTTTCTCGCTTGTTTGCTTAAATGTGAACTGAATTAATAGAATTCAATCAGAAAATCCAACTATTTTTGGTAGAAAAATCTACTATTATATTTTTGGTTCATAATTCATCTGTTTTGATTTGAAAATTCTACTATTTGGTTGAAAATTTAAGCATTTTATTGAAATTGCAACTATTTTCTTAAAAAATGGTCTTCTGGAACTATAGTTAAAAAACTTAACTATTTCACTTTTAGAAACCATTTTTTTGATAAAAAAAACAACTTATGGGTTGTCGAACATTTTTTTTAAGACCCATAATTTTAGTTAAAAATTCATCTCTATGGTTGAAAGTGTAACTATTTTTTGAAAATTTGTTTTCTCTTGGGTGATGATTAATCTTTTTTAAATAAAAATATAACGATTCGATTTTTTGTGTGAAAATTTAGGTTTTTAATTGATGATTGATCCGTTCTATTCGCAAATTAATTTTTTGTCGTTAAAAATGCTACTGTTCTGATGAGGAATCAAATGAATTGTTGAACATTCGTTTTTTCAGATGAATTCAACTTTTTTTTATTTTAAAACAAAATATTTGTTGGTAGAAATATTAGGGAAAACACTGTTTCTAATCAATTTTATTAATGAGCAAATTTTTTTCTACACAGTGTTTAATACGGTTTAATTTTTTTTTTCCTACACAAAATGTTTCCTATACAAAACTTTTTCTACACAAAATGTTTCATACACAAAATTTAATACTGTGATATTTAAAGTATTTTCTTCGCAGAATATCTATATTTTATACAGAATTAAATAGTACTCTTTTATTATCAAGATATTCTCTAAACATTGTACAACAAAAATATTATGTCCAATATTTTTCCTACACAAAATTTTTAATTTAATGTAAAGAAAAAGTTCTAAATTAAATCTCTTACATATATTGTAAGTTCACACACATTACTGGCCTTTATGGCATAACTGATATTGTCCTTATAGCAGCAAAACAATTTTAATCAAATCTATAATCCTTTAATTTTGTGTAAGATCTACATTTTGTAAAGAATATTTTATATACTGTTTTAAATATGTTATTTATAATATATTGTGTGCAGGAAAAATATTGAACATAATATATTTTTTTGTACAATGTTTAGATTTGTAGAAAATATTTTGTGTGGGACAAAAATAAAAGTATTAAACAATATTAAATTCTGTGTAGGAAATCTTCTGGGTAGAACAAATTTTGTGAAGGAAACATTTTGTGTAGGAAAAATATAACAGTATTAAATTCTATGTAGGAAATATTTTGTGTAGAAAATATGTTGTGTAGGAAAAAATATAGTTATTAAACAATATTAAATACTGTGTAGGAAATATTCTGTTTAGAAAAAATTTTGTGCAGGAAAAATATGATTTGTATACAATATATTTTGTGTAGAATAAAATTGTGTAGGAACGAGTGTAACCCGAAATATTAACTGTTACATGTTTTATTGATAATTAATCTGTTTTGGTTGGAAACTCAACTACTTGGTTAGAAATAATTGTAAATTGAACTTTTTGGGGGGATATTCGCCTTTTGGGCTTGAAAATTTAAGAATTTGGTAGAAAAATGCAACTATTTCATTATAAATTAAATTATTTTGACGAAAAATTGTATATTTGGGTCGAAAATTCATACTGTTTTGTAGATAATTCGTCTTTTTGGCTTCAAAAATCAACAGTTTGAAAATTCATCTTTTTTGGTACAACCTTAATATTCTTAGTGGAAAATTCATCTTCTTGATTGAAAATTTAACTATTACCTCCTCTGGTTTGAAATTCAACTACTAGGTGGAAAATGATTATTTTTTTATCTGAAAATTTAAGTATTCCATTTTTAGTTTGAAAATTTATTCCTTATAAGTTGAAAACTCAAATGTTTTCAGGTGAAAGTTTAATTTTTGTTTCTTTGAATATTCATTTTTTTAAATTAAATTTAACTGTTTTTTATTCCAAATTAAGATATTTTTGATTGAAAAATCAATGACTTTAATATCAAATTGTTTTTTTCTTCAGAAAATTCATGTTTTTGGCTTGAAATTTAACCTTTTTTTCAAAATTCATATTTTTCAAAAAAAAAAAAAAACTTTTTTGGTCGAACATTAATATTCTTGGTGGAAAATTCACCCTTTTGACAAACAATCGACCTATTACTTGATTAATAATTTTTTTTTGTTTTGAAAATTTAACTACTTGATTGAAGGTTGAACTATTTTTTTTTAATTCACCTGGTTAACTAAAAATTTAAGTATCCCATTCATAGAAAATTAATCTTCGAGATTAAAAAATCATTTGGGCAGTGAAGTATTGCCTCTTTAGTTAAGAATTCATAAAAAAAGGGTTTATCGTTTTAGTTGAAAATTTTAATATTTCTTCGAAAAATCAATTGTTTTATAGAGAATTTGTCTTTTTGAATAGAAAATTTATCTTTTTTGAAAATCCATCGTTTTGGTTAAGGATTGAATTATATGGTCAAAAACTTGTATTTTTGGTTAAATTCAAATCGTAAAAAGTTAGTTTTCTTTGGTCGAAAATTATTTTTTTTTTCAATAAAAATGTATCTATTCCATTTTTGGTGAAAAATTGATATTTTGAAGAGTTTTTTGACGGAAATTGGTCTTTGTGACTTAAAAATACTTTAATTAAGTAGAAAATTAAACTGTTTAATGGAAAACTTTTTTTCCAAATTAATATTTACTGTCGAGAATACAACTGTATGGTTAAAAACTAAACTATTTTTATAGAAAAAATTTATATTCTTTTTTTTTAAATTCATGTTTTTCAAAAAATCATTTTTGGTCAAACATTAATATTGTTGGTGGAAAATGCATCCTTTTCATAAAAAAACTAACTACTATTTGAAAGAATTTACTTTTTGTTGTTGAAAATTTAACTACTTGATTGAAAATTGAACTATATTTTTTTAATTCACCTGGCTGGTTAAAAATTTATCTATCCCATTTCTAGAAAATTAATCTTCTAGAATAAAAAATTATCTGCGCAGTTGAGTACTGATTTTTTTTGTTAAGAATTCATTTTAAAAAGAAAGGATTTATCGTTTTAGTTGAGAATTTTAATATTTTTTCGAAAATTCAATTGTTTTGTAGAGAATTCGTCTTTTTGGATAGAAAATTAATTTGATTTGAAAATTCATCTTTTTGGTTAAGGATTTAATTATATGGTCAAAAATACGTCTTTGGTCGAAATTGGTTGGTTTTTTTCAATAAAAATTCAACTACTCCATTTTTGGTGAAAAATTGATACTTTGAATAATTGTATTAAAAAAAAATGGTCTTCATGACTCAAAAATACTATAATTTAGTAAAAAATTAAACTGTTTAATAGAAAAAATATTTTTTTTTAATGAATATTTATTGTAGAAAATACAACTGTTTGGTTAAAAACTAAACTATTTTTATGAAAATTTTTATATTCTTTTTTTTTTCAAAAAAAAAAAACTTTTTTGGTCAAACATTAATATTGTTGGTGGCAAATTCATCCTTTTCATGAAAAATCTAATTACTATTTGCAAGATTTGATTTTTGTTTTTGGTCGAGTATTGAATTCTTTTGTTAAGAATTCATTTTTTTAAAAAGGATTGATCGTTTCAGTTGAAAATTTAAATATTTTTTCAAAAATTCAATTTTTTTTGTAGAGAATTCGTCTTTTTGGATGGAAAATTAATCTTTTTTGAAAATTCATCTTTTTGGTTAAATTTAAATGATAAGAAGTTAGTTTTCTTTGGTCGAAAATTAATTTTTTTCAATAAAAATGTAATTGTTCCGTTTTTCGTGAAAAATTGATATTTTGAAGAAACTTCGTTTTTATGACTTTAAAATACTATAATTTAGTAAAAAATTAAAGTTTTTAATAGACATTTTTTTAAAAATTAATGTTTATTGTAGAAAATACAACTGTTTGGTTAAAAACTAAACTATTTTTATGAAAAATTTTATATTCGGGTTATAAATTTAACTCTTTTGTAGATAATTAGTTTTTTTTTGGCTTCGAAATTCAACAATTTGGTTGAAAATTGATGTATTACTTTTGAAATTCGTCTTTTTTGGTAAAAAATTAATATTCTTGATGAAAGATACATCTTTTTCGTTCAAAATCTTTTTGTTTCAAAATTCATCTTTTTTTGTTAGAAAAATCCAAAAACGAGGTTGAAATTTAAACAACTTCGTTAAAAATTCACATGTTTTGCTTAAAATTAATAGTAATTTTTCTTGATCTGGAAATGTAATTAGTCCTTTTTTGGTTGGAAATATATGCTTTATAAGGTAAAGATTTAATTATTTGGTAGAATATTATTTTTTTGGTTGAGCATTCACCTATTTGGTTGAAAATTGGTATTTTTTCGTTCAATTTAACTGGTTAAGACAGTTTTTTTTTAGGTAGAAATTTCATATTTCTTGGTTGAAAATTAATTCGTTTGTTAAAAATTCAACTGTTTTCTACAAAATTCGAATTTTTCGCTTAAAAATTCAACTTTTTTTTTGGTTTTGATAAACTTGCCTTATTTTTTAAAAATATGAATTATTTTTTTGAAAAATTGTATCTTTTACTTGAAAGTTAGACTACTTAATTGTGAATGCAACTGTTTGTTTAAAAAGTAATTCTTTTCTCTGAAAATCTTTTTTTTTTTTTTGAAAGTTCAACGATTTTGTTGAAATTTCAATATATTTCTACTTGAAATTTTAGGAAATAAAAGCGCTCCTTACATAATTCAGTACGGTGTTTACATTAATTTTATTCAAAGGAATTTACTCCCCTATTTTAAGAAAAAATAGCCTATTTTCCCTATTTTGAGAGCTTTTATGGTAAAAAATAGCCCAAAATTGTTAACGTAGCTTATAATTTTTGTAATATGGGATTTAAAACTAAAATAAGAAGAAATAAAAGGTTAGTTTTTAATACAAAGCTTTATTCTTAAACATCTTATACTTACTTCTTTTAAATACAAAGTGTACTCACATAAAATATCATCACTTTCGTACATTAACTTTTATGTTATTTAAGATGCAAGACTACTTTCATTTTTATGATATATATCATAAGAGTTTCAATTCTGCTGAGCTCAAATCAGAATAAAAAAGGTTTGTTGATTTATTTTAAAAACGAGGTGACCGTAAAACTCCAATTTCAAAATATCGCGACTTTTCCCTGATCTGTGACCACCCTAAAAGAAAATATAACTTCGGCTTCCAATGTTTTTGTTGAACTCACAAATTAAAATGCTGTAAAATTTGGCCAATACGAAAAGGCCAATTTTTTAATATAAACGAAACAATATTTTTAATTACCCAATATAATACCATGTATGAATTCTACGAAACTTAGTTTGTTAAAAAATATCATTCTTAATCCATAAACAATTTCATTATTTATCGCCCTCAAAGGGATTATTTGCTATATGAAAATTGTACTTAACAGTCCTTAACTTTTATGGAATAAAATATTCATTTTTTCTCGTAAAAAATAATTATATTTAAAAAAAAAACGTTATTTAATAATAATTTAAAAAACGTAAATAAATATATCTTCGAGATATTCTAGATGCTTGACTTCAAAACTTTATTTTGCATTTCTAACAATCTCATAATTCTGGGTGGCAGTTGTACTTTCTGTGCTGATTCTTCCACTTCTATTTTGCTAACTTTTTTCTCTTCACATACGACTTTCTGCTTCTGGACTTTCACCTCGTTTTCGATTGGTTCCTCAATTTCATCATCTTCCGAATCTTGCGATTTGCCATTTATAATTCCAATTACTTTCGGAGATATCGAAATATCTGATTGCTTGTAACTGTTGTTGTGAATTTTCTGTTTCAATTTCAATAGTGGCGAATTGTTGCTTACAGAAGAAGAAAAGTTATCCGCTGGTACCCAGCCAACATTTTCATCATATAAGGCTGAGTTCAAATCGTTCTCGACGAAATTCAAAAGACATGCGCTGACAAGAGGAACTTTTGTTTTAGGAATCATTGACAAGATCGGTTTAGGCTTTAAATTCACTTTAGATTTCTCGAAAAATTGGTCGTTTTTTGGCTCTAAAGCTGATCGAACTTCGGTCCAGTTGATTGGCTCCATTCTTCCATTGCCTCCGCACTCGCTCTTAATACTTCCAAAAAAAGAATCTTCTCTTCTCTCTCCAGAAGGTCTTATTTCTTGAAGTATCAGCGGAGAACGTATCGAAATCGACTCCCTGCTCGAACTATTAGTGGTCAGAGAAGTATCAAGTTTCTTTAAAGAATCATCATTCTGATTACTCGAATTGTATTTCTCAAAAAGGGCTAGCTTCCGGGAACGGTTAAAAAACGGTGGAGAACGATCTTTAGAACTAGAACTCTCCTTTATGAGGAAATCTTTGAGAATTTGGATGTTTGATTCCGATTCGATCGAGGGAGCTACTTCAAAGTTTCTGGAAGGTTCTTTATATTCTGACCTAGATATTTCCGTTTGAGGTTTGTCGCTTTCAAATTTTTCTGCTTCCTGTTTCGCTAGATATTTCGCAAGCGAAGCCTGGATTCTTTTCAATCTGAGAGAAGCCGGTCTTGATTCTTCGGATTGAGATTCCGCAGATTCACTATCTGTAGCTTTAATTTCCACAGTTTTAGTTTCCACAGATTTAATTTCCACAGGTTTGTATTCCACCTCTTCAGTTTCCAGATTTTCTGCGCCCCCCTTTGATTTGAAGTAGATGGGACGAATCTGATGAATAGCGGATGAATCATAACCCTTTCTTTCCAAGGACTCCTTATAATACCAAAAAGCAAAGTTTCGTTTCCTACAAACCAGTTGTCCTTCTTCTCCAAATTTCTGTTCATACATCCAATCGCTAATGTGAAAATCATCATCTCCTCTCGTATCAGTCAAGGAAACAAGCATCGAATTTTCTTCAAGATCAAGAGATCCTATTGTCGCAATAAGAGGAATCGAAGTTTTGGTTGTGAATTCCCAGATGACATTTTTACTCCACTTCGCTGTTTGGAATGGTTTCACATTAAACAATCCGCAAGGAATCGCCTGAGCTGGTAAATACGAAAACATCCGATGCAGAAAAAAGATCTCGTCTGGTGCGTAGGATTTTTCTAATCCGTTATCATAAAACTGAACAGTCACTCGTCTCTCAGGAGAAACTGATTTAATGATCCCCCTCTGCCATTTCTTCGAATGGACACAAGCGACGTTTAATCCCCTTTCCAAGAAAAAATTCGGAATCTGATACTTCATCTGGTTCTTCTCATAAAAAATGTTTAAATCTTCCGTCAGTTTTTTGAATTTCGAAAAATTCCTCCGCAGCTGTACCCAGAAGAAAGACGGTGAGAACACGTTCAAAACTTCAATCTCCTCAATGCCTTCTTCACCGCCGAGTTCAGCAACACTGATGGGCCTGATGGATTCTTTAATTTCCATCGCTCCTTGCGGCAACAACAGTTTAGGATCTGATTCTTCTGGCAGAGCTGCTACTCTGTAAATTTTCTTTAACTCATCAATGTTCTCAATCTCGCGCCGTTCCTCATTGCAAAGATCCGGTGGAGGTCTATCAGCACTGAATAACTTGTAGTCTCCCGCATCAAAGGGTTTAATGCAGTGGAAAATGTTTGGAAGATGAGAAGCAAAGTCCCGGACAGTCGCGAATCCTAATTCTGCATAAATCAGGGGAATGTTGTACTCGTGGAGGTACGTTTTTGGTAGCTCAGCACACCAGATTCCTTCCGGATATTGCTGAATGAGTCTAGTTAGTCGAATCCTGGTGCTTATCTTGATCCTACGACTCAAATCTTCCTCGAGGTCATCTTCAAAGGAATTTTCGTCGTCATAATCCTTGTTTTCAGATTCTTTGTCAAAGTTTGCGTTCCGTTCTTCGTCCCTGTGTGAACTTTCATTATATTTCGAAGAATTATATTCCGAGGAATTAAAACTTGAAGAATCTTCTTGATTTATAGGTGAACTCTGAACATTGTGGCCAAGACTTTTCTTGTTTGGAGAAGAATCTCGTCTTTGCTGATCTCTGTAACCATTCTGTAAACCCTGGCCATTACTTCTAGGACGAGAAACTCTTTTTTCAATTGTTGATGCACTCTTATCTTCTCCGAAAGCTGTAAATCCAGCAGGACGAAACATAACTTCATCTCTCACATCAGCTTTACTATCCTCTTCAGATTTTTTTCTAGCTGGTGCCTGACGTTTCTTTTCTTCATTCAACTTTTGCACGGACTCATCATAGGATCTACGCTCTGGCCTATTTTCTGATCGATAGTTCAAACTCCGTGATCGATTATTCCTGAATGATGGACTTGATGATCTTAATCGTGAAGAATCTTCCTCATTTCTAGGCGAAGAATCTTGTCCATTTTTGCACGAGTTGCTAGAATATTGAGCAGAAGCTTCAGAATTTTGAGGTTGCGTAGAAGACCTCTGACTTGGGTAATCATGAGTGTTCCCTCGACTCGAATTTTCTTGGTCCCTGTAATTCTGTTGATCTCTGTAGCCATTCTGTAAACCCTGTCCAGTATTTGTGGCAAAAGAAACTCTTTTCTCAACTGTTAGTGCATTATTATCATTTTCGAAAGCTGTAAATCCAGCAGGATGAAACATAACTTCATCCCTCAAACCAACTTTACGATTCCCTTCAGAGGTTTTCTTAACTGGGGACACTTGGTGCTTCTTTTCCTCTTTCAATTTTTGCACCGGCTCAACATAGGATCTACGTTCTGGCCTATTTTCTGATCGATGATTCAAACTCCGCGACCGATCATTTCTCGATAATGGACTTGATTGTGTTAATCGCGAAGAATTGTTACTAGAATTCCTCTGAGATGAGGGTGCGACTCGATTCGTTGGATACAAATGATCACCCCAGATAAGAACTTCGTGAGATACTTCTTTTAGTTGACATTCTAGTTCCTTCCGAGTTATTTGCACCGGATGAGAAAATCTATTCACGTAGTCAATAGCTGCTCTGATGCTTATACCACTCCGATCTTTATTGACTTGATTGACGAGGTTCATCAGAAGTCTGGAATCCATAGAGACCCTAGTTTTGCCACCCTGGAATCCGCGGTAAGGTCTCCGCGATTTTCGCACTCGATCTCTGGCACGGGGCTTCCTCTGATTCTGGACGAGCGAACTCACATGACGAGTTTTTTGTGATTCGACCGGGTGGATGATCGTTTTTCCGTTTTTCGTCTCAGTCCATACGGTGTCTCCCAGCTGGCGCAAAAAGTTCAATACGGATGGACAATTGAACTCTCTGAAAGGAATTCTTTCACCTTCCATGTCTTCATAGTCACGTTCCAGCATAGGGATAGTTACCTCTTCCTGTCGTGTTATCAGACATGATCTGATTGTCGTTGCCACGTCCTTAAGTCTTTTGTTACTTTCCACTTGCATCTTTCTTTAGTTTTTAGCTACTTTGCGCAAGAAGAAAAAGCGATGCAGTGTATATTCCTGCTGCTCCTGAAAAAAAAACATTAATTCAAAGTTTAGACTTTCGTTTTCGTCAATAGACAAAAAATTCTAGCTACAGGGTGTCTACTCAAATCCTGGGAAGAAATTCCTTGACAATTCCAGGGTTTTTCCAGGTATCTCAATATGGATACATTCTCGTGAGTTTATTATAAATACAGTGAAACACTTCAATAGCCCTCCCTTCTATAGCCCTTCCGAGAATCCACGCCGCGCCCCAGGTAGGTTTAACAGGAGCTGCGCGGGGTGCACGGGATCTGCGGTTGTCACTCAGGCGAGCACTCAGGTGTGAACAAACAAAAGCGGAGCAGTCTATAATGAATTAGTTCCCACCCACCGTCAGCCCCAAAATCGGCGCTATTGAAGAGTCTCACTGTAATGTTTTTTTTCAGTTTCTAAGGTTTCAATTAATATTACATTCTCATCAGAGAAGGTATTAGATTTGTGTAAAAGTTGACACCCCCTCCCCAGTTTTTGCCAAATGTCTACGTTTTGAGACCCCTTGAATCCGAAAAACAGATTTGTACGAATTTGTCTGTCTGTACGTCTGTCTACTTGTCCGTGAAAATTCAAAAATTCTCTGTACAGTTATTCGTAGTATTCAAAAAGTCGAACAATTTATGCTAATTACTTTTTTCAAAAAATCAAAAATTACCAGAATTATAGAATATACAAAATTCCACAAAACACAGGAAAATGAATATTTTACGCTAAATAACGCACGATATGAAAAAAAGTCAAGAGAAGAAATTTTATGGGAATGATATAAAATGTTAGGGATAAACTCGAGTGCGAAGCACGAGACACGTGATGAGAGTGTGTTCGTTAAAGCCGAAGGAGCTTTAACAAAAGAGAATTCACAATCACCAAATTATTGTTGTCGATAATTTCACCTTTAGTTTTAAAAAGTATATGCAAAAAGATCGAGCGCGTAGCCTGAGGTAAATACAATATTGAGCGCGAGAACCAAAAGTCACGCGCCCTAGGCGCGCTCAAACTTGGGAGCGCAGCGAGCCGCGCGCAAATCCCTCGATGAGGATGTGCCCGCGACGCGGGCAGATTTTTTTAAATCTAGACTTTTTAAATAAAAATATTGTACTTTCAACAAGATCGATGAATTTTCAAACAAGAAGATTAATTTTCTAACCAAAAATACTAATTTTCAAGAAAAACATGAATTATCAACCAAGTAGTTCAATTTTCATTTAAAAAGGATCAATTTTCAACCAAATAATTGAATTTTGTACTCGAAAAGATAAGTTTCTAACTAACAATGAATTAGTTAAATTTTCACTTCAAAAAATTCATTTCCTGTCAAAAACAAAACAACAAAGAAACTTCCATCCAAAGTGAACAATTTTAAATTAAAAAGATGAATTTTCAAAAAAGAAGATGTAACAATTAAATTTTCAGTTAGAAAATATTAATTTTCAATCAAACTGATAAATTTTCAACAAAAAATGTGAATTTTCAACTAAAATGATGAACATTTAACTGGAATAACTGAATTTTCAATGAAAAAGATAAACTTTCAAAAAAGTTTATTTTTCACACAAAAAAAAATAATTTTCTACCAAAACAGTAAATTTTTTACACAATATAAATGAATTTAAAAAAAAGTTGAATTCTGAATTAAAGAAGGCAACTTTTCAACCCAATAGTTGAATTTTGAACTAAAAAAGATCAATTTTCAACCAAACAATCAATTGTCAATCAAGAAGATTAATTTCTACCAAAACGCCGAGTTGACAACAAAATATATGAATTGTAAAAAAAAGTTACATTTTCAAACAAAGTAATAAACTTTTAATCGAAAATATGAATTGTCAACTAAATTAATGTATCTTTGACTAGTAATTGAATTTTCAACCGGGGATTAATTTCTACGAAAAAGACGAAATTTTCAACAAAAAACGACAACTTTTCAACCAAAAAGATTAATTTTAAACCAAGAAGATTAAGTTTCTACCAAAAAGAACGAATTTTCAACAAAATACACGAATTTGAACCAGATACTAGATTTTTAAACTAAAACCTATCATTTCTACCAAAAATAGAATAGTGTTAAACTTTAAGTTGAAAAATTAATTTCAAAGAAAAAATACGAGTTCCCAACAACATAGTATAATACAGTAATATAACGATAGTTTTAAAACCAAAAAATCATTTTTATTTAATATTAATACGCAATTAAAAAAACAAATTTAGCAAGCTCTCAAAAAGTCCTGAAAAAATTAAATTTTTACAGGACAATTGAAATGTTCAACAAAAAAAGATAAATTTTCAATCTATGTGGATGAATTTTCTGTACAAATACATCAATGTTAAACAAAACCGTCGAATTTTCCACTAAGAAAGTTCACTTTTTAACAAAATGCCTAAATTTTCAACAAAGTAATTAATTTTTACCAAAATTGTTTAATGTTTAATCAAATACTTGAATTTTTGCAAAATAAAGATGAACTTTCAACCAAATAGTCGAATTTTCAAACAAAAAAGAATAAACTTCAACCAAAAACCGTTGCTTTTTCAACCGAATAGTGAAAATAGTGAACCGAATAGTGAACCGAATTTTGAACAACAAAATTAACTTTTAACCAAATCGTTGCATTTACAACGAAATCGTTGAACCTTAAAGCAAGATTGATAAATTCTCCAGAATACATTTTAATTTTTAACCAATTAACTTAATTTTCAAACCAAAAAGCCGAAATATTTGAAGGACAGTTACATTTTCAACCAAAAAGGGTGACTTTTCAAGCAAAAAAATATTAATTTTAAATCCAAAATGATGAATTTTTTATCCAAAACGATGAATATTCAACAAAACAGTTGCATTTCCAACCAGCTAATTAAATTTTCAAGCCAAAAAGACGAGTTTTTTAAAACACAGTTGAACTTTTAACAAATAGTTCAATTATTCAATAGGAATAAAGATCGAACGTTCAACATAATAGTTTAATTTTCAAACAAAAAGTTGAATTATGAACAAAGTAAGTAAATTTTTTTAATCCATTGCATTTGTAACCAAATTTGGTTACAAATTTAACTATTCAACTATTAATAGTTGAATTCTCAACCTATAAAGATAAATTCTAAACAAGAAATGCAATAGTTGATATTTCTACCAAAAAATATGAAATTTGTACCAAAAGAGATGAATTTTAAAACCAAAAAGACTCATTTTCATCCAAGAAGATTAATTTGCCGCTGAAAAAAGACAAATTCTCACAAAACACATGAATTTTCAAACAAAACAGTTGAATGGTCATCTAAAAAAGATCATTAAAAAAGATTTTTCAGTCAAGAAAAAAGGCTATTAAAATTGTTGAATTTTCAACAAAGAAGTTAATTTTCAAACTAAAACAATAACTTTTTAACAAAATTGTTAAACTTTAAACAAAATAATAAAGTTAAGTTATGCGTTATTCTGTATAATAGAAGAATTTTTTATCACACTGTGTAGAAATATAAACTTTTGAATAAACATTGCGACTTATAAACCAAGCCTAAGAGAATTATTTAAATTGGATATTTCTTTTTAGAAACCCGATATATTTAATCAGAAAACTGATAAAAAACTAGAAATTTTCAAAATTATATCATTTTAGGACATTTTAAGTTATAAAAATTAAAATTTGCGCGATCACATTTTTTTAGCTGCACTGTCATTAAAAATTAACAGTTATTAAATTGTTGTTTATTGATCAAATTTTGTGTTTCTTTTCAATCTTTTTAAACACATGCTCTTAAAATTCTTTTTTCAAAATAAAAATTAGTTTTAAATTTTCGTAGGAATCTTTAAAAAATGAAATTATCTCGAAACCTTTCAAAATCCTTTAAAAGCTTCAAAATTTTATTTCGAAATCCTTAAAATTTACATTTTGTTTGAAAATTTTTGAAATTCTTACAAATTTCAAATTATTTGCGAAACTGTTTCAAAAATTCTAAATATCTTTTAAAATTATGCGAGTTTTTCTTTAAAATTTTATAAAATCCTGAAAAATTAAAAATTTGCTATACTTTTTGACCGTTTGGAAAATCTTTTGAAATCTTTTCAAGATAAAAATTATCTCTTGAATTTGATGTGAATAATATTACTTATTTAACTGTTATTTATAGATCAAAAGTCAACAATTCCACTTAAAAATTAAAAAAAAAAACTAGAACATTCAACGCTTTCTATTTTTAAAAATTCATTTGTAATTCAATAAAAGCGTTTAATTATGAATCTATTAATTTAAAATTATTTTAAAATTGAAAATGGTTTATGAAGTTTCATTTTTATTTTGTCTAACTATTAAGGCTTTCGAATTGACAAAATTTAATTTTTAACGCTAAATTCTACGACTTGTTTAATTTTGAATAGATTCAGAATCATCTTGTAATATCAATTATTTAAAAAATGTTACTCCTCGAAAAACAATTCAATTTAAAAAATTATTTTTTTTATCCGAAATTTTCAAGTTGCAATGTTACGTTCGACAAATTTGTTATATTCATGGGTAATATATTTTATTTATTTTTAGAAAATTCGTATAATATTCACGGATAAAATTTTAGAGCGTGTGTCGGATATTATCCTACTTACAGGACTTTCGTTCTGAACTCCTCAAGTACTTACTTTCATGATGAAGAATTTTTAATTTAAAATCAGAACCAACCTGGAATTGATTACTTTTTCACACTTTTTGTTTCGATTTCATTATATTTATTCAGGGCGGAAATTATAAAAAGAAAATGTTGGAAACTAGATCCCACAACGAATGTAACTGAATACTTCTTTTCAAATTTTATGTTTAATTAACGTCAGGCCGAGAATCGTAATTTAATACGAAACACTTTTAATTCTTAATATTTCAAGCCGAAATATATTACATTTGCAACAAAATAGTTTAATTTTCAACCAAAAAAGATTTTATACCTAAAGAGAACTATTTTCACACAAAAAGACGAATTTTCAAACATAAATTGTCAACCAAACAATTGCATTAACAAACGAATACATGAACTTTCCAGTAAGAGACAAGATTTAAAAAAAATATATAGTTTATCCAATTATTAAAATGTTTAAGCCAAAAAAATGCATTTTTTGAAGAGAGTTGAATTTCTGACAAAAAAGTTACATTTTAACCAAGAAGGACGACCTTTCTATCATAAAAGATGAATTTTTAATCCAGAAGGATGAATTTTTAACAACATGCTTGAAATTTCGATAGAAAAATGATTATAACAAGATATTTCGATTTTCAAGAAAAATTTTTGGAATGTAGTTAACTTTTCATCAAAAAAGTTCATTTTTAACCAAGAAATTACTTTTCTGCTATGAAAGATGAATTTTCAACAAAAAAGTAAAGTTTTTAAGCTAAAAAGTCGAATGTTTTAAAAAGCAGTGGAATTTCAAATCGGAAAAGCTGAATTTTTAACAAACAAAAAATATTTTTCAATGCAGAAAGATGAATTTTGAACAATATAGTTGAATTTTCAGCCAAAAAGTGGAATTTCCAACAAAAAGATTAATTGATTTAAAGCTTTCACGATGATTGATTTTGATAAAAATAGATGATACTTCGGCTTCCAATCGTGTACAAAACTACGAATTTTGACGAAGTTTCGTGAATATTGCAGTTCACTTCAACAATCAAACAATAAGATTAAATTTCTACTAAAAAAGATGATTGTTCCATAAAATAATAACATTTTCAAACGAACAATTTTCCACCAAAATAACGAATTTTCAATAAAATAGTTCAATTTTATACAAAAAATGGTGTAGTTACATTTTCAGATAAAAAACTATTTTTAAAGAAATTGATTTTCAACAACAGTAAAACGAATTATCAACAAAACGCAAGGATTTTCAACCACATATTAGTTGAATTTTTAACCAAAAAATGTTCAATTTTAACAAAAAATTGTAGTTTAATTTTAAGTTGAAGAAATATTTTTTATTAAAAAAATAGAGTTTCAAGAAAATAGTTACATTTTCAACCAAATATATTAATTTCCAAACGAGAAGAACAATTTTTTATCAAAAAAATGAATTCGCAACAAAATAGTTAAATTGTCAAGCAAAGAACTATATTTATCACCGAAAAATGAAGTTGAATATCTTGAAATTTTAATCAAATAGTTATATTAGAAGAAAAATCCTGGAACCAAAGTCAAATTTACGGGAAGATTTGAGCTAGAATTAATTTAAATACCCTGTAATTTCGAGATTTTTCGGTTTTCTTTCTTTCAAGTATTCATCTTAAAAAATATGGAAAACCTCTAAGGCTTAAATTATGTGCTAAATTCCATCACAAACATAAATATCACATTGTTCTTACTTTCGAAGTTTAAAAATTTTGATATAAAAAAAATTATTTAATACATTTATTTGACAAATATATCCAGAACAAGCGGTAAATGAAGCTTTATAGAAAATTCGAATAAAATTTAAATAGTCGAATTTAATTTAACCTTGATGAATAATTCATCCGGAAATACCTTTACATTGTATTTTTTATGTTTCTTAAGTGTTAAACAAATATCAAAAGTACGGTCTCTGATTATTACACACGCGCGTGGAGTCATATTTTTTTTTAATGAAAAAAATCTACCAATTTTAAAGAATTGTAAGTGGAAAAATTGGTGTTATTCATATTGAACTTACTGGAATTTTTGGCCATAATAAGACAATGTTCTAGTGAATAAATTTTAACAAAGTACGTCAACTTTCAACAAATTATTTGAATTTTTACCAAAAAACAAATTGAATTTTTCATAAAAACAGTTGAATTCAACAGGATGTCAAGCGATTCTCAAGAACGAAATTCAAGGTATTTTCCAGGTTTTCCGGGCCAAGAATTCAATTTTTTCCAGATCTCCTTTTTTTACATCAAATAATGAAATAACCGTTTTTTATAAATGAAAAAACCCAGCCATTTCATTTTTGATTGGCCAACAATTTTTAAAGAAACCAGAACCACAAATAAACAAATTCTTAATTTTTTGCGACCATAATTCGTCTTTGAAATCATTGAAATCTTTGTGAATTCTTTGAAATCTCTTAAAGCAATTAAAATATTTGTGAAATATTGAAATATTTTGGATTTTTAAAAAATATTTGAAATCCTATCAAATTTTTCAAATGTTGAAATCTTTCGAAATTGTCATGAAATTTTTGTAAAAGCTTTCTTTAATCTTTTTAAAATCTTTTGTTTTCGTTGGAAGTTATTGAAATCTTCTCAAATTTGTTGAAAAACTTTTGAAATAGTTTAACACAATTTAAATATTTCAAAAATCTTTTGTGCATGTTTGAAATCATTGAAATTTAAAATTTTAGCGAAATCCTTTGAAATCTTCTCAAATGTTTTGAAACATTCTAAAATCGTTTAAAATCGTTGAAATGTCTCAAATCTTTGAAATCCTTTCAGTCTTTTGAAAATTGTAAAAGCTTTTTGATATCTGGTGTACACGCCTTTTGTAAATCTTAGAAATCCGTCAAATATTTTTAAAATGTGAAAATCCTTTTAAATATATTTAAATCTTTGAAATGTTTTGAAACCTTTAAAAATCTTTAGTAATGTTTTGTAATCTAGGGTACACTCAAACATCATTTTTAACTGATAATTTGTATCTATAAAATAATTTATGCAATCTATAAAATAATTCGTAAAGTCTACAAAACATGCCTAAAAATCTATTTATTTATTCTGTAACGAGTAAAAGTTCAATTATATCTTGATAAATAAAAAACTTCCCAGTAGCAAGAATTAAAATTTTATCGGTTGAAGTTTTTTCTCTTTAGTTGAAAATCTCTCTTTTATTTATGTTTGTTTTATTTTTGGATAAAAAACTGATATTTTTTATTTTAAAAATTACATGCTTTGTTGAAAATTCGTCATATTTGGTTGAATTCAACTACTATTAATTACAAATATTTGTTGATTGAAATATCAACTATTACATTTTACGTTTTTTGTTGAAGATTCATCTCTTTGGTTTAAAATAAACTAATTTGATGAGAATCAGTTGTTTTTTTCGTAAAAAATCGATGAATTGAAAATTTAACTTATCCGTTTTTGTTTGAAAATTCGCCTCTTTTAGTTTAAAAATGAATCTTTTGGATGAAAATTCATGTATTTTATTGAAAATTCGTATCTTTTGGTTGAAAGTTAATATTTCTGGTTGAAAAATAATTTATAGGTTGCAAATTGAATTAAATTTTTTTAAATTCGGTTTTCTTGTCTTCAAAATTGTACTTTTTTGTTTAAAATTTATTATTATATGTATAAAATTTAAGCATTTCGTTCAAACATCCTTTTTTTGGTTAAAAGTTATTTTTTTTACAGAAAATTGAACTGTTTCATTTTTGGTTACAAAATTTTATTTTTTAGTTGCAAATTAATTTCTTTCAATGAAAATTCTACTATTTTACTGAAAATTTTGTTTTTGTCGTGGAAAATTAAGTTTTTGACTCAAAAATTGAATATTTACTTTAAGATTTTTCTTTCTTGTTGAAATTCAACTGGTTTTTTTATTTAATATTAAATATTTTTTTAGTTGTCATATCAACTATTCAATTTCTCGTTGAACATTCATCTATTTTGTTTTAAAGTAATACTACTTTGTTAAAAATTTATCTCTGTGACTGAAAATTCAACTATTCTACTTAAAAATTCGCTTTTTTGTATTAAAATTTATGTTTTAACAGAGAATTTAACTATTCCATTTTTTAGTAGAAAATTTAGCTTTTCAGTTAGAACTTTAAATATTTCATTTATTTCAGTTGCAAATTCATTTTTTTCTATGAAAATTGAACTATTTTATTGAAAATTTGTTGTTTATTTATTTAAATTTTTTTGAAAATAAATTTTTGACCTTAAAAATTGACTATTTCATTCGATATTTGTCCTTTTTGTTAAAACCCAACTAGTTTGTTATTTAATATTAAAATATTTTTTATCAAACATAAAAAAAATTTTAACGATTCAATTTTTAGTTCAAAATTCATTACTTTAGTTCAAAAATGATTTCTATGGCTAAACATTTAATTATTCTATTAAAAAAATTAATTTTGTTTAGTGAAATATTGATTTTTTTTTAAAGAGAAAATTTAATTATTCGATTTTAGGCTGAAGATGTTTTCTGTTTTACTCCAAAATTCACTTCTTTTATTACAAATTGAACTATATTGTTGAAAAATCAATTTTTTATCTGAAAATTTAACTTGCTTTTTGGTTAAAAATGAATTTTTTTAGTTTAAAATTCGTTTTCTCTCAGTAGAAAATGGACCTTTTTTTAGTTAGAACCTTAAATATTTAGTTGGAAATTTATGATTTTATTGAAAATTTTACTTTCCAGTAGAAACTTAATCAAAATTGAAATATTTCATGTTTGGTTCAAATTTTATCTTTATTAGTTGAAAATTCCACTATTTGGTAAAACAAAATAGATAATTTTATTAATTAAATTAAATTCGCAAAACTCGGACTTCAACACATCGCGCACTCTGATGAGTGATGAACTCTCCCATATTTTGCTTTTTTTTCGTGGAGTTTGAAACCGTTACTTTCTGTGAATTTTACAAATTTTTTGTAAATTCTCTACAAAAATCAATGGCATTGTTATCTTTGTTTTTATTTCCTATGATTTTTGTGGGAAAATTACATGAAACTTCTCGCATCACGGCTTTACACAAAGATTATATGTACATATACAGCTCATTCCAGAATTCGTAGGATTCTTTAGATGTTGAATATCAAAAAGTTTGGGATTGGAATGAATTTATAAAAAACTTGTAAATTCAGATTTCACTTGCAAAATACTTTCGAAAAGTATCACATTAGAAAAAACAAACCTTAATTTTTTTCTGAATAGATACAAAATGAATCTGAAATCAGTGTGGAAATATCTGCAAGGGTTACACAAAGGTTTATTTGATCTTACAATTAGAAAAAAATATCAAGTAAACTCTGAAATAATGCAATCCAATGGATTGCAAATAAAAATAAACTTAAAAAATATAATTTACGAGTTACATCTACCCATATTTTTCGTCCAAAATGCATTTTTGCCAGGCTGGGACGCTCAACTTGGTTTTTTCCAAATGCAAAATTCAAAGAATACTAAACTAACCTCAAAACGCTTCCTCAAATCTCAGATTCTCAGTACAAATCAGTCTGAATCCGCATGCGCGTAATCCGCATGGTAATTTTTTTTGCTCTTTTTAAACTGCATTGATAAAAGTATTAGATATTGGGTAAAATTAACGGTAAACTAAATAAACTATGTTATACGACCTACGCTACGGCATCCCGCATGCTTTCACGTCAATGCGTCAGTGTGCGTCAGTCAATGCATGTTTTGCGAATATATATATATGCTTTAGCGACTTTAGCTGTACACTAAACAACGCTAATCGGATTAGTATTGTGTGATTGTTGAAATATTGAATGTTACAAAATTAAAAAGATAAAAAATAAACTAATTATCCAATTAAAATAGATGGTAATAAATTTAAAGTACTATAAATTATAAAATATAATTAATAATCATAAGTTAAAGTAAATACTGAAATAGCTACATTGGCTTTCATATAATTTCAATTTCTTTTTTTTTCAATTATACACTTATAAGACGAAAAATAAAACTTTTAATATTATATTTAATTTTAATGAGTCTTCAGTAATCTGTAATTATTATTTACATATAAGATTGTATCCCGGCAGGTATCAGACGCAAAGATAAAAAAATTAAGGTAATTTTAGGAATTATAAAATGTAATTGGTAAGTCTACAAAAAACGAGATATCAAGTTAAAAGTTTACGAAATTAAATAAAAAGACACAATTAACGTTTCAATGGTCATAATTTTTTGGAATGAAACAAATTGTTCTTTATTTATTTTTTAATTCTTAAAATTTTAGACTACACAAACGTTTCTTAGTGTCTTTTATTTAATTTCGTTAATTTTCAATTTATATTCTATACATTCGCTAACTACTAGTTTAATTATGAAAGTTTATAGTTTAAACTCATACAAATTTTAATTTATTTTTACAATAGGTATATCTTGAATGTTTTTTTATAGTTTAATTTTTATGATTTCAAGTTTTATAAATAAAAATTAATAAATTTCGAAGATTAAAATTAAAATATTCAATTCCCAATCTTCCAAATTGAAGATATTTAGATTTTCAATCATCAAAATTACAGAATTTTTAAAGTTTACACTTAAAAACTCTTCATTTTTAAGTATTTATGAATAAACGTTCTTACATTTTGACGATTTTAAAGATTAAAAGACAAGTTTTTAATTTTAAATCATCCAACTTAAAAAAATTAGATGTGAAGCATCAAATGTACAGAATTTTTAATTGAAAAATCAAAACTTGCATAAAATTTAAACAGAATTTTTCCAAATTAAAACTCTTTCATTTTAATTATGCAAAAAAAATCTTCAAATTTTGATGGTTTTGAAAATCAAAAGACAAACTTCCGATTCCAAACTTTCCACATTGAGAATTTTTCAATGCAAGGCTTAAAATTTACAGAATTTATGATTATAAATTTTAAAACTTGCACAATATTTAATTAAAAATTTTCAAAATTAAAAAACCTTCCATTTTAATGATGCCAGATTTTATTTCTAAGTTTTCTAAATTGAAGAATTTTTGAATGTAAACTCTCATTTGTACAGAATTTTTAAATATAAGTTTAAAAACTTGCATAATATCTTATTGAAAAATTTCAAAATTAAAAACTCTTTAATCTATAGATTAAAAAATAAAAATCCTCAAACTTGGATGATTGAAGATCAAAAGACAAGTTTTCATTTATAAATATTCCAAATTGAAGAATTTTTGAATATAAAAATTAAAAACTTGCATAACAATTAATTGTAAATTTTAATTGTATAATTTAAAACAAACATAATTTTGAATGATATATTTTCAAAATTAAGAACTCTACAATTTGAAAGACGTAAAAATAAAAGTTCCTAAATTTTTATGACTTTGAAGATCAAGAGACAAGTTTTTAATTCTAAATATTTCAAATTGAAGAATTGTGGAATACAAAAAATAACATTTACAGAATTTTCAATTGCAAAAATCAAAACTTGCATAACATTTAATTGTGACTTTTTAAAAATTAAAAACTCTTTATTTTAAAGACGCAAAAAATAAAAATCATTAAATTTTCATAATTTTTAAGAACAAAAGACAATTTTTCAATTTGTAATCTTCCAAATTGAGGAATTTTTTAATATATAATGCATAAAATTTACAGAATTTTCAATTGCAAAATTTAAAATTTGATAAATTTTTTATCCAATTTTTTTTAACTCTTCAATTTTCAAGATTTACAATATATAGAGTCTTGCAACTGTGAAGAGTTACAATCAGGAATTCTTGTAATTTACAAATAAAGAATTGCAAATTATTTAATTTTCAAGATTTATATGTTAAAATTATGTAGTTTTGAATTTTTTATTGAAAAGTTCAATTTGGAAATTACCATTAATAATTCTTCAACTTAAAAAATTTGCAAGGTACAATTCTTTCTACTTTAAATATTTTCAATTGAATATTCTTCAATATTTAATGTGTATAATATAAAATAATGCAATCTGAAATGCTTTGCTTGGAATAGTTCAATTTAAAAAATTAAAAACTATTCCAGTTTGCAAAGAATTAAAATTGAAATTTATTTAATTTGCTAGATTTGCAGTTGAAAAGCCATTAATTTAAAACAATGAAAATAAAAGGGTGATTTATATTTTGTAAATCTCTTATTATTTGTCACCCATGTACATTAAAATTATTATTTCATTAAAAAATATTAGGAGCTTCAATACGGACAAACTGGATAAGTGACAATAATTGCAAAATTGGTTCTACTCCTGTACATTGGTAGGCTATGTTTGTGTTTTTATTTTCTTCAGTTCTTTACCTTATTCATACTTTTTTTAACATAAATAGTGAAAAGTGTATCTTTTCCATCAGCAAAATATATGTCATTTCTTAAAAAAGCATTGCTAAAATTTATAAATTTGAAAAGATATTTAAAATTTCGCGCCAACAAATTCTAAATGCGTAGCGCCCCCTTCAAAGTACAATTTCTGAATTCCGAGTACAATTCCGCGAGTACAATCTGGTACAAACTGAATTTTCATTGTGGCAACGCGAGCGGTGCCCATCGTGTCGATTCCTGAGCAGTTCGCGGTCGGGAGCTCGAGCGCGTGTTAAATAGTGATTCAACTTTATTCAACAATGGATTATGAACTATGAGCAACAACAAAAAGTGCACAAGGGACGGGTAGAAACTAGTGAGTGAAGTGAGTGAGTGGAACCGTGGTGGACAAGATGGCGGAATCGAGCTATTATCAGGTGAGTCGCAGGTCCTTTCTGTGTCTTCCTGATCTCAAATGGTGCCTGGGTGCATTATTCAGATAACTTGGATAATAAAATTCCATTTTCCGAGTTGTCCCCTTGATTTAATTTTCGGGGCACAATCCTCGTGGAAATTCGTCCGCCTGCTCTCGTTGACAGGCGAATTCCCGGTGAGGACAACAAGTGGCTTTTTAGAGTCACTCGATGATGACGAATAAAAGGAGTAATTATCCACGGGATATCTATTTAATCCTTCATTCATCGATTTTTAATCAATTAATCTCGATGTAGGAACTTTTACATTTTGAGGTTATATTCATCGAAATGGGAGAGAAAGGTTGATCCGGAAAGTGTAGTTTTGAGGAGATTTTGAGATTGGGGCTGAAAAGTGGACAACAGGTGCAGTTGATCGTGCTCAATTACTCGGTCGAAAGAAATCTTGGATGTTGCCTCTTTTGCAAAGTTTATTGAACTCCGGCGACGTGAGCTTGTTTTTCTCGTTTTTGACAAATTCTGAGGGACTTTTTTTCATTTTTCTTGAGGCGAAGTCTCTTTTACCTTAAATGACATTACGAGTCTGCCGGCCTTTGCATTTCACAATTTACCGATGCTTGTCTGGTGGACTGCGTGACCCAAAAATAAAGCCACTAACATTAGCAAGTTATGATGCTAATCTTTTGTTCCATTTTCCCAAATAATCTCCCCCAGAATTTACGGGGAGAATTAGTGCTACTTCGTAATGTAAATAATGCTCCGAAATGTCAAAATTGTGAGTGGAATACAAAATTATTTTGATGAAAGAGTGAGATTTTAAAACTTGATTTCGAAATTTAACTATTAGAAATTCTGACACGTGTTCTACTTTTTTGTTTACTTTCTATCACTGTAAAATAGGATATGGAACTTGCAGGGATCAGATTCTTCCTCCTGGTCCCTGCCCCCCCCTTTTTTTGAAAATTTTTTGTTATAAAATCAAACTGGGAAACAATGTTTCATTCATTTCAACTTTTTGAACTTCTCAGGTACATTGAAAAGTTTTCATGAAACTTACAGGCTATGTTTTTTCTTAAAAATATGTTTGAACCTCTACGTTCATTGATTACAAATTGCCTTAATGACTGATTAGGTGCCGTCCAAAATGATAAATTTTTCAGTCAAAAAGATTGCCTATTGCCAAAATATCTAATTTGCAAACATAGTTAAATTTTCAATAAAAAATATAAATTCTCAACACATTGTATACATTTTCCACAAGACAATTGAGTTTTCTACCATATTTTTTTATTTTCAAGGCGAATTTTAAACTAAACTTTTTGAATCTTTATCCACAATAGATAAATTTTCAATCATACAGTTGTATTTTTAACCAAAAAAATCAATTTTTTACTAAAATCACGAATTTTCGAAAAAATATTTGAATTCTGAACCAAATAGTTGAATTGTCCATTAAAAAAGATCATTTTTCAACATAAAAAATGGAATAGTTAAATTTTCTTTTGAAACCAATAATTACTTTACAAAAAAATAGGAATTTTCAACAAAATACGTGAATCCTCAACTAAAACAAAATAATGTTTAATTATGCATTGCATTTTTAACAAACAAAAAAATTGATTTTCTACCATAAAGATATGAATTATAAACCAAGTACATATATGTTTCATAAATAGTTTAATTTTCAACATAGAAGATTATTCTTTTACCAGAAAAGATGAATTTTTAACAAAATACACGAAAATAGTTTAAGGAAATAGTCGGATTTTTTATCAGAAATACGATTTTTCAATAAAATACATAAAGTTTTAACCAAATGGTTGAATTTTTTACAAAAAAAAATTAATTTTCAACAAATTAAATTTAACTAAACATTTTGAATAATAGATGTGATGTTCGTCCAAATTTTGTTGATTAGTCTCTTTTTTTCGTTTCTAAAAATTTTGAAATAGTTAAATTTTTCACAAAAAATTATGTGGTCTAATTTGGTATGAGAAGACTTATTTTTCAAGAAAAAAATTCAAAATAGTTGAATTATATACCAAATTGTGAAAATTTTGTTAAAAAAAAGAATCAGTTGGATTTTACCAATGAAGATAAATTTTCAAGAAAACACTTGAATTCTCGTCTAAAACCGATTAATTTCTAACTAAACCATTGCATTTTTAACAAATAAATTGATTTTCTTTAAAAAAGACGGTTTGTAAACAAAATACATCATTTTTCGACCAAATAGTTAAATTTTTCAACAAAAAAGTTAATTTTTAACCAATACATAATTTTTTAAGACATTTTAATCAGACTGTTGATTATCAAGACGAAGAGACGACTTTTCATTTGTAAGAAATTATTTTCAAGAAAATAATTAAATTTTCAGCCGCATAATAAAGGTTTTTAATAAAAAAAAGATGAATTCTTAACGTGAAATTTAATAGTAGACTTTTCAACCAAGAAGAATGATCTTTCAACCAAAAATAGCTGTTGGATTTTTGTATAATTTATGGACTAAAGAAAAACATGTAAAATAAACATTGAAGTTTATTTTTAATACATGAAACGTTTTATGACACTATTTAAAAAAATGACACTATTTACACTATTTTTTATCTCTAAAGTTAGGCAAAGGCACGAACTTCCCACTTTTGTCGTTTTTCATTTAATTGAAAACTGAATTAATAGAACCCAATAAGAAAGTTAAATTATTTTTGGTTGAAAGCTAATTTTTTTCATTTGAAAAGTGATTTTAACTTTTTCAGAATTAATGGCTTGTTTAAAAATTCTACTATTTTCTTGAAAATGTAATTATTTTTTTGAAAACGATCTATTTAAAAAAAAATTATTTGAGCTCGAAGTGAAATATACTTTCTCATATATAAATAATTTTATGCAAAATGAGCATGAAAAAGATTAAAAGTTAAAATCTAAATTTCCAAAACTACCTCACTTTTCAGCTCATTGGAGACAAATAAATAACAAATTAAAAAAGAAGGGGGAAAAGTAAACTAAAACCAAACTCTTACTTTTTCCTTATTCTGTCTTCGTCTTTTTTCTACTACTAAGGGAATCAAACACGTTTCGAGGCCAATTTAGACCTCATCATAGATTATTTTCAGGAAAACTAACATTTGTTTATATATAGATTTTATGTCTGTTAAAAAACAACATTATATATAAAAATTAAAAAAAAACAGGTATATATATATATATATTTAAGATTGCTTTATCTAATTTTGAATTCATTAATGAAAAACTGATAAACATGTAATAATTATTTTTTATAATGAGAATGAAAATCCAATTTTAACCAAACAAGAATTTTTTAACCAATCCCAATATTGACCTTTTTTAATTGCATAAACAACCTGATATTCTTGTTAAAAAAACATATTTTCCGTTGAAAATCCATATTTTTTGGTTGAAAGTTATGTATTTTTGTTTAAAAAGTCTACTATTATATTTCTGATTTAAAATTCATCCCTTTTGGTTAGAACTTGTACTATTTGTCTGAGAATTCAACTATTTTTTTAAAAGATCGTGTTTTATGGTCGAAAGTTTCACTGTTTTTTTTTAAATGTCATTTTTTGGTTAAAAATTCATCCCTTTTGGTTGACAGTTTATTATATTCAGCCTGGTATTATATGTTTGATTCAGAATTAAACTCTTTTGGATGAAAATCTAATTATTGTTTGGAACTACTTTGTAAAAAAATCATTTTTTGGATTGAAGAATCATCCCTTTTGTTGAAAATGTAACTATTTCGTTCAAAATTAACTAATTTTGGTTGGTTAACTTAATGTCCGGTTGAAAATTAATCATTTTTTTCGATAATTCTACTACTTTGTCGAATATTCGATGTACCATCTTTTGCCTGAATTTAACGATTTGAGTCGAAAATGCAACTATTTTGTTAAAAATTAATTTTTTTGGTTGAAAATTCATTTGTTTTGTTGGAAATTCTCCTTTTTGGCTTGAAAATTCCACAGTTTGGTTCACATTTTGTCCATTCCTGACTGAAGAATTTTTCTTAGTTGCAAATTTGTCTTTTTGATGAGAACATTCTTCAATTTTAGTTAAAAATGAAACTGTTTGGTTGAAAATTAAACTATTTTGGTTGAGAATGCAACTATTTGTTTGAAAGTTCATATTTGTTTGCGCGAATTCAACTATTTTTATTTACATAAAATGGAACTCTTTTTTGGTCGTCTGGTTGGCTTGAAAGTTCTACAATTTGGTTTTATTTTATTTATTCCTTGACTAAAAAATCTTGATAGTAAAGCTAACTATTTTGATGAAATTTCGTCTTCTTATTTCGAATATTCATCTTTGCAGATTGAAAATGCATCTATTTTGTTGAACATTTATCTTTTCGATTTTAAAATCCACAGTTTTTAAAAAGGATTCGAGTTTTTCGCATGAAATCTCAAACCTTCTGGTGCAAATTCGTGTTTTTGGGTTAAAAATTTAAGTGTGACGTTGAAAATTCAAAGTATTTTTACTTGAAATCTTAGGAATATGGTACATAAATTAATGTTCAAAAAGTATTCCCCTATTGTCGTGAATAATCACCCTATTTTCTTTCTGTTGGCAGCATGTTCGGGAAGTCTGAAATTGCATGATAAAATTTTTAATTGTGTAAATTATATTTAAAATTGTCGATTTATTTTTTCAATTAGCATTCTTTAGATTATGTATTTGTTTGCAGCAAGTGTTTAATGTGGAATGTGGTACCGTTAGGACTCTTGATATTCATATTTTATTTAAAGTAGTCATCATTGACGTGAGAAATCCATATTTCCTGTTATCTATTTGCAA
Source organism: Belonocnema kinseyi (assembly GCF_010883055.1). Taxonomy (NCBI): domain Eukaryota; kingdom Metazoa; phylum Arthropoda; class Insecta; order Hymenoptera; family Cynipidae; genus Belonocnema; species Belonocnema kinseyi. The sequence goes on along the minus strand of NC_046663.1, from coordinate 63,660,600 downwards.
TGGAGGTCATTTTACATAAAAATGTATTTCAGAGTAAACTGATTCACTTCGAATAGTTTATCATCAATCCAAGTGATGATTCAAACTATATTATTTCTTCCTTGTTAAACAAGAAATTTTGTATTCGAATAATTTAAGCCTGTGTAATTGAGTTTTATGATTAAATTTGTTTTTATTTAAACAAATGAATTGATAAATAATAATTGAAACTACATAATTTTCTTAATTTAGAATTTTATAGATAGTTTATCTCGAGTTTTACCATTAGTCTCGCTACAGTTGAGTGAACTAAGAGTTTATAAAAATAAGGTCCAATTTACACGTCAAGGCGATAACTTAATTGGTTATTTAGCTATATTTAAGTTTTAAATACAGTTCTTGAAGCTGGTCGTTAGCTTATTTTGAATTAGTGAAATTACAGTTGTGTAATAATTACGCCTATATAATTAATTAAATGAAGTTGTAACGAATAAGAAAATCAAAATACTATTGATCACATTAATTTTCTGCTGTTCCTTTTGTAAAGAAATTTGTATTCTACTGTACGGTTTAAAGATGGACTTTATTTAACATCAGAAAAAATTACAACCCCTTTTTTTTACATAACCCCTATTTTTCCCCATTATTTCCTCCTACGTTTGAAAAATCCGTTAAAACTCCTAAGATTGAGATTATTTTTAGGAGTTTTTCCCCTTTCCTCGTTTTTTTTAAGTTTTTAATTAATTTTTTAAGAATCATGATATATAGAGGTATGTTAAGCTGGCACAACACTATGAAGGTATAGAGATGTAACCTATTTTATAATTTAGAGCTAATTTGGGCCCGTGGTCCTAAATTTTGGGCTCTTTTTTTTTTTTTTTTAATAGTGTTTGTGCTAGCTTATCGTTAAGCTGGCCGAACATTGTTGTAAAGGTGCTAAAAATTATTTCACAGAAAATTCACCTTATACAATAATTTAGGGCTCTGGGAATATGATAATGAAAAATTTTTAAAAATTGTGTAAACAATTCTAGTAAAAAGGAAGTAAACAATTTTCTTTCTTTACCCTATGTTAAGGCTTACTTGGGGTTCCATAAATATGCTATTTAAATTTTACAATAAATTGTTCAAACAATTATCTTTAAACAAATTTGCAACAAAAAATATTTTCTTTTCTCCTCCATAATTTCAGGCTCATTTAAGACTCTTGAAAAATCATCGACCGCAGGTCGTGTGATATTTCCTTTGTCCTTTTTTTTTGTTATATATGGTGTTGTGCCACCTTAACGTTATAAAAAATACATGAAGAAAACAATAAAGCCCATTTTTTCTCCTTGCATAATTTAGTGCTCATTGAGGACTAATTTGGGCCCGTAGTCCCAAATTTTGGGCTCTCGTATTTTTTGTAAAAAATAGTGTTTGCAATAGCTTAACAATAAGTTGGTTCAAGATTGCTTTAAAACGTTATAAAAATGATTTTACTAAAATTCACCTTATAGAATAGTTTAGGGCCCATTAAGGGCACTGGGAATATAATAATTAAAAATTAAAAAAAAGGTTTAACAATTTTTGTGTAAACAAATTTTTTTATTTATCATTATCATATTCCCAGAGCCCTAAATGAGCCCTAAATTATTGTATAAGGTGAATTTTCCGTGAAATCATTTTTAGCACATTTTACAGCAATGTTCGACCAGCTTAACGTTAAGCTAGCGCAAACACTATTTTTTTTCAAAAAATAAAAGAGCCCAAAATTTAGGACCACGGGCCCAACTTAGCCTCAAATGAGCCTTAAGGGATCGTCCATAAATTACGTAACACGTTTTTCTTTTGTTTGAATAAAGACGAGCATGACATTGATGTGAAGTAGAGAAAGACACAACGATATAAACAAAAGAAAAAAGTGTTACGTAATATATGGACGATCCCTAAATTATGCGATGAATAAAAATTGGTTCAATTGTTTTCTTCATGTATTTTTTACAACGTTAAGGTGGCACAACACCATATATAAAAAAAAAAGGCAAAGGAAATATCGCGTGACCTTCGGTCGATGATTTTTCAGTAGCCTTAAATGAGCCTGAAATTATATAAGAGAAAAGAAAGAAAATATTTTGTTTTGGCAAATTTGTTTAAACAAAAATTGTTTAAACATTTAAAAAAAATTTTAATTATTATATTCCCAGAGCACTTAATAAAACCTAAACTATTCTATAAGATGAATTTTTAGGAAAATCATTTTTATAACGTTTTACAGCAATCTTGAATCAACTTATTGTTAAGCTATTGCAAACACTATTTTTTACAAAAAAATTCGAGAGCCCAAAATTTAGGGTTACGCGCCCAAATTAGTCATCAATGAGCACTAAATTATGCGAGGAGAAAAAATGGGTTTTATTGTTTTCTTCATGTATTTTTTATAACGTTAAGGAGGCACAACACCATATATAACAAAAAAAAGGGCAAAGGAAATATCACGCGACCTTCGGTCGATGATTTTTCAAGAATCTTAAATGAGCCTGCAATTATGCAGGAGAAAAGAAAAGATTTTTTGTTGCAAATTTGTTTAAAAATAATTGTTTAAACAATTTATTGTAAAATCCAAATACCATATTTATGAATCCCCAAGTAAGCCTTAACATAGGGTAAAGGAAGAAAATTGTTTACTTCATTTTCACTAGAATTGTTTAAACAATTTTTAAAAATTTTTCATTATCATATTCCCAGAGCCCTAAATGAGCCCTAAATTATTGTATAAGGTGAATTTTCCGTGAAATCATTTTTAGCACCTTTTACAGCAATGTTCGGCCAGCTTAACGTTAAGCTAGCGCAAACACTATTTAAAAAAAAATAAAATAGCCCAAAATTTAGGAACACGGGCCCAAATTAGCCCTAAATGAGCCCTAAATTATGAAATAGGTTACATCTCTATACCATCATAGTGTTGTGCCAGCTTAACATACCTGATATATAGGCTTCATAGGCCAAAATGAACATTATCTGTAATAAAATTAGTTCAGATACAACTAATGAATGGTGCATTTTCAAAATTTTTAATTCTTGGCATTTACAATGTTTTGGAAATGCACTATTCTAATATTACATTCAAATTGAAAAAATAAAAAATTTCTAATATTTCACGTAAAAATATTGCGTTTTCAACCAAAGAGATGAATTTCGAACTAAGTTTATGAATCTCCAACAAACAAAGAAAAAATGAATTTTCAACAAAGTATCCCAACTTCTACCCAAGTAGTTGAATTCAACCAAAAAAGAGGAATTTTCAAAAAATGAGTTGAATCCTAAAGCAAAGAATATTAATTTTCAAACAAATAGTTGGAATAATTGACTTTCTCAACCACCATCATCAAGACGTGACCCTTCAAAAACGTTATTGGGTTCGAGATTTCTTCTATAATGTCCGAATTGTGAGTAAACAAATAAATTCACGAGCGGTTCACACCGTTCAAATACTGTCGTCTGCAATCTGCTAATTTCTGTCTTTCGCAAAATTAATATTTATCGTGAAAGTAATGATTTCCTTAACAAAAGGATTGATTTTTCAACATTTTATTGATTCAATGATCTCGCAAAATACCGGATATTCGACAAGTTTTCTTTCTTTCGTTCTCAAATCCTTCGGAATAGTATATATTGATTCTAGTTCTTTGCACGTTTCAAAATTCAACTAATTGGTTAAAAGTTCCAATATTTTTTTGAAAATTCGTTTTTCTGTATTGAAAATTATTTTGTTGTTGGAAATTTATCTTTTCGGGATTAAAAGTCATCTGTCTACTAATAATTTTGAGTTGTTAGCTTGAAAAATGAAAAATTTTGTTGAAAATGCTTCTGTTTTTGATTGGAGTTTAAAATCTCACTATTTTGTTAAAAATGTAATTATTTTTGTGAAAATTTAACTGATTTGTTAAAGTCATCCCATTTTCTAAAAAATCAACTGTTTTGTTGAAAATTTGTCAGGGGGTTTTGAAAATAAAGTTTTGCGGCCACCCTGATTAGGATTTCAGATATTTTGGGACAATTTCAATTGTCAGACGAAGATTATAAAAAAGAATAATAAATACAAGTAAATGAATTTAAAAATAAATAATAATATTAACCTAATAAAATACAGCACAAGGAGAAATTAAAATCTAGTTAGGTCAGTCCAGTCCGTTTTTCAACAACTGAAATATTAATAGCCCATCAACTTGCTGTATTATTCATGTTGTTCCGAATCTGGATCGCATCAGGGCCAAGTGTTTACACATGGATTTACATGGGAAAAGCGGATATGCCTGTGATGATTTCTCAACTAAAGCCGTTTGAAAAGCTCGAGTTTATCCTGACAGGAAGATCCGGGCTCTTGATAAAAAGCGATATGATCTGCGAGAATGCTTTCCTGATGCATTTCACACGTATTTCAAAATGACTTGCTGGAATAGAAATTTATTTTAAATTCGTAAAAGCGATTGTTGACCTTTTCTTCATTACGTATAGCATACCTAGATATTATGGAATTTGTGGAAATAACTGATGCGTCACTCGAGGGGTGAAAATGGATCTCAGACTAATTTGTCTTTTTTTATTCAGCCCTGAATTTTACAGTTTGATCCGGTTTCGACAGCTTTTTTTAGATTGATCTCATTTAGAAGAAATCAATTCTGGATTTATTATTTTATTAAATTTAATTTTCGACTTTGAAGCTTTATCTGATTTTAGAGAACTTGGCCCCAGACTTCAAACTCCTTCCCCTATTCTCCTCGTTTATCCTTTTTTAAATAATTCTTCTTTTTTCTCTGTTTAAAAGTTTCGCTGTTAAAATTTTACTGTTTGGTTTAAAATTTCAGTATTTTGTATCGATTCATCAATGCTTTTTGGCCGAGAATTCATCTTTCTTGGTTGAAAGTGTAATTATTTTGTTTTTTATATAAGTTTTTCTATTCTTCTGTAAAGCAATCTTTCTTGAATGAAAATTCAACTTCTGAGTTGAAAGTTGAACTGCTTTGTTAAAAATCAGTTTGTTTGGTTGAAGATTAATAATTTTAGTTGCCTTGCAAATTCATTTGTTTTTGTCGAGGATTCAACTATTTTATTGAAATTTCATCTTTTCTGGTTAGGGATTGTCCATATATTACGTAAGACGTTTTTCTGTTGTTTAAATAAAGACGAAAATAATATTTTTATCAACTTGAAAAGGACACAGCGATATAAACAAAAGAAAAATGTCTTACGTAATATATGGACGATCCCTTAGGAATGTAACTAATTTGTAATAAATGTCATTCCTTCTGTTGAATATTCTACTCTTTGGTTGAAAATTTAATAATCTTCTTGAACATTAATTTCTTTGTTCAAAAAATTTATATTTTTCGGATGACAAAACCGACTTTTTCGTAGAAGGTTAATCTTTTTGGTTTGAAAATTCATTTCTTATTATAAATGTTATCTTTTTAGTTTAAAAATATAAATATGTGATTAAAAAGAATGATTTTTTTTTTTTGAAAATTCGTCTTTTTGGTTTGAATATTCGTCTTTGTAGGTTGAGAATTCAAGTATTTGCTAAAAAAATTTACGTATTCAAAATTCAATTATTTGACTGTAAATTGACCTTTCTTGGTTAAAAAGGAACTTTTTTTGTTGAAAATCCATAATTTTTGACTAAAAGTACAATTGTTCCAGTTTCTAATTCCAATTCGTAATAGAAAAGTCACGAGTAAAAATAACTGAAATTTTTTATATGTAATTTAAACTAAATATCGATACCAGCTTTATTTTTGAAAAGAGTTTTCAAGTGTTAAAAGCACTTAAACCACTTGTAAGTTAGCATATGATATAAGATAAAATACTTGAATTGCACTACCGGTCAAAATTGTGCATCCATCTATTTTTTAATGATTGATTACGTTTTTTTAATTTTAATTTTATCAGAGCTAAACATTTTCCTATTTAAAAGGTCGAAATTTATCAAAATTCTTAATAAAATGAGTCTAGGATGAAGTCAATTTGTTTCTTTTTTAAGTAGAAATTGCAAAACTAAAAATATTTTTTGTTGAAATATCCACTTTTACATTTTCGTTGAGAATGCATCGTTTTTTGTGAAATGGAATTTTTGTTTGAAAATTCATATTTTTGCTTTTGGTTCAATTTTTTTTTAACTGGAAAATCTTTCTCGGTTAAAAATTCAACTCTTTTTTTGAAAATTAATCTTTTTTGTTTGAAAGTTCTTTTTTTATTTGCACTGTCGATTATTATATTTCTGGTTAAGAATTTATATATTTTGTTTAAAACTTCTATTTTTGGACATGAAAATTTAAATATTTGGTTGAAAATTGAACTGATTTTGGTTGGAGTTTATTCTTTTTTGTTTGAAAATTCGCCTTTTGCTTGAAAGTTCAACTATTTGGTTTAAATACAAATTCTTGATCTAAAATTAACTTGTATGTTGGAAATTTAACTATTTGGTTGCAAAATCATCTTTCATATCTGAAAATTAATCCTACTGGATGAAGATGTAAATATTTTGTTGGCAATTTTTTATAAATTAAAAATTAATGTTTATAATATAAAGAACTATTTCTTTTTTTGGTGAAAATTTATCGTTTTTTAGTTGAAATTTAAACTATTTTTTTCAATGTATCTCTTTTGGTAGAAATTTGAATCGTTTTTTATTTAAAATGCAATTGCTTAGTCAACATTTTTCTATTTTGCCTTAGTAATGAATTATTTAGTTGAAAATTCTTATTTTTTGGTTGAATGCAATTGATTTTGATTTAAAATAAAAATATTTCATGCGTACATATTTTTTTAGAAATATTAACTATTACATTTTTCGTTGATAAATGATCTTTTTTTGTAGAATTCAACTGTTTTTTTAACTAACAAATTTTTTGATTTTAATTGGATCTATTACTTTTTTCTTTGAGATTTCTCCTTTTTGATTGAAATTTGAACTCTTTGGCTAAAATTTGTATTAGTTCCTTAAAAATTGATTTTTTTTACGAATTATTTTATTTTTAATTCAACTCTTTTGTTAAAATTGGCCTTTTTGGTTTAAAAGTTCACCTTTTTTTTTAGAATTTTCTCTTTTTTGGTTAAAAATACAAATCACTAGTGCACTAATGTAAATACAAGTTCTAATACTATGTTTCAAAGTCTTATTTTTGGTCTAAAATTCAACTGCTTTGTTCAAAATTCGCCTTTTATATATTGTATCAAAAATTTGTTCTTTTGGATTGTAAATTCAGTTGTTTTCTACAAAGTTCATCTTTTTATCTTTAAAATTCAAGTATTTATTTAAAAATGTATCTGTTTTTGGTTGAAGTTTAATTTTTTCAATTTAATTTCGCCCTTTGCTTGAAAGTTTGACTATTTCGTTTAAATGTAAATGTTTGGTCTAAAAGTAATTCTTTTTTCTTTTGAGAATTCAATTATTTGGTTACAAAGTCATGTTTCTTTTTTTAACATTAATTTTTGTTGTTGAAAATTCATCGTTTCGGGTTTAGTAGTCAGCTGTTGTCTAAAAAAATCGAATTTTCAGCTTAAAAGTTTTTTTGTTGAAAACTCATCTCTTTTATTAAAAAATTAATCTTTTTTAAATAAAAAATTCAACTATTTTGTTGAAAATGCGATACATTTCGACTTGAAATCTAAAGAGTTTCATGTTGAATTCAATATGGTACATGGAGAAAAATAAGTTTGCTAAATGTACAGGATTTCTGTAGAGTTTAGAGAATTTTCAGTAATTTTGCAAATTTGCGAATAATTTCTGTAAAATTTACAACAAACTTCATCAGAGTTTACAGATTGAAGATATCATCTTGAAAAAAGTTGAATAAATGTTAAGAAAATATCCATAAATTTGTTAACTTACTAAAAATTCTGTAAACTCTGCGGAAAGTTGGATAATCCGGGATAATCTTCAAAGAAAAGCTTTGCAATCCCTATTTTAATTGAAGATCCTGTAAGTTCGGCAGAATTATTTTCTGCGTGTACCTATATATTAATATTATTCAAAAGAAGTGATTCCCCTATTTTTGTTTAAATCGCCCTATTTCTCCTGTTTCTTTAAAGAATTTTAGACTGTAAAGTCTGTGGTTTGAATATTGTACTGATTTACATTGCACTTATTTTCGACTGAAATATTAGTAATGACTAAAAATGTTTCCCTGCTAACGTTAAATAACTTGAAATAACAGATTGGAGTAATGCAGTGAGTTGAGTCACTGATCGTTAGTTGAGTGAATGAACGATTATTTATAGACATGGCAGGAAAATCTTGTTTTCTTTTTCCGACTGTGACCAAGTCAGTTAGTAATAAATTTTCCACCGGAACTGAAGAATGAAACCCCCAGCACAGATTTAAGTTTCTTTTCTCAAGGTCTCAGGATATTTTGAATTATTTTTTGCTCAAGATATGTCAGAGTTGAGAATCTCTGTTATCAGTCTATTTGATAAAAGATAACGTTACGAAACCTGCGGTGACAGTTGTTCGTTTTGGATCTATTCGGATCTTCTACGTTAATTCGTTTGATTCGTCAGTGTGGATTTACATTTGTGGATTTAGGAGTGTTTAAATGTGACTGTTAGTTCAGTGACCAACAAATTTAAAACGAGGAACTAACGGAGTTGAAAAGATAAAGATGTTTATTCTGTTGATCAAGTTATTTAAGTTTTATAAAGTTAAGATCATTCTCCGTAACATATTGTTAAAATAAGAGAAGGATAAGAACATAATTAATTGAAAGTTTGTAAATTCACGATGTCCTATAAAAAATCAAGCAAAATGATTTCTAGACAAAATATTTTTCAAAGTTATTGTTTTACTTCTGGAAAATTAGCTAGCATGCCGAAGTTTAGAGTCTTTTGGAAATGCATGGAACCGTGTGTGGTACGTGGTATATCATTAACAACTCATTAAAAATTATTAATGGACATTTGAGTTATTTTTGTGAATGGGTTAAGGTGAAGTTAAAATTAGTTAGTTACTACCTAGTTTGGTTGATAAATAATGCAAAAAAGAGGATTGATTAAAGAACTTGGAGCAAATTGATTGATTACATTGTGGGAAGATAACAGGCAAGAAATCATTCATTCATAAGGAGTTTCTCTTATATTTTTGTATAGCCAACTCATTTTGCAGTTTATTTTTTCATTTCTCATTATAATTTTGTTATTATTTATCCTCGTATTTTCAGGGTGTCTACCTAATCGGGAAATGGTCGGGAATTTGATTAAGAGACCGGGATTTTTCTTTCGAATGTACTAATGCACATTAAAACTGGGTATATATATATTTTTTACTACGCTAATTTTCAGTTGGAATAGGGAATTTTCCATAAGAATTATAATTATAAGTTGGAGCAGGGAATAGGTTATTTTCGAAAAGAATTGTAAATCGAAGTTGCGACAGAATTTCAGAATGAAATATAATTTCCTTGAAAAATTATGCATTTTTATTTTAAGACGGATAATTTTAGTGAGAAGTTATGACTTTGAATCTGGGACAAGAAATACAATTTTGACAATTAGGACAGAGAATTCCAGTAAAGAATGATCATCTTTATTTTTGAACAGGAAATTTCGTGAAGAACTATAATTTTTAACTTTGAGACGTGGAATTTTCTTAAATAGTTATAATTCTGGGATAGAACAGGTAATTTTCTTTTCACTTGTCAGAAACAGAAAGATCCTATATTTCCGAATGATAAAAGAAAATCATATAAATAAATATAATTATGACTTGGAACAGGGAATTTTTGGCATGGAACGGGGATTTTACTTCTGATTTAGAAGATGGAAATTTAAAAAATGCCTGTTTTAAGTCAGAATTTGTAACTATGTAAAATTTGCCGCTTAAACAATTTTTGAAACAGGGAGTTACTATATTTCTGAATTATTGTATCAGATTGTGTAAAAAACATAATTCTGAGTTTTGACTGTGAATAAATAAATTTAATATACAAAAATTCACATAAAGAATTATAATTTTGGGTTTGGAACAAGGAAATTCGTAAAAAATTATACTTTTGTTTTGGAACAGGTAATTCTTCACATAGAATGGGGAATTTTGGAAAATTATTTTAATCCTGAATCATAAAAAGGGAATTTACCCAAAAAACTCCGTGTTTCAAATAAAATTATTCCAGATTTTCAAATTGCCTTCTTCTAAACTAAAAAAGGGCATGGTTGCTATTTTTTGAATTGTAATCAAATGTTTTGTAATTGGGAACAGGGAAATTCCGTAGAGAAAATTAGACTTTAGATTAGGGAATTTTCTGAAAGGATTCATATTTAACTTGGAACAAAGAATTTTTATATGTAACAGGAATTTAGAAAAAAATGTTATTCCAATTTAGAAGAAGGGAACTAAAAAATAGACCTGTTCCAACTCAGAATTATAATTATTTTCAAAATGTTCCCCTTCCATATTATAAATCTTTTAAATAATTTAAAATGCAAAAAAATCTCTTGTACTCTGAAAATCTTTTGAAATAAAATATTTTGAATTCTTTTAAATAGGCTGGGAAAAATCAATAATTTACCAGGAGAAAAGCGAGAATTTAAAATCAACCAGCTGGTAGACATCCTGATTTTGTATATTTTCCGCGGGGTTTTTTAAAGGTACAATAGTTGTCACCTTGGTTTAACACCGCAGACGAACCAGAAAAATAGCATCTTGTTTCTTGGTCGTTGCAGAGTAAACCGCAAAAGAAGAAAGGTTAAAAAAATATAGTTTTCTGTGGTTTGATTTATGTTGTTGGCCAACTTCTTTGCTCTGTTTTCCGAGTAATACAAAAGGAAATTATTCAGTTTTTTTATTTAAGTAAATATGAGAAAATACACAACTATTTTTCGTACAGAATTCATTTCTTTTGGTTCAAAAATCTCTTAATTGGTTAAAAATTTTATTGTTTTATTATTTTCTTTGGTTGGAAATACATTGCTTTGCTTAAAATTCAGCTGTCTTCTAAAAAATTCGTTGTTGTAGATTTTGTTAAAAAGTCATATTTTTTGTTCGAAAATTTAACTGTTTTTTTAAGCATTTCTCCTTTTGAATAGAAAGCTCATATTTTTGGATTGATGATTCATCTTTGGTAGAAAATTATTATTTGATTGAAAATTTTACAATTTTCTTAAAACTTTATCCTTTTCTCTTTCATATGTTTTTGTTGAAAATTCGCCTTTTACGTGAAAATTTCTATTATTTTTGGTAAGAAATGAAATTATTTGGTTGAACATTAACTTTTTGTTGAAAAATCAATTGTTTTATAGATCATTCGTTTTTTGGCTTCAAAATTCAACAATTTTGTAGAGGATTCAAGTATTTGGTTGAAAATTCAATGTTTTGGCAGAAAATTTAACTATTTAGTAGAAAATTATCTCTGAAAAATTAATATTTTCGGGTTGATAATTCAACTGTTCTGTAGAAAAATCACAAATTTTGCTTCAAGATTCAACCTGTTAGTATAAACATCCGTCCTTTTGGCTTAAAAATGCAACTGTTTTTTTTTAAAACTCGTCTTTTTAGATAAAAAAAATGCTACTACTTTGATAGAAAATTCAATGACTTGGTTGAAAATGAACTTTTTGGTTGAAAATTCGACTTTTTGGCTTCAAAATTTAACTGTTTTGATGAGATTTTATTTTTTTAGTTTGAACATTCTATTATTTTGAAAGAAAAATTAATTCTTTGGTTGAAAATTACAACTGTTTAGTTGAAAGTTAATCTGGTTTGGTTGAGGATTCAAATATATTTTATTGAAAATTCGTATTTTTTTATTGATTCAACTACTTGGTTGAGAGTTAATGTAGTTTGTTTACATTCCTTCTTTTTTTGTAAAGATTGATAACTTTAGTAGAAAATTCATGTCTGATTGAAAATTGATCTTTCTTCGTTGAATACTCAACTGTATAGTTGAAAATTCCTATTTTTTGATAGAAAAATAAATTTCTTGCTGGGGAATTTATCTTTTTGGTAAAAAATTCATTTTTTTCGGTTGAAGATTGGTTGTTTTATTGATTGAAAAATCGTTTTTAACTTGAAATTTAATTATTCTATTATTGTTTGAGAATTGATCTTTCTTAGTTGAAAATTCAATTCTTTGGTTGAGAATTCATGTATTTTATAGAAAATTCTCCTTTTGTTTGTTGGTAGAGAATCAATATTATTATTTAAAAATTTATCTTATTGGTTAAAAATTCATTTTTTTGGTTGAAGATTTATAATTTTTATTAAAAATTCATCTCTGGTTGAAAACATAAGTATTTTGTTGAAAAATCTTTTTTTTTTGTTGAAATATTTGTTTTAAATGTATCTATTCCTCTATTTTTATGAAAAATCACCCTATTTCCCCTATCTGGATATGCAAAAACAATTTGTTGACTAAAACAGGAAAATTTTAGTTTAATTGTTTTTATTTTGTTTCAGGGCGATTACATGAGACACCCTGTTCTTTACGAACTGTCACACAAGTATGGAGTGGCTGGCAGTGACCAGGTGCCCTTGCCAGCTCGTCTCGACGAGCTGCGGGAACATATTCGTCGAGAAATACGAAAGGTGTTTATTTTATTATTTAATCCTTGAAATCCAGTACAATAAGATAAGTAGGATTAAAAAAAATATTTTCCGTTTTAAGAAGGGTAGTAGATAGGCAGGGGCGTCTCTGGACCACGAAACCTACGTTACTGACTTCGAGAACATTCTGCAACTGAGGTGGTTCGTGTCCGTGCTAAGTTTCTAGAATGTTCTCGTAGAGTCCCGATGATGTCACAGTATGATATTTTCCAATTGTGAGAGACGAATTTGCGTAAACAACTTCAAGGTTATTTATTATCTCAATTAAGCATTTCGCGTAAACACTTTTAAAGTTTTATTTTGATTTGTATTTATTTTTCTCATAACTATATGACGCAGTAGGAAATGCAAGGACAAATTAAAATATGAGCTTGAAAGTTATTACATTAAAGTAATTTTTTTAACTGAAAATTTAACTATTCAATTTTTTGTTCACAATTTATCAGGTTATTTCTGATTGATCTTTTTTAGTTAGCAATTCATGTATTTTGTTGACATTTCATGTTTTTTGTTAGAAATTAATATTCTTGGTTAAAAATTTATCTTTTTGGTGGAAATGTTAAATATTCCAGTTAAATATTTATGAATTAATAGTTTAAAATTCAGCTATTCCAGTTAGATGAAGTTCTAGATGAAGACTCATAATATTATTTGAAAATCCATAATTTAACTATTCTATTTTTGGTTGAAAATTGATCTTTATTAGTTTAAAATTTAACTGTTTGGTTGCATTTTTTTTATTTGGAAATTCAACAATCTGCCTGAGAATTCATGTCTTTTATTGAAAAATCATAGTTTGGGTAGAATATAATCTTTTTAGTAAAAAATGTAGCTATTTCGTTAAAAATTCATATATCATTTTCAAAATACAACATTTTTAGGAACCTGTAGCTTTTTAAATTGATTTGAATGTAGTACCTATATTAATTTTACCTAAATATGCACTGAAATGAGTGTGAGGGTTAAACTTTAAAATAACTTTAAAAACTTATAATTTAATAAGTTTCAAGGAAACTTCACATTATTCCTAGGTTTTCAAATAAAATTGTAAAGAAAAATTTTTTGTTTAAATATTGCCGCTTAATTATTACTAAATTTTTTTCGAAAAATTCCTCTGAAAATTATTACCAACAATTTTTAAGTTGATACTTGTAAACATTGTTGAAAGTGGGACCTTTTGTATGGTTAATATGCAATTCTTTTATTTTAAGATTGTGGTTTGAGAAGTTTATTTTAAATAACGTCGATTACTTGGATTCCATGCTGTTTCTGAAACTAAACTAATGAAATTTTGTACATATTTCCAAATGCAGGAGACCTCTTTCTATTGATTATTATTATTGGATTTAGTATTTAAATGTCCTTACATTGTTCAAAAATATGAAGTTTGCAGACTCTTTTAAACAAAACAAAAATAAAGTTTTATCCAATCACGAGCAAGGGTTTCCCGACAACAAGAGTTTCATATTGTTTCGATTAGCTTCGAGATAGTTTCGGAAAATAATCTTAAATGGCGCCATGCGCTTTTTAATAATTGGACAAGTAACAAAAGCGCTACACGCGCGCAAGCGTTTTGAAAATGATTTGGAAAGAAATTTTTAATTTTGTGGATCAACAATAAGACATTTTTACTCAAAAAATTGAAATAAATTAACAAGTTTTTCTGAACTCTTGAATATTGTTATATATTTAAAATATTCGTTACTAAAGAATAGGGAAAACTTTAGTTATTAGCCGATAAAGGGTCTTCTAGATTCTGTTTTGACAACTTTTGAAATCTTTTGAAATTTTTAAAAGTCTTTTTAAATAATCTCTTAAAATTAATTTTGTAAAAAAAATCAGTTTAAATTATATCATAGATTTTAAGAAAAAATTTTATTATCGCGAAACCTTTCAAAATCCTTATAAAGCTTCAGAATAGTTATTTCTCAATATTCAAAAATATACATTTTTTAAACTGTTTAGAAATGTTTTCAACTTTTAAATTAATTTTACATCTTAATATTACTTGAATATTATATAAAACTTGGCAATCACGCTAATTATAAGATTGGATTTAAAATCCTTCATATTATTTTTAGAAATTTTAGGAAATAATATAAGATGTTTTGAAAATTTTTTTTTTTCTCTTGAAACATTAAAAAATTCTAATACCTTATATTTTGTATGTCAGTTTATACTTATGGATTTCCCCTAATAAATTATTATAGTATAGTCGCGTTTATTTTTCTTGAATTTCTTAATAAGACATATTGTAGGGATAACCTTAATTTCTCATAGTATGATAAGCACCTTTAATTTTTTTTATCATATATTTTTTTATATCCTTGTTCCACCTTTAAAGAAAAGTACTGGGCCCCTTTTTCCATTTATTATTATTATTATTATTGAATATATTATTTAGATAAATTTACAGTTCTCCTAAACCTGAAGATTTTAGACTTTTTATTTTAAAAGGGAAAAAGAACCGACAGCTTCATGCAATCATAATCGCGGGTTTTCCGACAGCAGTAGTTTCAAATTCTTTCGCGTAGTTTCAAGATAGTTTCGAGAATTCATCGAAAATAGCGCCATGCGCTTTTTAATAATTTGCTATCATTAATAAATTGCTTAAAGTACAGTAACGCACGTTACTTTGCATTACAGTTATCCACAAATTGTAACGTGTTACCGTTACTAAAAAATGTAACGTTCCGGGACAAACACTGCTGGTATCGTGATTCCAAGAAATAAGAATTGAAAGTTTTGCAGTCACCGTGAAAAGATAGTTGATCAGATTGTTTTTTTTTTTTGCCACAGGAGCTAAAAATAAAGGCTGGTGCAGAGAAGCTACGGGAGGTGGCAACTGATCGTAAAGCTCTCTCCGATGTCGCCATGATTGTTAAGAAGGCAAACACCAAGCTCAGCGAGCTTCAAGCAGAACTGCAGCAGTTGGAAAGTCAAATTATATTGACCCAGGGCCAACCACAGTCTCCTCAACAAAACCACTCCAACGGTCAAGGTAAAGTAAATCTAAAATGCTTCTTCTAACAATCTGCGGATTAACAGTCTTGAAGAGATATCTAATCTTAATTTAAATCCTCGAGTCCTGGCTCGAATGAAACGATAAGAGTAACCTTAATAATAGAAAAAGGTGCTGAAAGGTCTTAGGACGAAGGACAGAGGTTGAATAACCTTGGGCGTCGTTGATGAGATCAATCCGCAGTTGGAGAACATGGTAGGCTTTCTAACGGATGAGTCCACTTCAGAGGATAAAAATAGTTCTCAGTGTTACGTCTTGATATTTTTGCCTCTCTATTGCTTTCTCGAAAGAAGTTCCTGTAGGCAGAAGGAGTTAGGCGAAAATCTAGATCAGAGGGCTTGATTGGTTTGAAGGAAAATTGGCTTTAGCAAAAATTTAATCCTTGTTCAGAGAATTCGTTTTGAGAATCGGTTTTGATGGTTTTGCAGGGTTCGTTACAGGTCAGGGTTACCCTGAAATAGTCAGGGAATTTTCGATAAACTGAAGTTGAAGTAGGTTGGTCGTAGGACAGGAAAAAGTCAGGAACTTTAAATAAAATCTGGTAAAAGTCAGGGAATTTCTATAAGAGGCTTTTTAAATATCTGCCAAGGATAATACGTTTGCAATTTTCTAAATTATAATTTGAACTTGTTTTATTCTGTTTGCGAAAGATTCTATGTTAAAAATACGACAAGATTAAGATTCTGATTTTTGTATAGTAATGAATAGAGGAAAATGAGGGAATTTTGTAAGTTAAGCTTTGCGGCCACCCTGATATGATTCTCAGTAATTTATCTGCTTTGCCTTTCTATTTCGTTTTTTGCAGTTGCTTCCTTCTGATATTTGAAAATTCAACTATTTTGTCAGAAAAATGGGTTTCTATTGAAAATTCAACTACTTTCTTAAAAAACTTGTCTTTTTTTTAATTCATCAGTTTTATCAGAAGCTGGATCTATTATTATCTAAAAATACAACTGCCTGGTTGAAAATTATTCTTCTTTGGTCGAGGATTCAAATATGTTGTTGAAAATTCGTCTTTTTTGGTTGAATACATTTTTTTTATTTCAAATTAAAATCTTTTTGGTTCAAACAGCTATTACATTTCTTTGAATATTTGTCTTTTTTGGTTGAATATTGGAATGCTTACCTGAAGGTTGAACCATTTTGTTAAAAATAAATTATTTTTTTGGTTTAAAATGAATTTTTTAAAATAGAAATTGAACTATTCCAGTTGAAGATTCATACTTGTTAATTGAAAATTCAGTTACTTGGGCAGAAGTTTAACTATTTTATTAAAATTTTCTTGATTGGTTAAAGGTTCATTTCGTTGGTTGAAAGTCTAACTAATTTGTTGAAAATATTCCATTTTTGATTGAAAGTTAATATTTTTGAGTCGAAAATCCAACTCTTTTATGAAAAATTCGTTTTGGGTTTGAAAGTTCAACAATTTTGGTACAATTTTAAAAAATTCATCTCTTTGGTAGAAAATTTTGGATTTTCGTTAAAATTTATTTATTTTGTTGTTGTTATTAAAATGTAATGTTTTTACTGAGAACTTAACTTTTCCATTTTTGTTTAAAATTTATCATTTTTAGTTGAAATTTGAACTGTCTTCCAAAAGATACGTGTGCTTAAAGTTCCGAACGTTCAAATGAACGAAATTTTGTACTGATGACTTTGTTAACCATAAAAAGTGCATTGAAAATGCAACTGTTTTTTATCAATGTTTTTGGTTAAAAATTAATTTGGTTGTTGTAGAAAATCGAACTATTGGGTTAAAAATGCAACTGTTTTGGTAAAAATTTGATCTTTTTTGTTTAAAAATGCAAGTGTTCGGATAAACATTAATTCATTTGTCTGAGGATTAAATTATTTTGTTGAAACATCATCCTTTTAGTTGAAAATGTTACTATTTTGTTAAAAATTCATCATATTGAATAGAAAATTTGTCCTTTTAGATTGAAAATTCAGCTGTTTCAAGAAAATCCTCTTTTTGGCTTGAAAATTCAAGTATTTTATTGAAAATAAAACTGTTTTTGGGTGAAGTCAACTCTTTACTGTTTGAAAATTCGCCTTTTGAACCAAAATTCAGTAAATGGCACAGAAAATATTCGTAAATTTGTTAATTTACTGAAAATTCTGTAAACAGTGCAGAAAATTGGATAATATTTACCGAAAAGCTATGTTGTCCCTATTTTAACTCAGAATCCTGTAAGTTTCGCAGATTTTTTTCTGCCTCTACCTATATGTTAATTTTATTTTAAAAAATTACCCTGTGTAAACCTTTATTATTATGTTTATAAAATTATTGATTATATTATTTAGCGAAAATAAATTTTATTTCAACCTAAAAGATTTTAATCCTAAATAAAAATCAGTTGAATTCATGCTAAAAATAAAAAAGTTTTAACAAAATAGCTGAATCTTCAAATAAAAAAAGTAGTTTTTACCATTTGCATTTCAAAAATAAGAAAACAACTTTTTTTGTAGATAGAATTTTTTTTTAAAGAGCCGAATTTTCGTCAAAATAGTTCCAATTCTTTAAAACACGAAAATATGAATTTTTAACAAAATAGATTAATTTTTTTACCACGAAGATCAATAATCTACCAAAAAAGACGAATTTTCAAGCAAAACAGATAAATTTTAAAACCGAAAAGACGATTTTTCAACCAAATAGTTTAATTTTTAACAAACAAAAGAAGTTTTTCAGTTAGGAATGAAAAAAATTTCACCCAAATTATTATTTGAAATGACTTTGAACATAAAATAAAATTAAGAATAAATATTCCCTTTTCAGGTAAATTTCTTTATTTGTTTTTTAAGTTATATTAATATTATTTTCGTAAGATTCTTGAGAATATTCAAAAAGGTTTGTCAATATTTTACATGTGTTAGAATTATTCCTAAATTTTTTTTTAATCTTTGAAAATTATAAAAATTACCCTTAAACCCTCCAGATATTTTTTTGAAATTTGTAGAAATCTTCTCAAATGTTTTGAAACCTTTCTATATTTTCTTTCAAACCCAATTATTCAAAATGAAAAGACATTACTGAAAATTCTATCAAACTCTGCAGAAAATTGGATAATATTTGTACCTATTTTAACTGAATATCCTGTAAGCTTAGCAGATTTTTTTCTGTGTGTACCTATATATTAATTTTATTTCAAAATTACCGTATTTCCCTGTTTTGAGTTCTCATTGCGCTTTGATCCCTAAAATTTTAAAAGTGAAGTTTTCTGCCAACCTTGAGCAACCCGTTTTTGGATCCCTGATTCTTGGCAGAAAGGCAGAATATTTTATCCTCTAAATATAAAAAGGAGGTTCGAAGAGGAGGCAGAATTAATAATTCTCTCGATAAGGAACTTATTATGGACTATAGAGGTTTAGAATGAACGCTGAATCGCGTTGCAGAACTTGGGTGGCTCTTTGAAAGTATTCTGCAGATAAGCTTCTATAGACTGTCACGTCCTAGAGTCACTCTCGAGGGTACTATTATGTTTGGCTATCAATCTTCCGTCTGAAGCTTCCATTCTGTGCCTCTTTGACTCTTAATTCTCTGACTCTTTCTCGTCTTGTCGTGAACGCGACTCATAGTCTGCACTCTGAAGTTTCAAATTGTCTTTAAGTGGTTTGGTAACAGCTATTTATACCAGTTGCTTGCTGCATCCAGTCCAATATTAAGTCAGTCATCATCTACCGGCTCGATGTCTCATTGACTCACCGAGCTCAACGAAATTTCATTCAAAAGAACCGTTGCATCTGCAGCTGCAACGCACTCTGACGCGTTGATTAAAACTTTCGCTTGACTACCTACGTCAGTTTGACGCAATTGGTTCTTCTCCAAACTTTGACTCATCCTTACCTTCAAATCGCTCATCTGCAGCAACAACTTCTACGAATAAGCAAAAACACCTTCATGAGAAATCTAATAAAGTGTATTAAGAGAGTTTTGGGACGGTCAATATTCTTTGATTTTACGTCCAGGAAACAACAATGATATTATTGAAGGAAATTACCAGGAATTTACTTCTGACCGTAGCAAAATTCCAGTTTTCATTATTTTAGTAGTCAATTTAGAAAAGTGATTTTTACTTTATCTTCAGTTGAAGGGCATATTTTACTTGGTTGAAAAATGAACTCCTTTTTTTAAACTAAATTTTTTTATTGATAATTCATCATTTTAATTAAAAATTTCATTTCCTCAGTTGAAAAATGAGCTATTTGATTGAAAATCTAACTATGTTTTTGAAAAATTTTTGTTGTAGAAATGTTATCTTTTTTCCATGAAAGTTCAACTATTTGGTTGAAATTTGAAAATTTTTTATTTAAAATTAAACTATTTGTTAAAAAGTTTATGTAATTTGTGGTTCGAAATTTACCAATTTGGATTTTTTTTGTAGAAAATAATTTTTTTCTACGAAAGTTACTCTTATTGTTGAAAAATTCTTCAGTTTGGTTCGAAAATCAAGTATTTCAGTGATATACTTAGCATTTTAGTTGAAAATTCATCTTTTAGGTTAGAAATAAATTTACTTGGTTGGAAAATAAACTCCATTGTTCATTTTTTTTATTGAAAATTTAACTATTTTATTGCAATTTTTTTGTTTAAAATCATTTTTTTTTAAATTGAAAATAAAAATAATATTCCAGTTGAATATTCCATAATTTTAGTTGAAAATTTATTTTATTTTCGTTGAACTTTCATTTTTTGACTGAAAATTTAATTATTAAATTTTTGTGTAAAAAATTATCATTTTTATTTGAAAATTCCTCTTTCGGTTCAACATCGGTTTTATTAACTTAGAACTTAATTATTTAAGCTTTGGTTGACAATTAATTTTTTTGTATTAAAAATTATTTTTTGTGGCTGAAAGTTCAACTGTTGCAGTTGAAGATTCATTGTTTTAGTTAATAACTAATTTTTTTGTTTGGAATTCAATCATTTCAGTTGAGGATTCATGATTTTAGTTGAAAAGTCATCAGTTGAGATAAAATTTTTTTTTACTAAAAATGTAACTTCTATTTTCTGTTAAAAATGGTTTTTTTCTTGTTCAAAATTCAACTATCCGGGCCATTTTAATAAAAATATTGTGATCAGACCAATTCCAAAAGGTCATGGAAAATTTGTAATAAAAGGTTCTGGATAAATTTGAAACAAAACTGTTTTTGCCTTTAACCCTCTACCGCCCTTAAAACTTTCTTTTTTTCTGAATTTTGAGATATTTAGGCATATTATTCCTATGGCGGAGTGTATACAAAACTAAAATTCTAAGCTCATTACCGTCCTGACTTTCATGTAAATCCTTGCGTTAAAAATTGCTGTTCGTCTCAAAGTCATATTTAAAAAAACTCAAGTCTTCCAAACGTTAAGTATATGTCACTGTGGGCGGTAGAGGGTTAATAATACCAATTATTAAAGTGTTTATTTTACTACTCTTTTTCGTCCGATCGGGTTCAAGAATCCAGGTCCCTTTTCTAGAAGAAGTGAAATTGCTCACAAGAGGAGATTCAACTTTAAGAAATCTTAATCTTTTGCAATAACTTATTTAACGTTTATTTTATTATTTTTGGTAATCGTTTTTTTTTCACACTTAATTTATACTTAAAATTTGTGTGAAGAGCTATAATTTTGCCTTAGGATGAGAAATTTGTGACATAGAACGGAAATTTTGGGAAAGGATTTTAATTCTTATTCAGAAGGGAATTTGAAAAAACTGCCTGTTCCAAGTCAGAATTCATCACAATTTAATTTTGACTTTTGGTTAGGAAATTTCTACAAAGAATGATAATGAGATGAAACAGGAATTTCTGTCAAAAATTATAATTTTGACACTCGGGACTGAGAATTCTCTTAAAAAATAATAATTTTGACTTTTGAACAAGGAATTTCGTTAAGAATTAGAATTTTCATTTTAGTTTCACTTTAGAACAGGACATTTCGTTAAGAATGACAATTTTTGCTTTAGTATAGTGAGCTTCCGTAACGAATTTTTGACATGGAACGGACATTTTAGAAAATGACTTTAATTCTTACTTCGAAGAAGGAATTGTAAAAAAAAAACCTTTTTTAATTTTGACTCTGAACGGTGAATTTTACAACAACAACAACAAAATTAATTTGGCACAGGAAATGTTAGCAATGAATTATAATTTTGAGTTTGGGACAGGGAATTTTAGTAAAGAAATATAATGTTGAAAATCAGGACAAGAAATTCCCGTAAATAATACTAATTTTGACTTATGAATTCTGATTGAATTTATTTAAACTTAATACATATATTTGTTGCAAATCCAAATTTTCCGGAATTTGAAACTTTCCTCTTCCAAATATTACAAAAAAATAGTTGCTATATTTCTGAATTATATTAGAAAAAGTTGTAAATATATATAATTCTGACTTTGAACATGGAATTTTTTAAAATAAATGTAATTTTGATATAAAAAAAGGGAATTAAAAAAAATACCTGCTGAAATTCAGAATCATAATTCTTTTTCAAAATTCCCTGTTTCAAATCAAAAAACTTTTAAATTTTCTAAAATGTTAAAAAATCGGTTGAAATTTTCAAAAATCGTTTGAAATCATTCAAATCTTTTGAACTCTTTCAAATTTACCGAAATAAGATCGGGAATTAAAAATAATCCGTCGGGTCCTGGAGTTGAAAAGGAACACAAATTTATTGTTTTCGATAGTCTCATTATGGGAAGAATTTCACGACTATGGGATATTCCTGTAATGAATTACTGTTTTTTTTAAAAATTATTTACCGTTATCAATGGTATTGTAGACTCGCGGGGAATTTCGTGGAATCGCGTTCCGAGCGAACTGATGTGATCCAAACCCACGCCGGCATTCCTTCTTTAGCCGATGGGCCCTGTGGACCCGTCCTTTTTTTGAGAGACTCGCACAATCGTTAAACAGTACCCGTCTCACCTTCTCTTTGCATTCAGTTGATTTGTGAACCGCATTCCTTGAGTTTTTTAACTTCCGGTTCGTCATCAATGTGAGCTATTGGTCTTCTTTCAGCCGATTGATTGACATCTATTGATCCAGTTTCCTAGAATTTCATTCGCAGGGTTCGAATTGTGCAACTTTTTTCAGATTTTTTGAAAAATCTGACTTTTTACGACTTTTTGAAGATAAATGCGAATAATCAATTTTATTCCATTTTGGTTAGAATTTCGTTGATCTTGCCCCGTTTTCTCGTTGTTTACAAGGTGGCCGCTGGACCAGGAAATGATAGGAAATTTTATGAGACCGGAAAAAAACCCGGGAAATGATCGTGAATTTATTTTTTGATTGGGAATTTCACAAATTAAAAAAAAAAGTCTGTTTAAGTTTGATTTTAATAGCTTAAAAAAATAATTAGTTGAATTTTTATAATGTGTTTCTATATATCATTCAGTTTACAATGCGTATTTCGAAAATCTTAAATTTGAAAAATGCCGTTCTATAGACTAAGAAATTTTTAATTAGAAGAGTTTGAAATCGAAAATTTGGGATAAAAAAGATTTTTGGTTGATCATCTGTGAATATTAATTATATGTAATTATTTTTAAATTTGAACTATACATTAAAAATTAATAAGAGAATAATAATAATCTTGACTTTACAAGATGATTCGGAATCAGGTCTAAATTGAAGAATAAACGTATTTTGACGTTCAAAATTAAACTGTTAAACAAATGTGAACACCCGATTGAAACTTTATAAACTATTCTCAAATTAAAAATAACTTCAAAATAATATCTTCATAATTATTAATTTATTATGAATTAGTTATTATATTCAAATTTATTACATTTCAGATATTTTTTCAGTCTAAAATTGGAAAATCTGAAATTTTTTAATAAAGAAAAATATCAGTTGCTTGCTATTTAGAAATATTTCACATAATTTGAACGAAGTGTCTACGTATACCGACAAAATTCCACTATTCATACCAAATTTTTGGTGCAAACTGCCCAGTATGCGGTTTAATTTAAAAGAAAATGTCGATTTTTGCTGATTTTGAATAAAAAATTTAGAAGCTTTGTAAGAATTGGGAAAGGCCCCAAAAGAATAGAAAACATTTTCTCAGGAAAAAATATTTTTTATTTGCACGATTTATAAAAAAAAATTTAGGATAAATTCAAATAATTAAAAAAAAAATGTTTACAAGTTCTGAAAAAATTTGAAAAATATAAAAAAAAAAATACAAAACAACCTTGAGATTTTAAAATATTTTGAAGCTTTTCAAGGATTTTAAACTTTGAAATAAAAATAATTTAACTTATGATTTAAAAAGTGTTTGGTTTATAAAAAAATGTAACCACTTAATTTTTTAATGTTTTGAGCTCAAAATTGCTTAAAATTATTTGCAGTTCAGTTTCTATTACTTCAAATGGAAAAATTTGTAACTTTAGGGTTCGAATTTTTTTATTTCATGGACCGTGATAAATTTTTGCGAACCGGGAAAAGCCGAGAAATGATCAGGAAATGTTATCATTGATGATGGCGGCCATCTTGATTTCGCTTAAATGTGAACTGAATTAATAGAAC
The DNA here is from genome assembly GCF_010883055.1 of Belonocnema kinseyi. NCBI lineage: Eukaryota > Metazoa > Arthropoda > Insecta > Hymenoptera > Cynipidae > Belonocnema > Belonocnema kinseyi. The sequence goes on along the minus strand of NC_046663.1, from coordinate 63,636,501 downwards.
CCAGTGAGAAAATTCGACTTCTTTTGGTTGATTTTTTTTCGTTAAAAATTTGACTGTTTAGTTGCAAATTTAATCACTCTGTTGTGTCATATTTTTTGGTCCAAAATGTAACTGTTTTGTTGAACATTCACCTTTTTTGATAGAAAATGTATGCTTTTGGATTAGAAATTCTTCTTTTATGATAGAAAGTTAAAATGATGATTGAAAATTTATCTTTCTTAGTTGGGAATTCCCTTTTGTGGTAAAAATTTAACGTTCTTCTGAAAAATTCGTACTTTTGGCATAAAAAGTTCAACTGTTTGGTTAAAAGTTCATTTATTTTGTTGAAAATTATTCTTTGTTGGTTAAAATCATATATTTTCACATTTGTAACATGTTTTAAAATGTTTCAGCTTCAAGTTTTAATTATAAATATCGATTAATGTTTTGGATCATTAAAGTTTCGTATATTTTTCTACATGTTTATCGAGTGAACGGTGGGCAAATTTGGTATTTTCAACATTTAGAGAGTGTGTTGAAAGGAATTATTATTTTTAATTTTTATAATTGAGAATTATGTCATGTATTTATATATTTTAACCAAAAATCTTTGAACTGTTTCACTATAACAGTTAACATTTTTGCTGTTTAATGACATCTAATTAAAGTTTGATCAATGTTAATGAGTTAAAAACTTCTGTTTTATACTCATTTGCAGCTCCTTTTTGATTACTTTTAATGAACAAATTTTTAATTTCAAGAAATTGATTAAAATGTCTACTCTGAATTTGGAAACTGGGATCACAATATATCGAGGAAAATAGAATTTATGAAATTTAATTTGGGGAAACCAATTTTTGTTTAAATCGTTTTGATTTTATTTGTAAATTTCCAATTTTTAGTGGCGGTTTCTAATTTAAAGTTGTTTTTAATTTTGAAAATTGAATAGAGTTGATAAATAAGATAAGTAAACTATTGGTCCTGAAGAAGTAAAAGGATTGGTTTGTGTCTTAAAAGTAAAAGTCATTATTTTATTGTATTTGTACTATTGTCAGTCGTGCCCCTCCGGAAGCACCTAATACTGGCCTGGATGCACTTAATAAGCTGAACGCATTTCCGGGCTGCCTGATAATGATCCACTATAAATTTAGCAGTCCGTTGGACTTTCAAAAAAAATTCGCTTTTATTTATTTTCCATTTAAAAGTAGGACCTGTTTTGGCAACCTTAGTCTTCTTTTCTAACATTATTTTTCTGTCAGTTTACAATTGATTAAGTAGGTTGTTTTCAAGTTTACAAATTAATTTGCCGAAAAGAATAAATAGTTTATTCCAGGAATTACAGTATTTACCATATTACTTTGCGTTTCCCCTCTCTTTAAATCCCCCTTTTCTCCAAATTCTCGAAAATCCTCTCTTTTTTCTTTAAATATACAACATTGGACAATAAAATACTTTAATTGCGTGGGAAATTTCCTGAAGTTAATCTATATTTATAACTAAAACTTGAAGCTTAAGGGCATGTGACACAGCCAAATACCTATATTATCGACCTCACTTTATCAGCTCACTGAATATTTTTTTGAACCTAAGCACTTTTTTTGTAAATAAAATATTGAGCTGAAATTTCGGAAAATGTATTAGACTACAATAAAGTACGTTTAGCTACTGTCTTTTGGACTGAAAATTATTTCATCTTTTTTCTGAACCTCGACATTTTTTAAGCGTTCGAACTTTTTTTATACATAAAAGATCAGTCTCAAACTTTGAGAAATGCAAGAACCGAAAAAAACTACGTTAAAGTACAAAGATTAATAACAAAATATGTAAAAAAATATATTTCAACAATCAATTCCAACGGCATCAGCCGGTAACGTTGTACACGAAAATACGAACCCTCTAGAGTCTTGTCTAGCGGCCGCCAGGTTTCGTATTTTCGTGTACAACGTAACCGGCTGATGCCGTTGGAATTGATTGTTGAAATATATTTTTTTTACATCTTTTATTATTAACCTTTGTGCTTTAACGTAGTTTTTTTCGGTTCTTGCATTTCTCAAAGTTTAAGACCGATATTTTATGTATAGAAAAAGTTCGAACGTTCAAAAAATGTCAAGGTTCAGAAAAAAGATAAAATCATTTTCAGTGAAGTTCCTACCGAAATGCAGTACCTAAACGTACTTTCTTGTACTCTAATACATTTCCCAAAGTTTCAGCTCGATATTTTATTTACAAAAAAAGTTCTTAGGTTCAAAAAAACATTCAGTGAACTGATAAAGTGAGGTCGGCAATATAGGTATTTAGCTGTGTCACATGCCCTTAAGGGCATGAGATACTTACAGTTTCCCCGGCTTTTTTCAACAAAAATGAAAATTTTTTAAAACTGAATTCGGAGATGCTATAAAATATCATAACAGACGTCCCCGGACTCTTTTTTGAGGGATAATAACACAAAAAATTTATTGTGGTAAATAAAAATGTTATGCATATGCATTATTTTGAGGTTACGTCGTTTTTCATCTCTGCCTTTCCGATAATCTGGAAATTATTTATGAAATAAACTTTTTTGATTGGCTGTAAACAAATTTAGTTCCGGGAGATTAGTTACTATGTTTATTTGTAAGTCCAAAGTTTTCGGCCAAAAATATTGTGTAGTTTGGAAGTGACGCTCGGGTGAATTGTCACACACATAACCTCGAAATATCCACGCACGTTGTTAGCAATATCAACAATTTTTTTATAAAAAAAAAAAAAACACAAAAAAAGTGTGCGGGGACGTCCGTTAGCATGTTCGCTATCATTTCCCAGATTTTGAAGGGATAATATTTCTTATCCTCGGAAAAAAGCCAGGGGAATCTAACACTGAAAAAATTGACACTATTTTTTAAGCGCTATGCAAATTAATCACATTTTTCTAAATTAAAACATTTTTGAATTAACCCGCCAAAAAAGTGTGTGGGGACGTCCGTTAGCATGGCCGCTATCATTTACAAAATTTTTAAGACAAAATATTTATTATTCTAGAAAAAAAGCCGAGGGAACCTTGTAAAATCGACAATTTTCTAAGTATCACATGCCCTTAAACATTTTAAAACATTTTCATTTTACCGAGTGCGGATAATCTAGATTTCTACTTTGGCTACCGAAGGCAATCTAGATTTTTACTTTGCCGGCTGAAAATAATCTGAATTTCTACTTTAGCGACTGATGGAAATTTAGATTTCTACTCTACTTCTGCTTGTAATACAAAGTTCTACCTTACAGGCGACCGGTAATATAGGTGTCGTTCCTATCATCAAACGGTATTTCAGGGATATTACGCATAATAGTACTTACTTTTCATCAATATTTTGCTTCGGTATCACAATTAGGCTAACACCAATAATAATTGAAGAAAAATTAATTTTTTCTACCACGAGATTAAGACATTTGTAAATAAATTGTTGTTAACAAGTAAGAAAGTTGCTATACATAAAGTTGTTAATACATAAAATCTTGTTTTAAAATAAAGATTAACTTCTTGTCGAATGATTTCAGTTAAAGGCGGCTTTTGTTGATCTACAAATTATAATCAAAGTTTTTATTGATAACAATATTTGTAACAATTATATAAGTATATTTTTGATCAATTCTTTGAGGTAATTATTACAAATAAGGTAATTCCAACAATAATGGAACAAAATTTCTACGCAAAAACGGCCGATTGAAACATTTGTTTATAGAAATTGTTATTAAAAACTCGCATTATGCTTGTTAAAGTTTAAATTTTCAAAATTTACGATATAATTAAATGAATGGGTTTTCAACAAGTTTCGTATATTCAATTTTTTTAAATAAGTTTTTTAATGGCAGAAATCATAAAAAAATCCTTTCTTATTACATATTTAAAATGTAACAATTCTTACGAAAAGATCGTTTCTTCTTTGCTGGATGTAAAAATAAATGTTTAATCTTTCCCCTATTTTCTCTGTTTTTTGAGCTCCTTTTGCACTGTGATCCCTGTTATATGTTAAAATTAAATAAAGTTTTTATTTTTGTAGCAAATTCAATAAAGGTTGTAGGTGGCTACATTTTCTAATAGATTATTTTATAGTCTATTTTTCGAAGTTGCAACAAGCCTACTATCTAAGGAATCACTAGAAGTTCCTCTATAATCCACGACTTAAGTACGTTAGTCTTTTTCTGTAGAAATCTTCCGACTCATCGCCTTGGACTTAAAGGGAGGAAAATCTCTTCAAGATTAGAACATTTTTCTTGAAAAATTGATAGATTCTTTCCACAATTTTCTGTCTTAATGAGACGAAGCAAATTTATGAGGCCAATAATGATTATTCAGAGAGGCGACTTGACCGGGTAACCGGGAAATGACTTGAAATTTACTTCAGATTGCAGTAAAATTCAAGCGGTCATTATTTTAAAAAATTACTTCAACTGAAAATTGGAATTTTCATTTTTTTTTTTAATTTAAAGCTTTTTTGTTCAAAATTTAAGAATTTGGATGAAAATTGGTCTTTTTTAAATGAAAATTCAACTATTCAAGTATTACAGTTAAATATTTATCATTTTGGTTAGAAATTCATCATATAGGTTGGAAATAAAATTACTTGTTTGAAAGTTAAAGTCTTGTGGAAAATTAATTTTTTTTGTGAAAAATTCATCATATTGTTTTAATTCACAATAGGGCTGTTTCCCGATTTTAGATAAAATATTTTTTTAATGCATAATTTTCATCCGAACCGACGGTGCGTTATAATTTTTTTTCTGTGGAGTCTTTCCACAGAAAAAAATGATTAAAAATCAAAGGTGGCAGACCACTTTTTCAAATTGGTGTCACGTGACTCAGAGGCTCTCATAATTATCTATCAATGTGACGATGTGGCTTTGATGAGGCTTTGATGAAAACTAACGAAACTCATAATAAAGAGGTTAAGCCACGATCTGCTCTCAATTCTCACTATTTTGATTTGATAACTTTATTTGTTAAGGTCCATGTGACAAAAAAAGTTTTCCTGTTGTAATATATGGAATAAGAGTTAGTATTATGTTGAAGGAAAAACAGTAAGTACAATTATTCACACATTTTAAATTCGCACATATTTACGAATTGTTCAGTAAACATGACTACATTTAAGTATTTTTTCAATGCATTCTTCATAAAAAAGTTTTTGTTTTAAATATTTTTATAATGTTTATAATGTTTTTCAAATAATATTGTGCGACTTCTATTTTTGATGTGCATATAAACGAAACAAAACATCAGCACAGAAAAAGATATTTGAGAATCACTGACACATAAGCTGTTGGAAATCCGACCCTTTTGTCGTCAAAAAGGGGGCCTCCAATCGAAATCGTGATTGAAAATTCGTATTTCAAAATTAAATTAAAAACAGTAAACAATATTTCATGGGTGTTTTTAAAATCAGAATTTTATGTACTATAAGATCCATTTATTGGAAAAAATGATATCTGACTTTGGAAGGAACCCTGTTTATTTCTTTGATTGAAATATGAACTGTTTGATTTAAACCTTGGTATTTCTTAAGACGAAAGGAAATTTTTTGCCGAAAATGAAACTATTTTTTTGAAAATTTATCTCTTTCTTGGGTGAAAATTATTTTGTTTTTTAACCCGAAACTGTAACTATTATTACAGTTTAATATTTCATTAGTGTATATAAAAATTCACCTTTTTGGTTGAACATTAATTTTTTTAACTGAAAATTTAACTTTTCAAATTGAATATTCCATAGTTTTATTTGAAAAATCTTGAATTTGATTGAACATTACTTTTTTTTAACTTGGGGTTTAATTATTTAATTTTGGATTTATATTTGATCTTTTTTAGTGAAATCTGTTTTTTTGTTTGTTTGTTCAAAATTACGTTTTCCAACTAAAAGTGAACTATTCCATTTATTGTTGGAAATTGATATTGTTTAGTTGAAAATTTAAGTACAGTGAATAGTGCCGATATTGGGGCTGACGGTGGGTGGGAATTAACTCATCATAGCCCGCTCCGCTCTTGTTTGTTCACGTTTGAGTGCTCGCATGGGTGACAACTGCAGACCCCGCACAGCCCCTTTTATACCTATATGTGGCGCGGCTTCGATTCTCGGAAGGGCTATTGAAGGGTTTCACTGTATTTGTTTCAAAATTCATTTATATTACAATTTTTTGCTCTGTTGTGTTATGAACATCATCAATTAAAATAATTGTTTGCCTTTTAGCGGCAAATATGAATATGTTACTTTTTGTTGACCGATAAAATTGAAAAACTTGATCGGCAAAAACCGGGAAATGACCGAGAACTGGAAATCGTCCGCCCAATCGCTACCCTGGTATTAGTTTATGTAAAATAAAACATACTTAAACCGGAAACCAGTAGGTTGTAAATTACAGTCATTAATCGCTATTTGCATTGTATTAGATAGATTGACTTTTCATAAACTGCGTGTCTAGTTGTTAATTGGAATGACTTGAGACATTAATTTCGATTTTAAGAGATCGTAAAAGAGCGAGTGGTCGTTAATTACTTCACTCTAAGAAATACGAAGTAACTTTCGTTCTGCCATAGAAGCTTTTCAATTTAAAGACACTGGCATTTTATAAATTTGGCATGAATTTCGGTTTATTTGTAAAAGACTTTCACAAAAATCTGAAATTTTACAAGAAATACGTAAAATTCCACCTTGAATGATTGACCATAAAATGTTTTTAAAAGTTGAAGGCATTCAAATTTAAGGTTATTTTTAACTCTTCTGAGGTATTTCAAGCGGTTTTAAAGAGTTGAAGAAATTTGAAATTCATCCTCAATTCTTTTAATTTTAAATATTTTCAAAGTTTATTCACAAAAAGTGAGGTATTTAAAATGGTTTTAAAGATTTGAAGAGATTTTTAAATATATTCTGCAATTCATTTGAATTTATATTAATTTGTTCTGAATTATTTAAAATTATTTTTAATTCACTCAATTCCGCTCAATTCAATGTATTTTTTTTGAAGGTTTTGTTTAATTCATCCGAAAATATTTTTAAACTGCTCTTTAATTCTTAGTCATTTACTTACTTTTGAGTTTTGAAATCATGTGTTCGTCGAATTCTTTTTAATTCCTTTAAATTTAAACGAGCATTAGTCACAATATTAATGAGAATTAGGTTTTTAGGCATTTCTTGGGTTCGAATTGGCCATTTTCTTATTGATTTAAATGTGTCACTTTTTTTACGTAAATTAATCGGTGGCAGTCCTAAGAATAATAAATTAAAAAGTTAGGTCCCAGAAGCTCGCATTACAACATTGTCATATTGACGTGGGTACTATGCCATAATTTAATGCTTATTTAGTGCTAATTTATGCTCCAGAAAAAAAATTTTTGCCCGCTAATTTTGGCCAAAAACATGTAGTAATGCTAGCTTCAGCTGAAGCAACAACTCCGGTATGCGAAACTCGGAAACTATTAGTGGTATCAAATTCTCCTTTGGGCAGGAATTTAGTGCTAATTAAGTGCTCTGGATTTTTGCTACTCAAAAAATCCGGGCACTTTTTTTTACCTAAAACGTGGAGTAATGCTAGCTACAGGTGACTCTGGTATGCGAAACTCGGAAACTATTAGCAATATCAAGATCTGCTTTGCGCAGGAATTTATGGCTAATTAACTGCTAATATATTCAGCAGAAACTAAATTTTGTGCCCGGTAATTTTGATCAAAAACATGTAGTAATGTTGGCTTCAGGTGACCCTGCTATGTGAAACTCGGAAACTATTAGTGATATCCAGATCTGCTTTGCGCAGGAATTTAGTGCTAATTAAGTGCTAATATATTCTGCAAAAACAAAATTTTGTGTCCGCTTATTTTGATCAAAAACATGTTGTAATGCTGAATTCAGGTGACCCTGCTATGTGAAACTCGGAATCTATTAGTGATATCAAGATCTGCTTTGCGCACGAATTTAGAGCCTAAAGCCAGCATTACCACACGTTTTTGTTAAAAAAAAGAGCCCGGATTTTTTTCATAGCACAAATACAGAACATTTAATTAGTACTAAATTCCTGTGGAAAGCAGGTCTTGATATCACTAATAGTTTCCGAGTTTGACATACCAGAGTCACCTAAAGTCAGCATTACTACATGTTTTTGACCAAAATCAACGGACACAAAATTTCGTTTTTGCAGAATATATTAGCACTTAATTAGCACTAAATTCATGCGCAAAGCAGATCTTGATATCACTAATAGTTTCCGAGTTTCGCATACCAGAGTCACCTGTAGCTAGCATTACTACACGTTTTAGGTAAAAAAAAAGTGCCCAGATTTTTTGAATAGCAAAAATCCAGATCACTTAATTAGTACTAAATTCCTGCTCAAAGGAGAATTTGATACCACTAATAGTTTCCGAGTTTTGCATACCAGGCTCACCTGAAGCTAGCATTATTACACGTTTTAGGTAAAAAAAAAGTTCCCGGATTTTTTGAATAGCAAAAATCCAGATCACTTAATTAGCACTAAATTCCTGCTCAAAGGAGAATTTGATACCACTAATAGTTTCCGAGTTTTGCATACCAGGCTCACCTGAAGCTAGCATTACTACACGTTTTAGGTTAAAAAAAGTGCCCGGATTTTTTGAATAGCACAAATCCAGAGCACTTAATTAGCGCTAAATTTTTGCGCAAAGGAGAATTTGATACCACTAATAGTTTCCGAGTTTCGCATACCAGAGTCACCTGTAGCTAGCATTACTACAGGTTTTAGGTAAAAAAAAGTGCACAGATTTTTTGAATAGCAAAAATCCAGATCACTTAATTAGCACTAAATTCCTGCTCAAAGGAGAATTTGATACTACTAATAGTTTCCGAGTTTTGCATACCGGAATTGTTGCTTCAGCTGAAGCTAGCATTACTACATGTTTTTGGCCAAAATTACCAGACACAACATTCTTTTTCTGTAGCATAAATTAGCACTAAATTATGGCATAGTGGCCACGTCGATATGACATTGTTGTAATTCCAGCTTCCGGGACCTTAAAATTTTATCACTTTAAGCATGGTTCATTCCATTTTTAAAAAATGCTGAATTAAAAATGTTACAAAATTATAATTTTTTTCATGAAATATTGATCGTCGTAGAAAAGGAAAAATTCGTTGGAGAAAAATCAGGGAAAAGTGAGGTCATTTTGAAAATGAAGTTTTGCGGCCACCCTGTTAGCTAAATTTTACAAGACTGTATTTTGTTTAAAATTATTAGAGTGGAATTTTACATCGATTTTTTCACAGTATTGTTATATACTGACTGATTGGAGTCAGAATCAATTGTCGGAGCCGTAGAATCATATCAGTATTTAAGGAGTCTGTTTCAACGTGAGGTATTTAAATTATTTATCATTCCGTGACGTTGCACGATTTCTAAGATAGTTATCGTGCCAAAAATCAGATGCCTGGAAAAAAGATTTTTATGGTTTTAAGGATAAACATAACATTGCTGAGGATCCGATTTAAAATAAAAAACATTATTTTTGATCAAAAAGTTTTAAAACTTAGAAAAGAAAATGATTTTAATAATGTTAGTTACAATTACATTTTTTCTTATTACCCCTTCCTATCAATTTTTGAGAAATGGCTAAAATTTAATGATTCATGGCTTATTATTTCCGAGAAAACATTCTCTACAGTCTACACCTCTAGTGTGTCCAATTTTAAAGGTAAATTTTTTTATGGCTGAAATCGTCTGAGAACAATTTTTTTCAAGGAAACAATTTTTAAACAAATAATTATTTCAGAAAATTATTTACAAATTTAGAAAAATTATTTACTTATTTTGAAATTGGAAAATATTAAAGTTTTATAGGGAATGTTTTCTCCGAAAAAATATGCCATGATTTTCTAAAACTTTACCATTTTTTTTAAATTAGTAAGGGACCATCAATATCTTCTTGGTTGAGAGGTAATTTTTTTATTTGAAAAATGTATTATTTAATGTTTGGTTCTCAAGCTATAAAACCTATTCTACCACTTGCAAATGCAATAGTGTTGAAAACTTATCTTTTTGGATAGAAAAAGTTGTCCTGTGTAATGAAAATTTATTTTTTGATAGAAAGGTCATCTTTTTGGGTAAATTCATTTTTTATTGTTGAAAATGAAGTATTTTTTAGTGATAAGTCTACTATCATATTTTTAGTGCAGAATTTATTCTTTTTGTTTAAACTTCTGTTGATTGCAAATTGAATTCTTTTGTTGAAAATTTAAATACGTATTTTCTTAAAAATGATATTTTTTTGGTTAAAAGTTAATTATTTTCATTTGGACAGTCTACTGTTATATTTTTGGTCCAGAATTTCTCACTTTTGGTTAAAAATGCTAGTATTTGTTTGTACATTCGACTATTTGGTTGAAAACGCAACTATTTTTGGTTAAAGTTTAATCTTTTTTGTCTGAAAATTCGATTATCCGCTTGTTTTTGTTGGTTGAAGATTCATAATTTTAGTTGTTTTGAAAATGGATCTGTTTTGGTTGATAGTTAATTCTTTTTCATTGAAAAGTCTACTATTATATTTTTGATTAAGAGTTTATCTTCTTTGGTTGAAATCTTAATTATTTTGTTTAAGTGAAACTATTTGGTTAAAAAGTAATCCTTTTTGGAAGAAATATAACTACTTGGCTGAAAGTTAAACTGCTTTGTAACAAATTCATTTATTGGCTGAGAATTCATCTCGTGGTAGAAATTTCATCTGTTTTGTTTAAAAATTCAACTATTTGGTTAATAATTAAGTATTTTATTTAAAAATTAACAATTCTATTACAAGGTCTTGATTGAAAATTCAATTGGTTTTGTTGAAAATTGAACTATTTATTTGAAAATAAACTTTCATGTTGAAAATTCAACTGTTATGTAGAAAATTCACCTTTAGGGCCAGAAAATTCCACAATTTTGTCTAAATTTTGTTCCTGCTCGACTGAAAAATCTTTCTTAGTTGCAAATTTGTCTTTTGGATTAAAAATTAATTTCTTCAGGATAATAATGCAACTGTTTGGTAGAAAATCAATCGGTTTTATTTTAAGATTCAACTATTTTGTAGAAAATTCGTCTTGCTTGGTTGGATTCAACTGTGTTTAATTTGAGACAAAAATATGTTTTGGTTAAAGATTCATCTGTATAGTTGAAAATTGAACTACTTTGTTCAAAAATCTTTTTGTTCTGATTAAAAATTAATTATTGAATTGAAAATTTAACTTTTCCGTTTTTGGTTGAAGATTAATAATTTTTAATTGAAAATTCAATTATTTGGTTAGATTTTAAAATTTTCATTAAAAATTAATATTTATGGGTTGAAAATTCACGAATTTTGGTGCATTATTTTTTCTTACCTGACTGAAAAACCTTTTCGGGTTGAAAATGAAACTCTTTAGTTATAAATTCGTCTTTTTGGCTTCATCTTTGTAGGTTGAAAATTCCTCTTTCTTGGTTGAAAATGAAGTCTCTAATCACGTTTGCAATAATTTACATTATATATTGTACCTTCTAGTTCTGAAATGTTTATTTTCAAAACTTATACAATAAAGCAAGCAGTATTGAATAATTGTTATTATAAACGTTTAAAATTCAACCAGGAAAAATGTAACTTTTGATCGGAAAACCCAGGAAATTCCCTGGCATTTTTTTTAAGTTTTTGAATTCGGAAGATATTTTGCAAAATCTTTTGAGGCGTTCTGAATAGAAATTATAATTGAAAAAGCTAAATTTGATTAAAAAAGCAAAAGTTATTGCTGTTAGGTTTGCTTTAATGAACTCTTTTGATCGGCCGGTCTTTTTGAATGCGGAGGAAATGTTGGCGGTTGGCGCGTATCTTATAGTCACGGCAATTATTTTAATCAGTTTTGTAATAAGGATGTTGCGGACCATCACCCACGACAAGAACAATTACGTCTTACGTGCAATAGTGTTCAACATGGCTTTGGGGTTACATGTACATCAGCTCCGGAAACAAGCACGTGCTGCACTGAATCTGCGCAATCTAATTCAATTAAATCGAGATACAAGTAGATGACTAATATGTTTTTTTTTCTTTTTTCAAAACACTTCAAGCTTTTTTTATAATTTGTGGTTTTTTTCCACTTCCTCGTTTGACTCACACACGGGATATAAAATTTCTTCTGATAATAAAGGTACAAAAATGACAAATAGAGAAATCCCAATTCAATTTCATACAGTAAATTTACAATAGATTTTTTTTATTGTAACATCGATTACAGTAGAAACTTAAAGAGAGTTCTAATTCAAGATTCCTGTTACCGACATGCTACCAACAACAAGGCGACATTCATTTCATAAAATTGCGCAATAATATTTATGGCGTCATCCAGATTATCCTAGAAATTTAGCACAGACACAAACCGCTTGATTTGTGGAATGGTCTCGATGCCGGTAACTTTTCAGTAACAGGAATCTTGGATTAAAAATCTCTTTACTTATTTACTCTTAACCGAGTGGTTGAGTTTTTAATAAAAAATGTTAAATTTTTTAGCACAAAGTTTAACACATGATGTTTGAACCTAAGGGGTTTTCATTTTAAACAAAGTTCAAAACAGTTGAATTCATCGAAAAGATTCGAATTTTCAATGAAAGAGTCTAATGCTTAACAAAAACAGATTAATTTTCAATCAAGCGGTTGTATTTTTAACCATTATTTTTATGAAAATTCGCCTTATAAATTGAGCCTTATAAATTGAGCAGTTAAAAATTTCAAAGACTTAAAATGAAAAACGATCAATTGTAGCCTGACAAGATTAAACAATTTTAAATTGCAAATTTCAAGAATCCGAAATTGTAATGTTTTCAATTATGAAATTTGACTCAATCCCATCTGTTTTTTAATTAAAGTTGTAGCAGCTTTTGTTTTTTTCGACAATCAACTATCCACTCTTCCCATAAAAAGTATTACTATTCGTACATTTATGACTTAATGTTACGCTTAGAATATTTTCTCGAAAAACTCATAGGCATTCCCATGACATCGTGCTCAAATACACAATTAAAACAAACGAGGGTTTCCAGCTCTTAGGGCCTCTTTTTAATTGGTTAGCCACTGATGCGAGCGAGACCGTACCGGGATCGTAGTGTGAGGTGACGGAACTGCGTAATTTAAAATAACTCGGCATAAGAGACTTAAAATAGTATAGCCTTGAAATATGTGGTTCTTGAAATAGGCAAGAGTTCACTGTATTTGGTACAACATTAATTGGTTAGAAATTCATTTTTTGGTTGAAGATTCATCATTTTAGTTTAAAATTTCTTTCTTTGCTTAAAAATTTAACTACTATTTTGTACAAAATTACATTTTTCGTCAAATTAAACTGTTATTGGTCCAAAATTAAAATTTTTTAAATTTTAGATCCATTTTTCGTTGAAAGCTTGTTTGTTTGTTTTTTTATTGTAAATTAACTTTTTAAATAAAAATTCTAATTATTGAGCAATATTAAATTTTAAATGGCTTAAAGGAGAAACTTTAAATCGTAGCCTGACAAGATTGAACCATTTCAAAAAATTATAAATGTTAAAAATAGAAAAAATGTGACTAAAGTTCCACCTGTTTTTTCATTATTTAAACCTTGCAGCAGCCTTTGTTTTTTTGATAACGACGATCAATAAATAGATCAACAAAACCATATTGAAAGTGAAAATAATAATGTGAAATAGAAGAAAGGTTTTTATGAAACCGTGTCATTAGCGAAGAATAAACCTACACGAGCATGCGTACACACGCGCCCCATTATTTACGGGAGTTCTCATTCAGTGACAAAGCTAGTCGTTATTCGACGGCAGTTCCTTCTTTTAGAAACATTTCACAGTTAGGTACATGACAAGAAAGAAAAATATAAAGTTTATTTCTTGAAAATCAATGAAAGGAGCCTTGTTTATTGTGACGCATTAACTGGCAGAAACACAGTGTTTTCTAATGTGTTTTCTCAATCGTTTTAGGTGTGAAAAATAATGATAGGCCTCGAATTGTTTTACTTTTTCGAAGAAACTTTTAAAATTGTATTGTTTCAAATTCAGAACTTGAAGAATTGAATTATTTTTCATTGTAGCTTCATTGTAAACATTAATAGTGGAAAAATTTAAAGTCGAAATCGTTCCCACAGTCTCTACTTGATCGGGATATGGCCGGGAATTTTATGAAAACGGGGAAAACTGGGAAATGAAAGTGAATTTATTTTTTGACAGGGAATTTGAAAAATTTGTAGACATCAATATCTGTCCAAGTTTCCTCACAACAATTTTTTGAATTGATATTTTTTTATTCTGATATTATTCAATTTACAATTTGTCATTCGAAAATATTTTACTTTAAAAATATTTCATTTTAGATTTAATTTTTAAGTGTACTTTTTTCGTTTTAGGAATCTTAAAATAGAGTTTTAAATACTTACAAAATTATAAATTAGCAGCGTTTGAAATCGACCATTTGGATAAAAAACATTTTTCGTTAAATTAACTGTGTATATTATGATTTTTTTAATTGAACTGCATTTTAAGGATATTAAAAAGTATTGATTGTACAAGACGATTTTCTCATAATGCCAGATAGTTGCGGATTTTTTCTGAAACTGCACCTTTTGTCAACTTTTTACTCAGGGCGAGTTCATAATTAATGAAATTTAACGAAAATAATTATTTATAGAAATTAGTATTGTTCATAACTATTTTATCTTAAAGTAATGCAAGGTGGTTATAGTTTTTCTGCAATATTCCACTTCCTGTGACTGTTTAATTAGGAACAAATATTAAATATTAATAATAATAGTAATTTGAACAAAAAGGCTCTCAGTAACTACACTTTAAGGAAAATTTACACTTCATATGATCCTTATAGAAAATTTCAATAATATTTCAAAAATTCGTTTTATATCAGATAAATATATTTAAAAAAATATAAGAGACCGATTGTTTACAAATAATGATTTCCAATGTATATTTATTATTTGTTCATAACTAAAAAGCAAAGGCTAACTTAAAAATTGCAGAAAAACGCAACTTTCTAGCAATTTCCTAAGAGAAGATAGTTATAAACGATAATAAATTGTTTAAACAATTAGGTTTGTTAAATTGTATTAATTATTACCTCGCTCTAAGCAAAATGTGGACACAGAGATGAATCTTTCAGAAAAACGGCATCTTTCAATCATAATTCAAAGAGAATATCATTAAAAAATAATAAATTAAACAATTAAGCTTGTTAACTTGGATTAATTATTAATTATGTTTTCTAATTTTAATTAATTATTACTTCAGTCTATTTGAAAAGTGGAAAATGGTGAAGAAACCGCGAGTTTCTAAATCTATTCCAAGGGAAAATCGCTGCAAACAATAATAAATTGTTTAAATAATTTGTATTGAAAAAAATCGTAATTAGTCCCAAAAACTCGAAAAATCAAAATT
This sequence comes from Belonocnema kinseyi, assembly GCF_010883055.1. Taxonomy (NCBI): domain Eukaryota; kingdom Metazoa; phylum Arthropoda; class Insecta; order Hymenoptera; family Cynipidae; genus Belonocnema; species Belonocnema kinseyi. The sequence continues at coordinate 63,621,106 of NC_046663.1, read as the reverse complement.
TTCACTTATTGTTTTTAAGGGACCCTATGAAACCGAGTCATGCTTGATATTTAAAAAGTAATTTTTGACTGGTATTCTATGGCTAATTGTGAAGAGAAATGTTAAGTGTCAACTTGAGTCACCTAACATCAACGATTCTGAATAAAATTTACAAAACGTCTTTTTTTCTCATGGGAAGTACGTTTCTTAAACTTCATTCGGCTTGCAGAACCTCTAAATATCATTCTTTTTGTTAAAAGAAAAAAATTAATTTTTTGTTGATTCGAACAAATTGGGGGGGGGGGGGGGTATGCGTAAAAATAAGAGTGAAAAAATTTTTAATGCGTGCTTGGACCACCCTAAATTGATTAAGATTTTTTTTCCTGTCATTTGCTTGAAGTCCCCTTTTATTGTCTCACTAACTTCCATTGAATTTTTAGTTGCATGATTTCAAAATTAACAAGGTAATAATTATGCATGCTTCATCGCATTCAAACCAGATATGAATTGACCACTAGAGCGTCTGCTCCTTTGCTCTCAAATGTTTTTTTGTTTTCTCTCTCCTCTCCCTTTGTGGTACTCATTTTTTATTTCGGTCGTTCTTAAAACCTCGCATGTAATTAGAAAGTCGTTGAACCTCAGAATGATGCTTTGCGAGAAGGGTTAGAAGAAGCTCGCGTGTCTTTTCCTTTTATCTCTCTCTCTCTCTCTCTCTCTCTCTCTGCACAAAATCCTTTTTGTTTTCTCCTCTTTTTGTTGTTCCTTGTTAAGGTTAAGGTAACTAGTGCAATAAAGATTCAAATTAGAATTATTATTAGATGAAGTGTTTACTAGGGTGGTCCAAATTTTTAATTTTCGAATTTTCAGGCATATCGCACTCAAATTTGTCAAAATCCACAAAAGAATGCTTTTTTGTTGTTTAAACAATGATATTTATAGCTTCGGAAAGCCGCAGGAAGTTTAACAAGTATTTCCCATAAGAAAAAAAAGACTTTCTTGCAGATTTTAATTAGAATCTTCAATATTAGGTGAATCGATATGAAACTCAACATTTCTCTTTACAATTAGCTGTAGAATACAAATTAATAATTTTTAAATATCACCCCTATAATTCTGCTTCTGTAGGGTTCAAAAAAACCCATAAGTGAAAAATTCGATTCTACGAGTTTTTGGGTCTAATTATGATTTTTTTTGCAGATTTTTAAATGCAAATTGTTTCGAATGCATAATATACTTCTTAAGACTGATGCATAGGTGTAAAAATAAATTGTTTAAACAATTTATTATTCATTTTAATAATATTCTCTTTAAATAATCTTGAAAAGTTGTGGTTCTTAAATATTCAACTTTCTGTCCATTTTTCACGTAAAACGAGGTAATAATTGATAAAATTTAATAATAAAAATTGTTTAATAAATTATTATTCTTTATAACTCTCTTTTTTCTATAGTAATGCTTGATAGTTGGGGTTTTTTTGGAACCTTTCCACTTGTTGTCCACTTTTCAGATAAGGCGAGATAATAAACAATGCCATTTAAAACAAGTAATTTTTTAAATAAATTATTATTGTTTTTTACTATCTTTGCCTCTAATATGGCTAGTTAGTTTTTGTTTTTTCGGAAAATGTTAACTCTTGATCCGCTTTTCACTTAGTGAGATAATAGTTAATGCAAGTTAACAAAAATAATTATTTAAATAACTCATTCTTGTTTATAACTATCTTCTTTTGAATAATGCTATAAAGTTGCAGGTTTTTCTGGAATATTGAGCTTTCCTTTGACTTTTTATACTTAGGAACAAATAATAAATATCAATATTAATTTAAACAAAGGCTGAAAAATTTGAAATAAATTTCATCAATTATTACCTCGATCCAAGTGAAAACCTGAAAGGTGGTCAAAAAGTTGAATATTTGAGACAAAATTCGAAAATAAATCTACAAAAAGGTCTTTTTTTAATTTCCTTTTGCATTTTAGTCCACGTCAACTCCACCAATCAATCCAAACGACCTCAATTCGGACTACTCAAATCAGTAACAAACATTTCCTGACAATTCCAGATTTTTTAAAGTGAGCTTCTGATTAAAAAAATTTTCAATTTAAAAATCTTTCAATTTTTTATAATTCAATTTTAATGTGATTATTTAGAAATAATATAATACCCAGACATTTCGTTGGAAGTGATCTCGGAAATTACCCTATTCTTGAAATTTTAATCTGAAATCATTGAATGTCGAAATTCTTCACTTCAAATGCAAATTATTGAATTTTGAACACTGAATTAGAAATGATGTCCTTTTAAAAAATTATCTAAACTAAAATTATTTAATTGCGAATTTTTTAAACTTCAAACTTTCAATTCTAAATTAAAAATATTATATATTCTGAAATTGTTTTTTATTTTTAATGGTACGAAAGAAAAACTTAGAGACGTGAAACCGCGTGCTGGTTATAAATAATTTATTGACAATTTTGTTTAATTAAAGACAATTGAAGAATAAAAAGGAGATTTTTTAGAAGCAATCTGTTTGTATATTGTCACCGAAAATAGTTTGAATCCAATCGAACTTTATATATCCCTTCCCTTTGCGGTGTTTCTAGTTGTCTCTTGTCACGATATCAGAGAATGGACAATGTATTATTGAATTCGTGGAGACGTAGAATCAATTGAGAACTTGTGAAACGGTGAATATTGACGTTCCCTTATTTCTCAGTCTTGCCATATATAGGCATGTCAAGTCCATCGGATGTGCGTGTGTATGTCTCAAGAACGCCAATGCACCGATACTGGAATTACAAGGTGATCGGCATAAAGGTATTGCGATCGATAAAACAAAATTGCACTCATCAAGAGAATCATTATAATTGTTTTTTTCTAATCTTGGAAATTGATATAATAAATCAATTTATTAGTTGATAAACCTAAACGCAGGGATCACAGTCTGTCCTCTTTTTACTTATCTCCCTTTCCCTCTTTAAATATGAAAAATCTCCTAAAACGCCGTACCTGTTTAGAAAATGTTCGGGAAACTATTCGGGGCCAGGATAGAAAGTCCTGATCGCTACTGCGGTGCTCTCAAGGTGGTCTATTATGGCGCTAGTCTGGACAACACATTTTTTTTATTTTTTATTAAGTTAGATATTTTTTGGTTTTGATAGGCTAGACACAAAAGAATATTAAAATTAAAATATTATTACAAACAAATATTCGGATGAGACACTTATACATTTTTTCGATATTTCGACGTAGGCAGCACTCGATTATGGCCCCAAAAACTGACTAGATGATGACAAAAAAAAATTAATTTTTGTCATGTTCGTTTTTTCTTTTCGTTACTTCAAACGACCTGTTTTTTCTTTAATACGCAAAAATATTTGGGTTTGTTATTTAAAAATTGTTGGTCATTACAAGCTAGCCAACACCCGATTAGAACCCCGAAAAGAGTGAGTAGATGATGAAATTCTTTTTTCAATCTTTATTTTTCGCCTTTGGTACTTCTAAACACTCTAGGGGTTTTTTTTTTTTTTGAAATGCGTAAAAAGATATTTGGGTTTAATTAATTAAGGTATAATAATTTAAGTATTAATATTAAATTTAAATTTACACGCTTTAAATTCCTAATATTTCAAACAAAAATAATATATTTTCAAGAAAAAAATGGGTTTTCAACGAAAAATATAATATTTTATATTTCAACCAAAAAAGATTTAAATGTTGAATAAAAATCTAGCAATGTGCCGTTTCAGAAATTTATACTTTTTGAAATTTTTGGCCGAAAGTTTAAATGAATAATTTTGTAGACAGATCGTCTTTTTTGGTTTACAGTGAATTATTTTTCAATGAAAAGTCTACTCTTATATTTTTGGTTCAGAATTAGTCATTTCTTTTTGTTAAAAATTCTACTATATTCTTAAAGCCACCTTTTTTCGTTGCAATATCAACTATTTAGTTTATAAATGCTAATTTTCGGTAAAAAAACTGATAAAATCACAAATATTTAGAAATTTTAAGTCTTCCTTGAATCTTTATAATTTTATTTTAAAATTTAAATATTTCTCAATGCACATCAGGTTTTTTACGGTTTTTCCTATTAAAGTGGATTACCATTTGTAAGTTTAATTTTCAAAATCTCAAATTTAAAGTATAAAATAAATGCAAGCAGTTTTGAAAAGTCAATAAGGTTTTCAACAACAGTGATTGTGAGATTTTCGAGACCTATCGTCAAATCACTTTTTTTTTTTATAGGGGATACCGGGGTGGGACGTGATACCGGGGAAAGACGAGGGACACTCGATTTTCTCATAAGTTATGTATATGGTTTTCAGAAATTTTATTTTTAGGAATAGGTAAAGAAACTTATACGTCAGTTCTTGAAAAAGAAAAAAATGAAAAATATTAAATTATACAAGAATATAGTAATGTTAAAATTTTAGGAGGTGGATTCTGATATTTTACAAATTAAATTAATTAGTAAGAATGTTAAAATATATTTTTTCTATAACACTCATTGTATAGATTATTTATTGAATTTTAGTTTAAGAACGGATTTTTATGAATTTTAGGAAGCAAATGTTTAATGTTAAGATATAAATCAAAAGAAAAATTTGGGGTGGAAGGAGAATCGTACTGGGGTAAAACGGGACTCGTTTCGGCTTTTATAATCTTTTTTCGGGACCAGAGGACGAAAATGACGTGGATTGTACCTTATTTAAATGTTTAAATAACAATTAAAGAGATTTCTAAGAAATCCGATAAATGTTGAAAGACTGGAAATTAACATAGTAGATCCCCGAGATATTAATTATCTGAAGTTGGATACAAAAGCTACAAACAGTTGAGAACTACAATTATCCGACGGCAGATTAATTTATAACCGCCTCGTGATAAAAAATATCTGCCGTCGGATAATTGTAGTTCTCAACTGTTTGCAACGTTTTTATCCAACTTTACATAATTAATATATCGGGCATTTACTGTGAAAAGTTCAAATCTTATATATATTAGAAAATGTAAGTGAACTTTGTACGATTGTACCTACATGTTTTTACGTGGAAAGTTTAAAATGCTCTTTCGAATTTTATTTTCGAATTATATTTTATATAAATATAGCAGTATATATAAAATATGTTCAATCTTGAGAAACCTTTTTTAACCTAAATAAATTCTGTACTAAATAAACACCTAACCTAGATAACTATACCTTTAACTTAAGGTATGTAAAATTATTTTTAGAAATATTTTCACTATCATATTTCATACTTATTTCCAATGAAAATAATTATATACATTAAATTCTTATTGCAAAATTAATTGTTATTAATAATTTACTTCGCACAAACCAGAATGAAAAATTACTGTGTGCCGTTCTGTCCCAGAAACCAGGCGAGACGAAACAAAAGCTTTTTTTATTCTTCAATCAATTGTTTTGCGACATTTAATTCTTTACGAAATTGAAACATGAATGTTTACAATATTTAAACAATAATTTACATAGTTATGAAAATATGTATCACCGTCCATTATTAGATTCAATAAATTTATCTCGATTGACCACTGGGGTTATAAATGAATAAAAATTCACAATTATTTTGCGACATGTCGTCAGATTGGTTTACTGATCTCTTCAGGCTAGAATTTAATTGAAAAACACCAAGCTATAAAACAAGTACAACAAGAAATTATTTTTTTTCGGAATTGATTAAAAAAATTTTTTTTTTAATTTACCTGATAAAGTAAATTGAAGTTTCACATGTGTAAAAAAATTGTGTTGTACTTGTTTTATAGCTTGGTGTTTTTCAATAAAATTCTAGCCTGAAGAGGTCAGTAAACCAATCTGACGACATGTCGCAAAATAATTGTTAATTTTTATTAATTTATAACCCCAATGTCCAATCGAGATAAATTTATTCAATAATTATATTGTTTACATTTTGATTTATGATTGTTCATTATAAAATATTATTTCCTGGATTTATATTTTTATATCTGATTTTGTTCTCCTGCTCGAACTCTAAATATATTGCAGTAGCATGCAAGAAAATGTTCAGGTTGATTACGAGAACCCTTTTCGGTCTTCAGTGAGTTTATTGTAACTCTAATTGTTCGAAGTTCCGGTTAACACGGAAGTAAGAGCTATAACCATCAGTACGGTTCCGGCGAATACATTCTGTATCCTTTCAGACGCATCTGTGCTCGATGAAGAGAACATTGTTTTATTTTCAAATAATACTCGACAAATTTTTATTATTTTAAATAAATTTTAATGATATTTGGGAGTGTCCATTAATTACCTAAGGATTTTCATGGGGGAGGGAGTCCAGAACATAAGTTCACACTTTAGAATTTTTTTAATATGCTCATTGAATTCTGCTGTGGCAAATTAAATTTTATACTAGTATAGATATTTTGTCATTATTTGTTATACTGTCTTTTTAGGTTTTTGTAGTCCTATAGACAGAAACCCTTATAGTTTTGGTCGGCTGTCCGTCCGTCCATCTGTCGTACTTGTTTCAAGACGGGGAAATAAGGGAAACGGGTAGGTGTAGTATTGGGAAATTATAGAAGGGAAAGGGGCTCTGAAAAGGTGTAAAGGGGAGTGAGGGGAAATTATAGAAGGGAAAGAGGGGTCCTGGAAGCAGTAGGGGTAGTAGTGGGAGTAGTAGTGGGAGGAAAGTAGATGAGGGGTTAATTATTCGGATTTTCGGTGTACAATTATAGGATAGTCAATATTGGAATAAATAATACAAAAATACTAAAAGAATTAATGTGAAAAGTAGAGAAACGAGAAAAGAACGATTTATTTTAAACCACTCATATTTTCATATGAAAGTACACAAAAATAGCGATTCTGCACAAAGGAATTGTACAAAGCAGAAATCAGTGAATTTCCTTGCACTTAAAGTGACAGCAAGGAGGAAGAAGTGAGTAAGAAGTGAAAGAAAAGAGTGAGAAGAATTCATTTTAAACCTAAGTTTAACTACGAAATGGATTTTTGATTTCTAATTTCACCCCACGCGCGTGCGTATGCGGTACAAACAACCGCCGTTTTCCAGAAAAAGAGCTCTTATTCTGCCCTTTCAGATAAAGTATGGTAGCGCCATAGCAGTGAAGTTGTTTTATATTCGGATGCCGTTTTACCGTCCTCGCCTTCAGCTCATACGTTAAATTCTGCATCCTCGTATAAAGTTCAACTTTACTCCCTAGGTACATAATCTAATATTAAATGTAATTGAAATCCATATGAAAAATTTGTAGAATCTCTTGAAATTATTTGATACATTTGAAAATATTTTTCAATCCATTAAAATCTTTAAATCTGTTCAAATCTGTTTAAATCCATAGAAGTATGTGAAATCCCCCAAAATCTTTAAAATAATTAAAGGTCCTATAAATCTTCATTTTCTCTCCTTGATTTACTGAAATCCTTACACTTTTAATCCAAGGGGTATTGTTTATCTGAAGGTGGATAAAGACGCTACAAATATTTGAGAACTACAATTATTCGACGACGGATAATTTTTATCCGCCTTGTGATAAAAATTATCTGTCGTCGGATAATTGTAGTTTTCAATTGTTTACAGCTTTTTTATCCAACTTCAGATAAATAATATCCCTGCGATTTACTGCGTAGAAATCTATTGTAATAAAATTTAATTTATTCTAAAGTATTATATCATTTAAAATCCCTTGAATATAAATTGAATTAAACTTGTTCATTAAAGTTATCTAGAAAAAATCGTTAAAATCCCTAGAAATCCTTGGACATTTAATCAATTATTTGAAATCTTGTGAAATTCCTTGAAATATCTAAAAGTTCTTTTTTTTTCATTTTCCAAAGTTCTCAAGAAATCCCTTAAAATCTTCGGAAATCCTTAAAAATTATTTGAGATTGCTTGAAAAATTGTATATCTCTTGAAATTCTTCAAAATCCCTTAAGATCCCTTGAAATCTTTGAAAAAGGCATAAATCATTTGAAAGCCTTATTCATTAAATTTCTCTAAAAAAAATTTTAAATACCATGAAATACATTAAATTCTCCCAAAATCTTAGGAATCGCTAGGAATTCCTCGAAATTTAATTCAGTTTATTTTTCAGAGTTCCCTGGAAATCTCTCGAAATCTTGGAAAATCCTGCAAAAGCCTTTGAAATCCCTGGCCAAATTAAAAAAACGTGGAAATATTTTTAATTTCTTGAAAACCGATGAAATATTTTAAAATATTAGACATTTTTAGAATCCTTAATCTGGTGAAATTATTCGAAATACTTTTAAAATCCTACCAAATTTTTTTAACTCTTAAAAGATCTTAAATCTTTTGAAATTCTTTAAAATCCCCAGAAATGTTTGGAAATATTTAAAATTCTCATAATTCCTTGAAATCCGTAGGAATATTTTTAAATCTTTTTAAATCCAATAAAATTTCTTTTAAATTAGTTGAAATATTTGAAAACTCCTTAAAATCCTTTTAAAAGCCTTACAATCCGTGGTTTTCTGTTGTAATTGCTTGAAATCCTTTACAATTCCTTAAAATCTCCTGATATGCTTGGAAATATTTAAAATGCCTTGAAATTTTTATGAAATCTGACAAAACAGCTTAAATCAAATCGATGACAATTCTCTGGAACTCCTTGAAATTCCTAAACAATTTTCGAAATCGTACGTCAAATATATAAATTAATCGTTTTTAACTTCTCTATTTTTTGCATCAACTCTCAATATTTTAACATTCTTTTTTTTTGTACTGATTTTTTTTATAATTTCCTAGAAATCCCTGGAAGTCCTTTAAAAACTGAATCATTTTAAAATATCCTTTGAAGTTTTTGATATTCTTTAAAAATTCATTTAAATCTTTCATAGATTTGGGAATCTTTTCGAAATTCTTGAAATCCTTAAAATATTTAAAAAATCATTAAAATCGTTAAAATAATTGTGAATATTTTAAAATCTCTACGAATCCTCCAAAAGCATCGAAATTCCTTTCTTAAATGTACGTTAAAATCCTTTAAAATCTTCTCAAATATTTTCAAATCCTGTGAAATCTTGTGAAATCTTATGCGTCTATTTAAATTGCTTTAAATCTTCGAAATCCCCTAAAAATCCCCGCACATTCTTCAAGATATTGGAAAATACTTCGGTATTTATTGAAATCCGTTAAATTCCTTTAAAATCCGTGAATTCTCAAATATTTCGAAATCTCTTAAAATATGTTGAAATCCCTTAAAATCTCCAAAATCTTACGTATCCTAACAATAGGGGGGAGGGGGCCTAAAATTTTTTAAATCATCCCCTAGGTAATTAATGTACGTTCCCTTTTAAGGTTCGTTAAATTCGAATACATTTTCACATGATGAGAATCTAAAAACCTTAATTATTACAGTTTTATTTTCAGATTTTAGATAGATGGGTATCAATTTTGTTGTAAAGTAATTAGTATTCGTTTTCTCTTCCTGTAATTATTTTTCTAATTATACATCCAGGATAAAAAAAATAATGTCACAATAATCTTGAGCATTTCCTGTTTTAAGAAAAGGCTCTTAGACCTAGATCTGAATTCATTATCTAATTAATTGATCCACAGCTATATCATGGTTCATTAAACCGATTTCAATAAAGCGACTAATTAGCGCAATTATGAATGGGAAATAAAAATTAATTAACATTTAGCGGAGTCGGTTTTCCAGAAATAAATTACTTTGCTGATTTGCAATATTATTAATCGATTCTTTTTCACTCAGTGACATTATTTATTACCTTCCTTAAGAATACGTTTCTTTTCAGTCTAAATTTCTCCTATTGTTCAGTGCAGGCATTCAAGCATGAAATTAAAAGAAAATTAAAGTATACTTTCGCGCATAAATTACTAGAACTATTATCGTTTGACTTTTATTAGCTAAAAATGAGATATCGTCTTTAGAAACTAATTTGCATACAATGTGATGGGCATCATATATGCTAATTAATTTTTGCCTGTTGAGAAAACTTTAATTATAACCTTAGGAGTTTTTGTTGAAAATTAGCCTTTTTTATGCAAAAGTTATCTTTTTTGGTTGAAAATATTCATCGCTTTTTATTAAAAGTTATCATTCTTTTTAATTGAAAAGCCAACAATAATATTTTTGGTCCGGAATTCATCCTTTTTGGTTGAAAATTCTGTTTAGTTGAAAATGCAAATACAGTGAAATTCTTCTATTGCCCCGATTTTGGGCTGACGGTGGGTGGGAACTAACTCATTATAGCCAGCTCCGCTTTTGTTTGTTCACGCTTGAGTGCTCGCCTGAGTGACCCCGCGTTCCCCTCGCAGTTTCTGTTATTACCTGCGGCGAAGAGTCAATTTTGGAATAGCTATAGAAGGGAGGGCTATTAAAAGGTCTCACTGTACTTTTGTAAAAAGTAATTTTTGTGTTTAAAGGTTTTTTTATTTTTTTGAAAAGTCTACTATTTGATTTTGGATTCATATTTTATCTTTCATCGTTTATGATTGAAATTTAATTTTTGTTATTGAAAAGTTTACTGTTATATTTTTGGACTAGAATTCAACTTTTTTCGTTAAAGTATCTACTATTTAGCTGATAATTTAATTGTTTTGTTAATAATTCAACTAATTCGTCAAATACTCATATTTTTTTCGAAAATTTAACTGTTTTGTTGAACATCCGTCTTTTTGGATTGAAAATTCGTCTCTTTTGGTTGAAAGTTAGTTTTTTTTTTAGTTTGAAAGTTTGCTATTATATTTTTGGTGTAGAATTTATTTCTTTTTATTAAAATTTCTACTATTTAGTTTAAAATTTGATTTTTTCTCAATTCAACTAATTTGTTAAAAAGGCATCTTTTTTGTAGAAAATTCATCTTTTGGTAGGAAAGTAATCTTTTTTGGTTCAAAAAACGAACTGTCTTCTCAAAGATCCGTCTATTTGGTTTGAAAATTGAACTATTTCTACTATTAATTGAAAATTAGATTTTTTGTTGAAAATTCATCTTTTTGGATTTAAATGTTAAATATTTCTAAAGTGTTTGATTTTTAGTTGCAAAACTCAACTCTTTTGTTGAAAATTCATCTTTTTTGGTTCGAAATTCCAATATTTTGTTGAAAATGCAATACATTGTGACTTGAAATTTTAGAAATATGGTTCCTTATATTAATATTATACCCCTATGATTCCCCTATTACCTTGAAAATCACCCTATTTTCCCTTTTTTGAGAGTATTTTGGCCTGTGAAGTCTGAAATCATTTTTACAATAGCATGGCATTTTTTTTAGTTTGAGTGGCCATTCTGGGGAGCTTAAAGATACAAATAGTAATTTATGATTATTATCTTGTACTAACTGTTATTCTTAGTACTAATTTTGGCGAATATATTTAAAGAGAGTGCGATGTTGTAGGGTGACAGTGTGAGTTGCACTTTACAATCTCTTAATCTAAATCTAAATTCTGATTTACACGTCATGTGAGTCAACATCCGCTTAAAAAACGCCGTCTGTGCAAGTTGAGCGTCTGGGCCAAACTGTATACACTTGAACTCCTTTCGTTTTCCGTAGGTTATTAATCATAATAATATTTGCAAATTTACCTTCTCAAAAAACTATTTTTAAATTAAATATTCAGAAGATTATAATTTTCTATTTTTCACTGAAAAGTTAAAAAAATGTTGTGGTCTTGTATTTTAAAATTCTTTAAATCTGAGCATCCAGGAACTGCCTATTTGAAATTGTCAAATTTGAAGGACTCGAAATTTTAATTTTTTTCGTATAATTTAAATGTTTTTTTTTTTACTGTTCACGGTGTAAAAGTAGTACACAACTGCACAGAAAAATTTCTTGGTATAATCCACCGAAAAGCCTTTTCCATCTATTTTGTGCGGTGCCCTTTTTAAAATCAATTTATTTATTTATTTTTCACTGCTTCAGCTATACAGGTCAGGGGAAAATTATTTTCACATAATCTCACATCTCATAATCTCACATCTCATAATCTCACATATTCCAAGTCTCTGTGCTCCGGTATTCTAAGTGACAAAGCTCCTTTACCTCTCACCACTGTCCCTGTACAGTCTCGTCTCCGCTAGTGGCCGACCAATTGAAAAAATCACCCCTCGAATCGCGGCAAAGGAGGGTCCCAGTAGACTTGGAATGTCCAAATATTTACATTTCTCGGCCCTTGGAATAAGTGGGAGTTCACTGTATTTAAATTTCTTTTTTTTGCAGTTGTTTCCTTCTAACGATTATATTTTTAGTTACAAATTTTATCATTTAGTAGAAAATTCACCTATTTTGTTAGAAAATTGACCTTTTGTTGGTAATTCATATTTTTGTTTTAAGATTTCAACTGAAATCTTTGTTGATTGAAAATCGAATTATTTTCTTTTAATTACTCAAATTTTTTTAGTACATGACAAATGATAGGTTTGTTAAGCTGACGTATCCACATCTTCGAATCGAGTTAAAACCTATCTCATAATTAAGGGCTCATTTAATGGTAGTTTAATGCCCTATTGCCAAATTTAATTCTATTTTTAAAAAACAGGGGTTACGCTAGCTTAACGTTAAGCTGGCGGAACCCCATGTGAAATAAATGTTAAATCGAGTTCTGTCATATCACATAATTAAGGGCTCATTTAATGCTCATTTCATGCCCTATTGCGAAATTTAATGCTTCACTATTTTTTTAAAACCCCGGGGGCTACGCTAGCTTAACGTTAAGCTGACAGAACCCCATGTGAAATAAACGTTGAATCGAGTTCTATGCTATCACATAATTAAAGGCTTATTTAATGCTCTCCAAAACTACCAAAAATTATTTTCCAAAAGCCACCCCTAATACTGAACAACCGCTCTTAATATAAATTGTGCACAAATTGTAAGCCTGGTCATACTATAATTAAGGGCTCATTTAATTCTTGTTTAATGCCCCATTGCCAAATTTAATTCTCGTCTATTTAAAAAAAAACAGGGGTTACCTTAACTTAACGTTAAGCTGACGGAACCCCATGTGAAATAAACGTTGAATCGCGTTCTGTCCTATCACATAATTAAAGGCTCATTTAATGCTCTCTAAAACCACGAAACATTATTTTCCAAAAGCCACCCCTAATACTGAAAAACCACCCTTAATGTAAATTATGCACAAATTGTAAATCTGATCATACTGTAATTAAGGGCTCATTTAATGCTCACCTAATGCCCCATTGCCAAATTTAATGCTCCACTATTTTTGTTAAACCGGGGGTTACATCAGCTTACCGTTAAGTCAGCGTAACACCTGGTTTTTAATAATAAGCGAGTCCTTAATTATTCTCTAAATTCGAACCAGTAAGAGACGTAGATATAATTAAAATCTGTAAGGATTTTCGCTGAAAATGATTAATCTCAATAATTGAAATTTAGACAGTATGCGGTATTAAAAAAAGTTAAGAGTCAATACTTGCCTTATTTTCGTGTATCGCTTTAGCCTTCAGCTATCATAATTCCTATTTTTTCAAAAACAGAGGATTATATTTGTTTAAAAGGCATAAGATTAACCTTTAATGAGCCGTCAAATGTGATAAGGTCAGATTTACAATTTGTGAATAATTAGAAGAATTCCTGAAAATAAAATCAAAAATCTAAAGACCAAATTTGGACAACCACCACAAAATGTTCCCATTGGAATCTGAAAAAAGGAACATTTTCCTCCCCTCCTTTCTCCTTAAAAAGAAAAAAAAGAAAGGTTAAGAAGGGATTTTAAATTGGATTCTTATATTATTTAAATATCCTAAATTTTAATTGTGAATAATGTATATTAAGCCCTTCATTATAGTATGGTCAAATGTACAATTTGTGCATAATTTATATTAAGGGTGGTTTTTCATTATAAGGGGTGGCTTTTGGAAAATTATGTTTAGTGGTTTTGGTGAGCACTAAATGAGCCTTCAATTGTGTGATACGATAGAATTCAATTCAACGTTTATTTCACATGGGGTTCCGTCAGTTTAACATTAGGCTAGCGTAATCACCGGTTTTTTTTTTAAATAGTGGAGCATTAAATTTGGCAGTGGTGCATTAAATGAGCATTAAATGAGCCCTCCATTATAGTATGATTAGATTTACAATTTGTGCATAATTTATATTAAGGGCGGTTTTTCAGTATTAGGGGTGGCTTTTGGAAAATAATTTTTGGTGGTTTCGGAGAGCATTACATGAGCCTTTAATGATGTGATACGATAGAACTCGATTAAACGTTTATTTCACATGGGGTTCTGTCAGCTTAACGTTAAGCTAGCGTAACCCCTGGTTTAAAGAAAAAAGTGGAGCATTAAATTTGGCAATAGGGCATTAAATGAGCATTCAATGATCCCTTAATTATGTGATATGACAGAACTCGATTTAACATTTATTTCGTATGGGGTTCCGCCAGCTTAACGTTAAGCTAGCCTAACCCTTAGTTTTTTTTAAATAGTGCAGCATTAAATTTGGCAATAGGGCATTAAATTAGCATTAAAGCTAGCATTAAAAAAAATGAGCCCTTAATTATGAGATAGGTTTCAACTCAATTCGAAGATGTGGTTACGTCAGTTTAACATACCCACAACAGACTCACATACAGGTCTCATATACCGGTCGTTATATCCCCTATTGCACCCTATATTTAGTTAAGGTCCTTAAAGTAGCTTGTTTTCAAGATTCAATAATGGAACTTTAAACATTTTTATAAGAAGATCAAATATTCCAATAGTCAGAGATTCTGAATAAAGTATACAAAATCAGGAAATTTCTGTAAACAGTAACTGTAAAAAATAATCAGGATATCAGAAAATATTGGCGTAGAATTTCATGGGATTTTATAATATTTTTGTGGATTTCAGACAATCTATTCAGGAGAAGTGAGTTATTATATAGGGTTTCAAAGATTTGAAGAAATTAAAAATTTTTTGGTAGGAATTATTTGGAATTTTTTAATCAATTTAATTCTTCTAAACTTACTCAATTTTACTTAATTCAATATATTTTTTTATATTAATTGTTTGTATACCTAATTGGTCCTGAAGATCAATTTGATAAAGTGATCAAAGCATTTGAAATATTTGGATTATTTAATTTCTAGGCATTTTTAAGAGCTTTATAAAATTTCAAAGAATTTCCAAATATTTTAAGTTATTTTAAAAGATTCCAATTAATTTTCAATTTATTTCAATAATTTAATGGAATTTTAAAAGATTATAAATATTTGTGGATATTTTAAATGATTCCCAGACATTTTCAAGGTATTTAAACAGTTTTAAGGGATTTCAAAAGAAATCAAATGATTTGAAATATTTTAGGGAATTTTAAAACATTTATAGAATTTTTGTATCTATTTGAATGGTTTGAAGGGACTTCAAAAACTTTGAAATATTTTAGTGTGTTATAAAAGACGCCAAGGCATTTTAAAGCAATTTAAACAATTTCAAGGGTTTTTGTAATTTTTAAGGGATTTTAATGTTATAATGGTTTTCAAAAAATTTATTCATAATAATTGAGGGATTTTGTAGGTATTTCAAGATTTAAAAAGATTTTCGAATATTTTGTGCAATTTATTTGGAATTTTCCGTGAATTATTATTAATTTTTCCCGAAATCTTTTAAACTCGTTTCAACTCTCCTAAAATCAATCAAGCTGACTCAATTCAATAGAGTTTTAAAAAGTTTTAGCCTAATTCACCTTGAAGCTTGATTTTTTATTTACTGAAAGAAATGGATTTTTTTATTTAAAAAGAAATGCAATTCATTTAAATTCTCTTGAATTTTTTTGTAGTCATTAGTAAGATTTTAAATATTTGACGAAATTTGATTTTTTTTTTAAATCATAGACTATATTATTTATTCGGAATTTCCTGACAGCAATGTCGTATATTTGTGGGATTTTTCTATCTTGTAAATTGATATTATTGACTGTCATAATTTTAAACCACGCAGATAAACTATGTTGAGGTGACTGAATCATTTGCCACTCAAGTGTGTTGTTTTTCAAAGGGATAAAGATGGCACGTGTCTTTCCGATTGGTCGAAAACAAATATTGACCAAGTTTGAAGTTAAAAAATTGAAAACTGAGATTATCAAAAAATGGACTATTTCCAAATTCTTTGAAAAATTTAAGAAGTTCAAAATTGTCAAGATAATGCTGGTCAATTTATTCAAAATTCCACCTTTTCTTTTTTTTTCTCATCACTTTTTTCTAGATTCGTTCTAATGTAAAGAGTATATTTCATGATATTCTGCCCTGTGTTTGCACCTGGGTAAGAAGAAAGAATTTTTTATTTTTGTCTGAAAAATGAAAAATGAAAATTTTTTGCCAAATTGATATATGAAAAAAAATCAAAGGAATACTATGTTTTCGCTAAAAAAGTGTTATTTTCGAGAATTAAAGACTTGCCTTAAAGAAGTAAAGAATAAATGATCCTTACTCTCTATTTTTTCTAACTGTGGAATTTTGAATAGATTGACTGAATATTTTCAGAAAATCTGCCATAATTTTATCACATTTAAAATTTTTTAATTTTCTACCGGATTCCGGAAGAGAAATTCTATGAGAATCAACAGAAAAAAGATAAATACACCGGTCTGGTTGTAAATTAATTTATTTTGTTTGAGGATTCAACTATTTTCTTAAAAATTGGTCTTGTTTGTTTGAAAATAAAAGTAATTAGTTGGAGAATGAACCACTTTGTTAAAAAATCATTTTTTGTTTCATTATTATAGTTAAAACCTCATCTCTTTGGCTGAAAGTTCAACTGTTTTGTTAAAAATTGTATTTTAATTTTTGCCTTACAATGTTATTTTCTTTTAGTTGATAATTTGTCTTTTTTGGTCTTAGTTTGAAATTTCCTCCTTTTGTAATTAAAAATGCAACTGTTTATTTAAATATTTATATTTTTTGGCTAAAAATTGCACTCTTTTACAGAAAATTATTCTTTTGGCTTGAAAGTTCAGCAATGTGGATGAAATTTTTTCTTTATTGACAACACAATCTTTATTTGTATTAATTCCTTCAAATCTAGTTTTTTCGTTGCACAATAATTTTTTTTACTGAAATTTTTACTTTTTCATTTTTGTATTGATAATTTTTAGTTAAAAAGTCGTCTTTTTTAGTGGAAGTATAATCTTCTTGGTTAGAGATTCGTCTTTTTGTTAAAAATGTTCCTATTTTATCAACAAAATTGTTGTTGAAATATCAACTATTGCTTGGAAATTGGCTTGGAAATTTCAACTGTTGTTGTTTTAATTTTTTAAAAAGATTTCAACGGATAATTTGAAAATTCATCTTTTTAGGTTGAACATTTAACTGTTATATTGAAAATTAGTTTTTTTTTGTTTTGTTGGAAACTAATCTTTTTACCGCAAATTTAACGTTTCCACTTTAGGTTGAAAATTAACCTTTTTAATTGGAATCTTATCTCTTTTGGTATAAATTTAATATTCTGGGTTAAAATCTCGTCTTCTTGTTAGAAATTTCATTATTTTGTAGAAAATGTAACTCTCTTGGGGTTGAAAAATTTAATTATTTATTTCAACGTGCAACTATTTTTTTTAAATCGTCTCTTTTGCTTTAAAGTTTGAACCTGTTTGGTTTAAAATCCAACTATTTGGTTAGAAAATAATTTTTTGGGGCTAAATACTTAACTACTTTGTTTATAATTGAACTATTTTGTTATAAATGCATAGTTTTTTACGAAAATTCTACTGTTTTCTTGAACTTTCGTCTATTTGGAAAGCAAATTCGACCTTTTGGATTGAGAATTCATATTTTTTTGGTTGAAAATTAACTGTATTCTGAAAAATTGAACAATTTTGTTCAAAAATTCTTCTTTTTTTTTTTAGCGAAAATTCAACAGTTTTGCAGAAAATTTCTCCTTTTGGTTTAAAAATTCATCTATTTGGTTGATATAAATAAATAAATTTAAATCACAGTAAGGCCACCGGGTTATCAAAAAATCGATCAACATGTACTTACAATAAACCTTTTTTTAATTATTGTTATACCATTAAGCCAAATTCCGTTCCGGGGAAAGCGTAACTCAATCGGTTCTCGGACCGTTACAGGTCGCTGATCAATTTTTAGCAATCACGGTAGGCGAAGAGCTTTACAAAGTCATTATATGTCATATATCACACAAAAATACGCCCACTGACCCATAATTCCATAGTAAGATTCATACTCTAATAAAATCCACCAAGTAAAGCTCACCACGTGGACCCATTAGTAGCTAAGATCATTCGTTTCAGACGCCTCGCATTCAAGATTCTGAAATTACGAACGCGAGGTTAATCTAGGAGATAAAAATCTGGTTGTACTTTAATCGTTCCAGTTTATAGAACCTTTATAAGCATGTGTGAAACGTTCTGAGGGAATGCATCTTGCTCGAACGTTCAGGCGTTGATTCCCTCTTTTTTTTTACTCTGGCAGAACGGAAATGGTTTGAAATACATTGGTACAACAATACCAGTAGGAGAGTCGCCTGTAACAAGCATTCAAAGATCTTCCACGATCGCACTAGATTTCAAACTCGTGGGAGTTTTGCACTTTTTTTCTTTCAAAAGTCCTTCGTCTGGCTTTACAGGATGTGAAATTTCTCATTTTACTCTTAACTCTAACCAAGCTCTCCACTCATCTGGAAAACGTGGAATTTTCAGTGAATTTTTATGTACCTGGAAAAACCTAGAATTTATTTATTTAAATTTTCAATATAACATTATGTAACAATGTTTTTTCATTGTCCTTTCTGGTAGAAAACTAATCTACTTGGTGAAAAGTTTATATTTTTGTTTGAAAATTCAACAGTTTGGTTGCAATTTTTCACTCTCTTGATTAAAATTTAAAATGTTATTTGTTTGAATGTCAATTATTAAGATAAACATCATCGAATCTGCAACGAATATTGGTGCAATTGATTGAAATAAATCAGTTCGACATTTTTAAAGGCATGAATTTCCAATCAAAAAGATGAATTTTCATATAAAATAATGAATCTTCAACTTGAATAGTTGCATTCATAATAATTTTTAGTTAAAAAACTGATTTGCAAACAAAAATGTATTAAATTTTCAACCAAAGAGATGAATTTTTAATTAAAATGATGAACCGCCAACAAACAAAAAAATGTTTAACAAAAGATTTCAACTTCCAACAAAGGAATTGAATTTTCAAACAAAAAAGATTAATTCAGTAATCTAATTTTCAACCAAAAAGATAAATTCTCACTGAATCTTTTTTGGTTGAAAATTCAATTACTTTGTTGGAAGTTGAAATCTTTTGTTACACATTTTTTTTTGTTGGTGGTTTATCATTTTAATTAAAAATTCATCTCTTTGGTTGAAAATTTAATACATTTTTTTAATTTTTGTTTGCAAATCAGTTTTTTAACTAAAAATTAATATGAATGCAACTATTCCAGTTTGAAGATTCATTGTTTTATTTGAAAATTCATCTATTTAAAAATGTCAAATTTATTTATTTCAATCAAGAAAGATGACTTTATACCAAAAAAGATGAATTTTCAATCCTGAAAGATGATTTGTCAACAAACCAGTTAAATTTTCGACAAAAAAAATTAATTTTCAACCAAAGGATTAAATTTTCAACAAATTAATTGAATTTCTAACCAAATAGTTGCATTTTCGACGTACAAAGATTAATTTTCAACCAAATGATCGAATTCGCAAACAAAAAAGTTTAAACTTTAGTCAAAAGACGTTACATTTTCATCCATATAATTAAAATTTTTAAAGATAGTTGAATTGACTATAAGGACAACAAATTTTTAATCGTAATATACGAATTTTCAACAAAGCAGAATTTTCGACCAAAAAAGATTACTTTAATTATATATACTTGCATTTTGAACAGTATAATTAAATTTTCAGCAAAACAGTGAGATTTTTAACGAAATACTTGGATTTTCTACCTATAAAGAAGCATTTTCGAACAAAAAAATTAAACTACAACCAAAAACAGTTAATATTTTTAAAAAGAAACAAGCAGATTTCTTTACAAAATAATTAATCTTTTACCAAAATAAATTAATTTTAAACCAAAAGACGAATTCTCGACAAAATGCATGAATTTTCAAACGAATAGCTGCATTTTTAACTGATAAAGATCAACTTCAAACAAAAAAAGGAAGACTTTTTGGTCAAGGAAGAAAAATAATTTCATTCAAATTGTTAAATTGCATGCAAAAAAAAACGAATTTTCTGCAAAAAAGTATATCTGTTAACCCGAAAATATGGATATGCAACAAAATAGTTCAATTTACTAACTAGTGAGATTGATAAAATGAATTTTCAACTAAAATGATGAATCTTCAATTGGAATACTTAAATTATCAGTTGAAAAAAATTTAGCCAGAAATGAATATTCAACTAAAATTATGAATCTTCAAAAAATGATTTTTAAACAAAGTGCATCAGCCTTCAATCAAGTAGATCAATTTTCAACGAAAAAATATTTTCAATTTAAATAAAATATAGTTTAATTCAACGAAAAAAGCCGCATTTTCAACCAAATATTTGTATCCTCAACCAAAGAAGATTAATTTTGAACCAAGCCTACTAAAAAAATTATTATAGATTCTTATATAGAAATTTTGTTGTTAGGATAATAAAAATTCATTAAAATTAAGATAAATACATATTTGAGTAGATTTGTAATGCTTTGAATATTATCTTTAAAAAAATGTTATCTTAAGATACAGAAATATTTTGTTCTAATTCTCAGTTTAATTTTTGATTTAATAATTTAAAATGTCTTAATAGCTCATTGTTTTGGGAACAGGTATGGGGTTTGTATTGCAAATTTATTTTTTTCTAAAACTATTTTGAACTTCTACTAATATTAATTTATACTTTAAATCAACATTTTCTAATAATTTGCGTATAAAAAGCTAACAGTATGAACATAGATTCTATAATGATTCAAAATCTCCGTTCATGCAACTTTCTTTGTGCCGGTGCTTCAATTATCCTCTTTGTGAATATCTTACGCTCAAGAAGCGAAAACGCTCAGTGAACATTTAAATTGACCATAACTCATTGCGGGTGTCTCGATTTTGCCAGAACACATTATGATCATTTGGAAACAGCCACCAGCGCATTCTGAGCGTCTGGAAAGAATATAAGGTTCGCATAACGAGTTTTGGCACATCTAGATGCATTTTGGAAACTTTAAAATTTGCTCAACATGAATGAATGAAGAAAAAAAATGTGTTTACCGGTTTTCGAGAAACAATGAAATTACTATAAAAAAATCTTCAAACAATTATCCAGAGCATTATTTATGATGAAATAAATCAAGTTTTTTTTCTACTGAATAGGCTAACAATTTTTGAAGAAAAAAATGTATCTTCCTTTAAGGTGTTAGCATTCTGTTATTTAGTAATGGCTCTTTGCTATCGATTTATGAAAATTGATAATTTTCTAAACATAATTAACAAATGCATTGCTTGGCTATTTCAAAAGGTAAAAAAAGTATCAAATTATGTATAATATGTTACACCTACATAAAACACTCAATTCTTTCAAATATATTTCTATCATTAATATGCTTATTTACTTCAAATAAATACATTTTTACAATCAAAAACTTATTTTTTCAGATAAAAATCTTTTTTTCTCGAGCTAGGATATAATTAGGGATGTTCAGTTTATGATGTTTAATTTGCCAAAATTATATTGCCAAAATGAGGCTCCAAATTATACCACACTATGCGGTATAAAAAATATACCCTCTAAGCCCTATAAACTATCAAAATATTAATGTTTCCCAAGATATAATAATAAAATAATGCATTTACCGCAGGCGAAACAATAAAGTTGGATAAAACTGAGTTTTTAAATGCATCCTATTGTATTTGAGATATACGTATGTCATAAATTCACTTGAATTAAACTTGATTATATTATCCAAATATAAATATTTATGTTCAAAATTTATTTTAATATTAAAAAATGGTTCAGGAATCACGTGTGAAAATAAAAGAACAAAACGCCTTATAAATCAAATAACAATTCTACAGCCCTCATTAAAAAGAGTTGTATTCTTTTTGAGGCAATTTTAAAGTTTCCAAAACGAATCAATATGTGCAAAAACCCATTATGAGCAATTTATTTATATATTCCAGAACACGTTGTGTATACTTCATAATTCATTGTGTATACTTCATGTGTTCATTCATGCTTTATATGTGCCAACACGCGTTGTTGCTTTTTACGGACTCTCAGAACTCGTTGGGGCTCTTTCTGGACGCTAAGAACCAGTTGGGGATTTTTCCGGACGCTCAGGACGCGTTGTGGTTTTTCCCGGACGCTCAGAACGCGTTGGGGCTCTTTCCGGATGCTCGGACCGCGTTTTGGCTTTTCCGGACGTTCAGAACGCGTTGGATTTTTTTCTGGATGCTCAGAACGCGTTGGGGTTCTTTCCGTACTCAGAACGCGTTTTGGCTTTTCCGGGCGCTATAAAATACACTTATAGTACTTCGCTGAGGCATATCACCTGAATTTGTAAACAAATTTGTTCTTAATTTTTTGTTGCAGATACTCCAATGTCTCCGACAGGTCCCTCATCGCCGAGTCAAGAAGGTCTCTTTACAGACCTTCGACTTCTCTCGTTGGAAAAGCAGCTCAATATTGAAACAAAGGTAAATTGATCTTGGACACGGGATAATATATAATAATAGAAGCCACCTACTTTAGCTCTGGATATCAATTATGGATTCTTCATGTTCCTATTTTAAAATTATTTCTCTCGAAATGCCAGTCTTTAATTAGAGCATAAAGGAAAGATCATTAAAACGCTCTAGAATGTTGTGCTATAATATTTATTTCAAAGAACGAAATATTTTCGAATAATTATAGCGTATAAAAATCTTCGTTACGACAGAGATTTTTTTAAGATACTAAATTGCGCCACAAAATTCTCTTGTGGAGCGCAAAAAGATTTTTGACAAAGGTCTTGTAACTGTCAAAGAATTTTTTTAAGTCGCACTTTCAATAGCCATTTATGAAAAGATTTATATTAAAAATGTTATAAGATTAAGATTCTTATTTTTGAATATTAATGGTCAGAAAGAATAAAAAATTGATCAGGAAAAAATTAAGGACTTTTAAAAACGAAGTTTTGCGGCCACCTTGATATAATTCTCTTTGTCAGTAATTTATTTGATTTGTATTTTTATTTTTTACTTCTTTTGTTTGCAGTTGCTTCCTCCTGACTATTCTATTTCCAGTTAAAAAATGTATTGTTTAGTTGAAAATTCGTAACTTTTTGTTGAAAATTCAATTCAAGTTTTTCATGGTAAAAAAATCAACCATGCTTTGGAACATTAATCTTTTTAGTTTTAAAAGTTTTCTATTTCAGAATAAATTTAATCTTTTATTGATTAAAACGTAACTACCTTGTTAACAAATAATATTATTTGTTTAAGGATTCAACTATTTTGTTACAGATTCATTTGAAAACTAAAACTTTCAGTTTATGGTTGAAGAACTTTGTTAAAAAATCTTTTTTTTTTGCTAAAGATTCATCATTTCGATTGAAAATTTGATTTTTTTTTGTCAAAAAACAATTTTTTAAATTGAAAATTTAACTAACCCATTTCAAATGCTATTATTTTAGTTTTAGTTTCTGCTTAAAAATTGTTCCATTTTAAGATTCGTAATTTTAATTGAAAAATCATCTCTTTAGTAGAAGTTTTAACCATTTTGTTTAGAATTTATTGTTTTTCAATTATTTGTTTAACTGAAATATTTATCTCTTCTATTTTTGGTTGAAATTGGATATTTCTAATTAAAAAATTTATCTTATTTAAAAGAGAATCAATGTTTTTATATTGTAATTTTCTCTTTTTTTTATTAAAAATTCAACTGTTTGGTTGAAAATAAACTTTTTTGTTGAGAATTGACCTCTTTGGTTGCATTTTTTTATTTGAAAATTCAACTATTTGGTTGCAAATGCAACTGTTTTTGGTTAATGTTCTTTATTTGAAAATTCGACTAACTGGTTGAAAATTTATACTGGAAGCTAGAAAATCCAGGTATTTTGTTGAAAATTCAACTATTTTTTTGTAAATTCAAGTACTTTGTCAAAAACTCTTTTTCTTTAAATTGAAACGTTTTGTTCAAAATTCATCTATCTGGACAGAAGATTCGCCATTTTAGATTAAGAATTTAACTGTCTTCTAAAAAATTCAACCATTATTTGGTTGAATATGCAACTATTTTTGGTAAAGTTTAATTCAAGTAGTTGCTTAAAAATTAAATTATTTTGCAGAAATTAATTATTTGGTTAAAAAGTCATATTTTCTTATAAAAAATTAATTTTCTTGTTGATAATTCGCCCTTTTCGATTAAATGCTCATCTTTTGTGAAAGAAAAATTTTTTTATTGGAATAAAGAAATTTTTTAATTTTAATCTAAGGTTGTTTTATCCCGCCTATAAAAAAAAATTGATATTAAAAATATTAGGATATTAAAATACTGGCCTCTGAAAATTAATGGTCAGGGAAAATTAAAAATTGATCAGGGAAAAGTAAACGAATTTTAAAAATTTAAGTATTTCGGCCACCCTGGTGAAATTTAAACATATGTGAATCTTCTTTTGCTGCAAAAATTCACAATTTGTGGATATTTTCATCCAGTTTCTTGTCACCTGAACTATATTGTTAAAATTGCAACCCTACGTCATACGACACACACAAGCTTTAAGACATAATTAGTTTAGTCGTCTGTTTCGCTCGAGCTAGTGAATACTTACAATGTTGAATAGAAACGTTGTCAGTTACTTTGATCAACAGTGAAAACGATAAAAAAAAAATGGCACCAAATATGGCAAAAATTGTTTGGAAAAAGGTTTGAGACTTCAAGCTTACTTGTATTTTGCAGTTTTTTTTTATCCCAGTTACAATCCCAGTTGCAATTTATATTTTCCTTATATCCAACTAATTAAATTATTTATCAATTTTCCAGGTATATGAACGAAATTTTGTATGGTTTATCGAAAGTTTTAAATATGCCTCTTCATATGTTCGGTTCTGTACGGAAATATAGCACTTTTTATGAACTATGACACTTTTTTTATACTAATACTTCGAAAAAAATTACTCTCACACTTGTCCACTAATGATAGTATTTCTTTACTTTCTGTTGAACAATATTTTTGAAATTCTTTGAAAATTGTCATCTAAAGATGTAATGGTTGATATAATATAAGGACGAATTTTCAAGAAAATAGTTGAATTTTTAATCAGCCTCAACCAAAACGGATTAATTCTAAAACCAAACAAACTAATTTTTAACAAAATATATGAATTTGTAACCATATAGTTGAATTTTCAACTAAAAAAAAAAATAAATAACTTTTCTACTTGAAATATGACAGTGAAATTTTCAGATTTACATCATTTTTAGCTGTTAAACATTTGTAATTAAATAGTGAAATTTATAAAATAAAAAAATCAATGTTAAACAAAAATTGCATTTTCAAATTTTCCTTTAAGAGAATTAATTTTCAATTTTAAAAAACTCATTTTCTACAAAACAACCAACGAGTTGAATGTGAACCTTAAAAAAAGTTAAGATTCAACAAATCAGTTTAATTTTCAAAGTAAAAATTTAATTTTTAGTTTAAAAAATTAATTTTTGCCAAAAATACGAATTTTCTACCAGGCAGTTGAATTTTCAACCTAAACAGATTAATTTGTAACCAGACACTTTGAATTTTCATCAAAAAAATGTAAAATTTCGACGGAAAGAGATGAATTTTCAATAAAAATAGTTGAATTTCTAAACAAAAAATTTGTAGGAAAGGAAGAAAAAAATTCAATAAAATTGTTGAATTTTCAAGCCAAACGACAAATTTTCAACAGAAGAGTTGAGTTTTCAACCGACGAATTTTTAACCAAACAATACAATTTTTTATCCTTAAAGATAAATTCTTAACCAAGAATTTAATTGTAGACTTTTTGATCGAAAATAATGAACTTTCAACCAAAAATAGTTAGATTTTCTTATTGTGTTTTATTAATTTCGTTGGAATTTAAGTGAACATTGTAATTCATTTTTAAGACTTGTAAAATATGAGGTAGGCAAACTAAAAATGTTGCTTAAAAAATAAGGTTAATTTTCCATTGCATACTTTTTAATTTCAGATTATATACTTTTAAATTCGGATTGCATATATAAGTTTAATGCTTGAAAAAATTGTATGACCTTAATTTGACACTATTTTTGTCAAATGTATGATACCATTACTATTGTCGTTAAAAGTTATTAATTTGAAACTGTGCTTCACGATTTTCAAAATTGGATCGTTTAAATATAAAGTGCATAATAACTTGAAAATTAATGATAACGCAATTCCATGCAAGGGGAACAACTTTATACAAAGTGACTGAATGAATTTGACGATTATTATTATTTATTAATTAATTAGCCGAGGTGTGCAATGCGTAGCGTTCCTAACTACGAAGTAAATGATTAACAGCAAATAAGAATATACCTCACGGAAAATAATTTCTTAAATTCAGAACGTTTTATATTTAAATATCTCATCAATTAAAGCTAACGAGCTTGAATATTCATGGGAATCATTATCGTTTTCTATTCACAGGGAATAAATATTACATAAATTATCTTCTTCTTCTTTTATCAATTTTGTAGAAAGAAATAATTAAGTAGGCTGCTGATAATACGCTATAGGATTAAGTTTATAATAAATTACTATTTCCTGTTCTCAGATCATTATCCTTATCAGGCGCAAGTTTATCATAGCGAACTTTATCCCATGATTAAAAATGATCTAATTATTGCTTTCCAATAATTGTATATTAATTCAAATGTTAAGACATTGTAAAGTAGGGTATTTACTCGACTTGAAAACCCTAGAAGACCTAGAATGGTCAGGTAATATTTATATACCTGAAAAAACCTGGAAATTTCCGGACATTTTTTTTAAAGTCAGGAAATTTGTTCGAGAGCGTTCTTAATTTTTTTTATTGCTATATAAAATTAAATATTAATGTTGCTTTATTTATAAAAGTAATAATTAGTTATGAATTATTATATTTAACTGTTTTCTTAAAAAGTTCTTTTTGCTCGAAATTAATTTTTTTTCAACTAAAAATTTAACTATGCTAGTTAAATATTCCATTATTTTAGCTAAAAATTCATCTGTTTGATTAATAATTAGTTTTTTTTAAATAAAACTTGAACTATTTAGTTTTTAATTAAAAATTATCTTGTTTCATTTAAAATTGGTCTTTTTGGTAGAATTTAGTCTCCTTTGTAAAAACAAAAGCATTTTTTTGGTTGAAAATTCAATTTTTCTAGTTAAAGATTTTTCATTTTAGTTGAAAATTCATCTATTTGGTTGTATTTTTTTGCCTAAAAACTTACATATTCAATTTTTGGTTGCAACATTATTTTTCTAGTTAAAATTCGTTTTTTGATAGAAATGAAACTTCTTGGTTGAAAATTAATCTTTTTGGTTGATTTTTTTAATAAATCTAGTTTAAAATTCATAATTTTTTTTAATTCATTTTTTTTTTAATTCAAGTATTCCAGTTAAAGATTCCTGATTTTAGTTGAAAATTCATCACTTTGTGTGAAAATGTACCTAATTTTTAGAAAATAATATTTTTTGGATGAAAAAATGTTTAAATATATGACTTAAAATTAAATATTTGATCTTTTTGGTTGAAAATTCAACTATTTCAGTTGAAGATTACTATTTTACTTAAAAAATTGTCAGTTTAGATTTTTTTAGCAATAATTTGGCTGCTGAAAATTGATTGTTTTTGTCGAAAATTCATTTATTTGATGGAAAATTAAGGTTTTTTGTTGAAAATTCGTCTTTTTTGGTAGAAAAAGAATTTTTGTTTGAAAGTTCGTCTTTTTGGTGTAAAGTTTATCTTTATAGGTGGAAATTTGCACTATTCAGTCACAACATAACTTATTTTGTTAAAAATTGTAATATCATATTGAAAATTCATCTCTTTGGTTGATCATTAACTTTTTAACTAAATATTTAACTTATACATTTTTGGGTTAAAAATTAATTTTTTTATTTGAAAATTTCGTCCTTTTTGGTAGAATTTAATTTTCTTAGCTGAAAACTCAATTGTTCTAGTAAAGATTCCTGATTTTAGATGAAAATTCATCACGCTGTGTGAAAATGTACCTAAGTTTTATAAAATAAGATGTTTTGGATGAAAAAAATTTTTAACTGAAAGTGTGACTTAAAATTTAATGTCTTATCATTTTGGTTGAAAATTCAACTATTCCAGTTGAAGATTACTATTTTAATTAAAAATTTGTCAGTTTAGATTTTTTTAGTCTTAATTTTGTTTGCTGAAAATTTCTTGTTTTTAGTTGAAAATTCAACTATTTGGTTTCAACTATTCATGTTTTTTTGTGTTGAAAATTCGTCCTTTTTGGTAGAAAAAGAATCTCTGTGTTTGAAAGTTCGTCTTTTTGGTTGAGAGTTTATCTTTATAGGTGCAAATTTGTACTATTCAGTCACAACATAACTTATTTTATTAAAAATTGTAATATACTATCGAAAATTCATCTCTGGTTGAACATTAATTTTTCAACTAAATATTTAACTTTTACATTTTTGGGTTAAAAATTAAATTTTTTATTTGAAAATTTCGTATTTTTTGATATAATTTAATTTTCTTAGCTGAAAACTCAGTTATTCTAGTAAAGATTCCTAATTTTAGTTTAACATTCATCACTTTGGGTGAATTTAAAAAAAAATTTTTTAATTAAAACTATTCCATTTTTCGTTTCAGACTCATCATTTAAGTCGAAAATTCATCCCTTTGGTTGGAAATTCTTTTTTATTTTTTGTGAATCAATTTATTTGATTGAAAATTTAACTATTTGTGACAAATACATGCATTTTCTTGAATTTATTATTTTTTTTTTTAGAAAAAAAATTTTTGTGGTTACAAATATTTGTTTGAACCTTCATATCTTTGGCTAAAAATTAATTTATTTTTTATTGAAGTTTAATCCTTTTGTTTGTAACTTCGACCATTATGTTGAAATATCATCTTTTTAGATTGAAAATTCAGCAATCTGGTTACAAATTTAACTATTTTGTTGAAAGTTTAATTAATTGGGCGATAATTTAACTGTTTTGGAAAAGACATCTATTTTGCTCAAAAATTCAACTGTATTGTTAAAAATTCCCCTTTTATGGTAGAAAAGACATGTTTTTTGGTTGGAACGAATAAATAAATTTAAAAAGATTAAAATTCTGGTCTTTGAATTTTAATGGTCAGGGAAAATGAAAAATTGTTCAAAGGAAATCTAGGAAAAGTTAGGGAATTTAAAAAGTGAAGTTTTTGAGTCACTCTGTAATACGTGACGATAATTTTGTTTATTATTTCAGGTGAAACAAGGTGCAGAGAATATGATTCAGAGTTTAACGAGTGGGCATAGGGATAAAAAATTGCTTCAAGAAGCACAACAAATGCTGGACGATTCCCGCGCTAAAATCGAGTTCCTACGCATGCGTATCATGAAATTAAACCAGGCGCGGGAACAACAACATGCCAGAGGTGATGCACCTCCGCCAAACGGCGAAGCAACTAGCAACAAAGGTACAAACACAACAATTCAAATTTGAATGCACTGACCTATAAAATCGGAATTTGAGATTTAAATTTTCTTTGTCTTGATTTCAATTCTTCTTTATTCATAATATGTCCCCTATTACCATCTACATATTTTACATTATCTTATCCTTACAATTTACAAGTATTTCCACCTATTTACATAAATTCTTATATCTAGATCTTCTATTTTTACGAGCGGTGCGCATCCGTATCTTAACCTACTTATACTTTTACTCTACCAAAAATAATAATAAGTAATGTATACAGGTATAAAATTAACACTTGTCAAAGATTCCAATGATTTCCCAAAGATTTCAAATATTACCATATATTTCAATCCAATTTTTTTTAATATTTCAAATATTTCACGAAGATTTCGCAAAGATTTCAGAGAAATTTCCAAGAGTGCGCAGATTTCAATAATTATCCAAAGTATTAATAAATTTTATAAATATTTTGCAAAGATTTCGGATAGATTAAAAATGTTAATTTTCAATTTTAAGCTTACATTTTTCATTTGAAAGAATTTTAAAATGCAGTCCTAAAAACTTAACAAATTAAAAATTAGTAGCGTTTGAAATCTACAATCTTAGATAAAAAAATAATAATCCAATGTAACAAAATATTTCATACTTTGAAATCTTATGCAATCATTTAAAATCCGTGGATATACTTTTAAATCTTTTTGAAACTCTTAAAATATTTAAAAATATTTTAAAATGTGGTGAAATATTTTAAAACATTAGGAATTCCATTTAAATCTCTTGAAATATACGAGAAATTCCATTAAATTCCCCTGAAATTCTTCAAAAAATAATAGTGAAAATTAGTTTGGAATTAAAATGTAAAAAAGAAATAAATCAATCAATTGACCTCACAAAGATTTGAATGATTTTCCAAAGATTTCACAAAAAATTTAGAGAGATTAAAAATATTTCATAAATGCTTCACTTAAATCACAAAGATTTCAATAATATCTCAAAGATTTCACAAAAATTTCATATATTTTGCAAACATTTCGGATATATTTATAAGGTTTCACAAAGACATTAATGATTTTTCAAATATTTCTCAAATATTACCATATATTTCAATCAAATGTTTTAAAAATATTTCAAAGATTTCGCAAAAATTTTAGACAAATTTCCAAGAATGCGCAAAGACTTCAATAATTTCCCAAAGTATTAAGAAATTTCATAAATATTTTGCAAAGAAAGAAATTTCATAAATATTTTGCAAAGAAAGAAATTTCATAAATATTTTGCAAAGATTTTGGATGGATTTAAAAGATTTAACAAAGATTTCCATAATTTGCACAAATATTACTAAATATTTCGAAAGCATTTAAACTATTTTGCAGAAATTTTAGATAGATTTCAAAGATTGCACAAAAAATGCAACGATTTCTCAAATATCATCAAATATTTCAGAAATATTTCGCAAAGATTTCTAAATATTTCAATGATTTCCCAAAGATTTCAAATATTTCGCAAAGATTTTAAATAAATTTCAAAGATTACACAATAATTTCAATCATTTACCAAAGATTTTAATAATTTAGCAAATATCACCAAATATTTCAAAAATATTTAATATATTTTATAAAGATTTAAATGATTTTCTAAGGATTTAAAAAACTTTAAATATTTCGCATAGATTTAAAAGATTCAAATTATTTCACAAAAATTTCACAAAGATTTCAAAATGTGCACGAAGATTTCAACAATTTCACTAATATCAAATATTACGGTGATGAATGAATTGATTTCTTGGCCGAGAATTTTACAAGTTGTTTGGAAAAAAATCTGTTCAATTTTGAATTTTAATTTTTAAGCTTACATTTTTCATTTCAAAGAATTTTAAAATGCAGTTCTAAAGACTTAAAAAATTAAAAATTAGTAGCGTTTAAAATCTGCAATCGAATATAAAAAATAATAATTGATTTTACAAGATGATTCGGAATCAGAGAAAAATTTACTAATTTACAGATTTTAAAATAACTTCAAAATAATATACGCATAAGTAAAGGCTTTTATTAAATTTAAAATATTGTTTTCGTCTAAAATTTTAACTTCTTATTGAAGAAAAATAAAAATCGCTTAATATTTATAAATATTAAAATATTCTTGTAAAATCAGTAATTATAAATAAAATATTCAAAAGTTAACAAAAGACTCAAGACAAAATATAGATTTTTGCAGGTTTCGAAAGAAAATTTAGAATATTTTTAAGAATTATGAAAGGTTTTTAATGAATTTAAAGAAATGTCTTAAGATTCCCAGAAAAAATTAATCTAAAAGATTTGAAGATATTATTTTTTATTTTGCAGGATTATAAAAAATATATATTTAGGAAGAATTCGAATAATTTTAAAATATGCTTAGCAGTTCTGAAAAGATTTCAAATATACTTTGAAATTTGAATAAATGTAAAACAACGTGTAAATGTTTCAAGATTTTGAAAGAAATGTTGAAGCTTTTTGGGATTTTAAAATTATTTAAAATTAAAATAATTTCACTTTTAATTTTAGAAGTGTTCAGTTTATATCAAAAATGTAATCGTTCAATTTTTGATATTTGTAGCTTAAATGTGCTTAAAATGATTTGAAGCTTAGTTTTTATTACTTCAAATGAAACAATTTTTATCTTTAGAGTTTGAATTTTTTAAAATTTCATTGGCCTGTTTATTAAAAAGGCCATCCTTCTTTTTATCTCTGTATTTACTCCCCTTTTTCAAACAATGTGGCCTTTTTATAATTTTTTCGCCTAACTGCGAACTAGATTAATAGAACCCAATAAGAAAAGCTAAATATTTTTTCGTTCAGAATTAATTATTATTGGTAAAAATATTATATTTTTTGGTTGAAGATTGAACTATTTTGTTGAAAATTAGTTTTTTTTGTGAAATATTTTAAAACCCATTTGAAACTTTTCGCCCGTATATATACTTAGTAAATATTCTAAGGCTCGTTAAATCTTTTAAAATCTTATGAAATCCATTAAAATTCCTTGAAATCTTCGAAATCTTTTTAAAATTTCCTGACATCTCTTAAAATACTTTAAAATCTTTGAAAATATTTTGAATTTCCGTGAAATATTTTTAGTTCTTTTGAAATCGTATGAAATCTCTTGAAATCCTTTGAAATCTTATGAAATCATTTAAAATCTGTAGATATACTTTCAAATCTTTTCGAAACTCTTAAAATCGCTTGAAATCTACAATAAATTCCATTGAAATCCCCTGACGTCCTTTAAAGTTAGAGAAAACACTTGTTTATTTCTAGAAATACTTTAAAATCTCTTGAAATCCAGTGTATTCTTTTCAAAAATTTCGAAATTCTTCTAAATCATTTTGAATTTTCTAAAATCTTTATAAATCCCTAAAGATCCCTTAAAATCCTTGAAAATCTGTATAAATCCCTTACGATCCCTTAAAAATAAAATCGCTTGGAATATTCCAAAAAGATGATTGAAATCCTTCAAAAGTAGGGAAAATATTTCGGTATCTCTTGAAATTCTTTGAAATCCCGTAAATTCTTTTCAAATATTTCAAACTCTTTAGAAATCTGTTAAAATCCCTTAAAATCCTTTGAAATATTACGAAATCCTCTACAATCCGCAGATTGTTGATCGATAGATCATCCACAATCTTTTGAAATCTCGTGAAATCTTTTGGAATAAAATGAAATCCATTGAAATCATCTGACATGCTTCAAATTAGGGAAAATACTTCAGTATCTCTAGAGTTTCTTTAAAAATCTTTGATTTTTTTCATTTGATTTAGAAATTCTTTAAAATACTTTGATATTTCCTGATTTCGTTTTAAATATTTCTAAACCTTTTAAAATTCCTTTAAATCTCTTAAAATCTGTCGAAATTCCTTTAAGTCCTTTGGAATATTATGAAAGCTTCTAAAATTTGGAGCATCGCTTTAGAATATTCTGGAATCTCGTGAAATCTTTTAAATATTATAAAATCCATTAAAATCTTATAATATGCTTCGAAATTAGGGGAAATACTTTAGTATCCCTGAAAATCGTTTAAAATCTCTTGAAATCCTATTGAAATCCTATAAAATCTTTTGAAATCTTATGAAATTGATTAAAATCGCTTGAAATATTTCAAAAATATCATTTAAGTCCCTTAAAATCCTTCAGAAGTAGGGGAAACATTTCGTTATCTCTTGAAATTCTTTGAAATCCCGTCATTTCTTTTCAAATATTTTAAAATCTTAAAAAAGCTATTACATTCCCTTAAAATCCTTTGAAGTATTACGAAATTCTCTACAGTCCGTAGATTGCAGATCGATAGTTCATCTACAATCTTTTGAAATCTCGTGAAATCTTTTGGAATAAAATGAAATCCATTGAAATCATCTGACATGCTTCAAATTAGGGAAAATACTTCAGTATCTCTAGAGTTTCTTTAAAAATCTTTGATTTTTTTCATTTGATTTAGAAATTCTTTAAAATACTTTGATATTTCCTGATTTCGTTTTAAATATTTTTAAACCTTTTAAAATTCCTTAAAATATGTCGAAATACCTTTAAGTCCTTTGAAATATTATGAAATGGTCTGACATCTGTAGCATTACTTTGGAATATTCTGGAATCTCGTGAAATCTTTTAAATTTGATAAAATCCATTATAATCTGTCGAAATACCTTTAAGTCCTTTGAAATATTATGAAATGCTCTAAAATCTGTAGGATTAGTTTGAAATATTTTGAAGTCTCTTGAAATATTTTTAATATTATGGAATCCATTAAAACCCTCTAACTTATTTCGAAATTAGAAAAAATACTTCAGTATCTCTGGAATTTATTTAAAAATCTTTAAAAATCTTTAATATTTTTATTTGACTTAAAAATTCTTTAAAATACTTTGATATTTCCTGATTTCGTTTCAAATACTTCGAAATCTTTTAAAATCTCTTAAAATACGTCAAAATCCCTTTAAGTCATTTGAAATATTATGAAATTCTCTAAAATCTGTAGCAATACTTTGAAATATTTTTAAATCTCGTGAAATCTTTTTAATAATATGAAATCCATTAAAATCCCCTAACATGCTTCGAAATCAGGGAAACTACTTTAGTATCTCTGGAAATTCTTTAAAATCCGTTGAAATTCCGTTATTTCTTTTTAAATATTTCTAAATCTCTTAAAATCCCTTTAAATCTCTTAAAATCGGTCGAAATCTCTTTAAATCCTTTGTAAGAAGGGAGGAGGGGTGAAAAAAACTTCCGAATCCTTAGAATAGGGAGGAAGGGGATTTAAAATTTGAAAAATCATTCTTACGTAATTAATGGACGTTCCCTTTATGGTTTGAGTCAACATAATATGTATATGTTTACGCAATGTCGCAAATGCGCGAGAACCTCCCGCTGCCAAATGGCAGAGAAGCAAGAAACGCAGTGTCAAGCTCGTGTTTCAACCATCAGTAAAATGACGGCAGATCACTATCATCAGATCTGATTTTATTTTCATCATTAATTTCACAGTCTGCCTCGCCCAGCAGTATCAAAAATATTAATAAACTGGTCTCCTTTTCTTTTTTTTTTTGTGAACCAATAATCATAATGGAGACTGGCTAATTCGCAAGTCTTCCATTTTGAATCTCTTGATAGTAGAATGTGTTTCCGAAATTTATTTATATCTAAATGCATAGACGATTGTGAGTATTTTTTGACTTCATGAAAGTATAATTAAAATTTTGTATTGTTTTTGTCTTTCTTTAGAATTGGCTAAATTGCTAACGATAATTTTAATTTTACAGATAGGTACGAGCCAAGTCTGGAACTGGCTTTGGAGGAAAGAGTGGAGGAACTTCGGCATCGATTGCGAATTGAGGCTGCGGTCGTAGAGGGTGCAAAGAACGTGATTCGCCTTCTTCAAAGTGCCAAAGTCGCCGATAAGAAGGCCTTGGCCGAGGTGCGTTCACGACTGTCGTTTCCTCCTCTTCGCAGGAAACTCGTGTCACCTGCTTGTGAATAGGTTTTGTTATCAACGCTCGCAAGTTCTTGCAAAAGGCCTCATTCATGTCAATAATTGACAGCAGATGACACGGGAAACTTCTACGAAAAGGCGATAACGTCATGTTGAAATAGAGAATATTTTGGATCTTATCTTCGATTACTTTTATTCTTTATTCGAGTTATTTTTTAGTTGAAAACTCTTTTCTCTCTTCTCTTTTTAAAAACGGGTTAAAATTATTTTTTATTTAGTTTGGATTTATACTATTTTCAGTAATGGGTCATTACCAAATTTTTAATATGCTAAAGTAATAATATTCGCTTTTTAGCAATTGTCGATAAAAATGGATTTGAACAAAAGTTGCGCTCCGAGTTTGTAATCGGAAAGTCTGGCTCAATTCCTCATACTGCCGTTATTGTTATTATTATTTTTTAAAAATTATCATGGACTATTCAAGGTGTCTGACGACCCGGAAAGTCCGGAAATTGGGCGGAAATTGTGTGCATCTTGAAAAATACGTGAAAATGCCGGGAAAGACCTGAATTTTTTTTTTTAATTTGA
Source organism: Belonocnema kinseyi (assembly GCF_010883055.1). Taxonomy (NCBI): domain Eukaryota; kingdom Metazoa; phylum Arthropoda; class Insecta; order Hymenoptera; family Cynipidae; genus Belonocnema; species Belonocnema kinseyi. Next base: position 63,584,968 of record NC_046663.1, on the reverse strand, counting down.
ATATAAAGTTGAATAGCAATGATTCTTCATTTGTAAAAGTAGCTTTGTATTACTGTATTTAACTTTTTTTTAAATTCCTTTTTTTAGGTTTAAATTAATTTTTTAATCTGAATATTTAATATAATTTTTAACATTTATTTTTTGTTGCAAATTCGTTCATATTGGTAGAAAATATTTTTTCTCATTTAAAAAATTATCTTTTTGCTTGAAAAGCTAAGTAATCTCAGTTGAATATTCCATAATTTTAGTTAAAAATTGATCTCTTTCGTCGATCAAGAATTTTATTATCTGAACATTTAATCATTCAAGTTTTGTTTGAAAATTTATATATTTTGTTTAAAATTCACGTTTTTTAGTAGAAAGTAATCTTCTTCTGTGAAGATTCAAACATTTTAGTTCAAGATTTATAATTTTTGTTAAAAATTGATCTTTATTCTTTTTTAATCATTTAATTGAAAATTCGTCTTTTTTAGGTGAAAAGTCGTGTATTTTGTTGGAAAATCGTCTTTTTTGCAGATATTTAACGTTTTTGATTGACAATTTATTTATTTTAGTTAAAAATGTATGTATTTTGTTTAAAATTCACCTGTTTTATTATAAATTAATCTTCTTCGGTGAAAATTCACTCTTTTAGTTGAAAATTAAAATATTTTAATTAAAGATTTATAATTTTGGTTAAAAATTGATCTTTCTAGGTTTTTAACCATTTAATTGGAAATTAGTCTTTTTTAGTAGATATTTAACTTTTTTTTATTGAAAATTCATTTGTTTATTTAAAAATATAACTACTCGTTTGAAAGATTATTTCTTTTGTTAAAAATGCATCTTTTTAGTTCAAAATTTATACATCCCGCTTGAATATTCATCTTTTCAGTTGAGAAATCATCTCTTTGGTTGCATTTTTTGTGGAAAATAAATTTTTCCAACTGAATGTTGAAATATTTCATTTTTGGTTGAAAATTGATCCATTTTAGTTCGAAATTCCACTTTTTGGATGTGAATTTATGTATTTGGCTAAATTTTAAAATGCAAGCTTAACAATTTTACAATTCGAACGATCAATAATTTACGATTAAAAATGGAAACTCTAAACATTATGAACAGTTTTTAATTAAATACCGTTGAATTTCAAATTTTAAACGTTTATAAATTAAATAGTTGCAAGATTTGTTATTAAAATGTATAAGTCCATGTTATAATTAAATTCAAAATTTTTTAATTCGTTTAAAACTTTTCATGTTTCGTTTTAAATGATCAGTAATTTCAAGAGCGAGTATTTTATATTAAACATTTTTTCGAAAGTTTAAGAGCAGTAACAAAATGAAACAAGTATTGAATAATATCAATAACAATTTAATAATATTTTGAAGCTAAATTTCTATAGAATTTAATCGACATTTTGACAAAATTGTGCTGATTTTTGTTAGGATTCTGTCAAAATCTGAAAAGATGTAATAATTTTTTTTTTTAACTTTTTAAAGTAAATCAGAAAATTTTTCATAATTAAAAAAAAATTTCGTTGGACATCTTACTGTTAAATGTATTTAAATCAAACTAAAGTATTTATTTCTAGCAATTTTTTATATAAAATTTTTTTTTAACCTTTAACACTTCCTCAGCGAACATTTTGAGGATAAGTCAGTCTCACGACATCCTTGACAAATTTAGACCATTGATTATTCCAGTTTCAAAATTTAAATATTTAATAATAATAGAAGATGTATTTTATATATATTTTATTTTTCTATCAGTTTATTTTACTACCTTTATACTTTTAAATATTTATCTTATTTTTATTATACTCCTTTATATCATTTCTTTTTTTTCTCATATGAAAATAATAACAAAAATAAAAATGTTTAGTTGAATGAAGAAAAATGGTAATTTTCTCTGAAGTAAAAGTTGTAATGGTTAAAAAAGCCCATTTTTCAGATGAAAAAAGAAAGTTAAAAAAAATACCTTGGCTTGTTTTAAATAGCATGGATCACAGAAAATAAGTAACTTTTGACAAAAAATGTTATATTTTTAAATAATGTTAAATGATTTTTTAATTGTCTCTGCTATTATAGAATTTATTTTTAAAAATTGGATATACTTCAGTTTTTGTAAATTCATTAACGGCGATACAAAAAGTTCTAAAAAAAAGACCTTTCTAAAAATGAACAATATGCATATGTTTAAAATCATTTTCTCTTTTAAAAATGCCATCATTAATAATCAAATCGTGATGCTTTTCAGTATAATTAAATCTTTCTTTCCAAGATTTGTCACTTCGCCCGTACTGTAATTAATATTTTGAACCTAAATATAAAAATACACTTTTCAATGCTCTCAAATATAAACAGTTGGACTTTAAACATCTAAAATCTTTAATTTGTATAGATTCAGCGATAAAATATTTTAGCTTCAAAATTTTATTTAAATCGTAAGTACTTTAGTTTGAAATCGTTCAAATAAATATTTTTCATTTGTTTTTAGTAAGATTGAAAAAAAAAATTTAGACTGCTCCATACTCCTGTACTGATTTAAAATTCAAGTGACTCAATTTCGAACGTTTAACTTCAAATTGTTTAATTTAGAATATTCAAATTTGCAGTTGATCAACTTGAAATATTCCAATTTTTAATTAGATATTTAACTTTGTAGATTCCAATTAAAAAGTGGTCACTTTCAAATATTTATTTTTAATATAAAGTTTATTATTTAAAATGTAAAAACATTTTTTAACTGCTTAAATTTTATATGGGAAAACATCTATCTTTGGATTTCACATTTTACAAATGCTGTATTTAAGTGCTTCAATAGTATACAGATGCATTTTATTATTTTCACAACAAAGAATGTTACTTAAATAATAAAAGGTAATTAATACCAACATTAAAAATTTCTAAAAGGTAAATCATTTATCAAAAACTATTTTGTAAGTTTAAAAATGAATTAAAATATTGCATGTTCAGATATCGTTTATTTAAAAATAAAAGGGAGAGGATATTCGTAAATAGGGGAAAAGGGCAATTGGGGAGAGACTGTGATCGCTGAAATAAATTTAATAGTCAATTGCGATAAAAAAAAATCAATGAAAAAAAAAATAAGCAAAAAGTGCAGACAGCGGGAATCGAGCCCAAGCTTTAGGGTTACAAACTCTGAAGTTTAATAATGGTCTATTATTGAGAGAAGTATGAATAAAAAAAAATCTGACGGCTGCAGCTTTCCCTTATAGAATAAGAAATTGTCTCTGATCCATTCGGAAATGTCTTTGAAATTCTTTTGACCCAGGCATTTGAAAAGAAATTTTTAAAATATTTGGCAGAGTTGGCCAACTTTTGTGTTATTCCAGAGAGGATTGACTCTGCGAAAAGAATCTCGGATTCGATAAATTTAAGTGAACTTTCACATATAAAAAGATTTTTCTCATTCGTGCCGCGAACACGAAGGAAACAAATTCAGGGGCGGCGGTGGAAACACGTCTCTTAAAATAGCGCCGTGTGTTCCCTTCGTTCCTCCCCTCGAAGGCGCCTTTTCAGGCCGTGTTAGTTTCCTCTCAGAATCTAACAGTGGCCACACAAATCGACTTTTTCTCTTCTTCAAGAACGAGGGCTTTAACGAGCCTAATACCGAGATCTCGATACAAGAACTAATGGAAGAGACGCTCTGATTAATAGATCTTCCATTGTCAGAGATTATTTTCCGAGTTTCAATACTTTGAGCAAATTTTTTAGACTTTGTGCAGGCGGGACGATTTCCTCAGATCTGGTGAGACGCTCGCCAACGTATATTTGAAAATAGACACGCCAGGTTGGTGGGTGGTACTCGTTGAATCACAGAATTTCAATAAACCAAGTTGATTTTCGTTCTCGAATATTGTGTGGCCACTGAATTCAATCCTCGGACCGTTGCCGTTTCTCGTCTTCGAATCAGCCGGCTGGCTCTTTGCGCAAGTCGTACCTGATTCGTGAAAGTGGGCAATAGTGACAAGACCAGTGATATCAAAAGTGTCATGAGTTCCAGGTATTCCTAGGCTGACTGTGCGTTGCTCCAAATTTACATCGGGCTAATTATACACCGCATCGCACACGCACTTGTCGTTAGTTTGTTGCCCCATGGGAAGCTGAGCGGTGGTACCTGTTACGAGTGAAGATTCAGATTCAACATTCAAATTCAAGACTTAGATTCGAGATCTAGGCGCAAGATTGAAATTGATTGGAATCAGTGACAAAGTGGTGATCGAGAAAGGTTCAATCTCTATGAATACAACCAAAGCACATCATCTTCTTCGCGAGGAAGAATTGACATCGATTCGTGCTTGGATTGGTAACACAAAACTAGGAATCAGTGCCCAGCGTGTGAAGAAGAAAGTTTCCTAAGATGTATCGACGTGATCCGGCGAATTTGCCTAACGAATCTCCCTGGCTGGTGAGGGCGGAAGTTACGATTAGACACAATTCTCCCGGGAGTTCAGGTTCGACAGGACCAGCAGGAGCGACAGGAATGGTTTATCGATGGAATCCGCATCAACCCACAACTCAATCTTCAATGAATTCCTTGATTAACTCCTCGACACAGTCCTCGGTATCATCGCCGCCCTCTTTTGGATTCCAGAGGGGGAATATTTTTTTCACTTCGACGCCACCGCCAAGGACTAGTTTGCCGAGGACAGTTTCACGAAATGACGGCTCAATTTCTCCCATGGGGCGAGGAGTCAGCGTCTCGGACTCGGGATACACGAGTGAACAGCTCTCGCAACAATCATATTCAAGTTTGCCTTCGAGGCGTCTATCTCAGGTTTATAATCGAAGGTGCAAGAGCACGTGCAGTATTACGCTTTCGACTGGAGTCGATAAAGACGAGAAGAGTGGGTTTATTAGTGGTAAGGATAATAATGTTAATGTTAATAATAGTAGGAGTCAGGTTAGCCAGGCTCCGCAAACTATGGGACGATTTTACAATGATCCTTGGAGTTGTCGTTCGGCTCATCAACATCAACATCAGCATCAGCATGCTGCGACGAGATGTAGATTTAGTACTGTACCTGAGGTCTGTGAAGACTGTGCTGAAGGTTCATCGACTAGTTCGAGCGCCTTTACGACGCATTTTTGTACCCGAGTCCCTGATAAGACTGTTAATAAGACGACGACTGTTCGTAGAGACGCTGCCTCGCAAACTACGGATATTGAAACCCAACATTCTCCTATCTTAGGTATTAAAACTAGGACGAGAAGAAAAACTCTTGGTGCACGCGGATTGGATGAGCAGAGAAAGAGAAAGGTAATAATAATTAGTAGTGGTCCGCGATTGATCAGTTGAATGTTTAAACAATTTGAATAAATTCTAGGTTTAACCGATTAGATATTTAATTTGTCGAAAAGTTCATACAGTTACACTTTTCATCGTTTTTATCTTGTTTTTTTTTCAATTTAAACTGAATTCCCGCAGTTCAGTTTTTCAGGGTAATATTCAAAGCGAATGGGTCATTTGAAACCAGCAGAAACAGGGCCTAGAAAGCTGTATTGATGGCAGATTTTACATGCCAAAATGCTCTAAAACAGGGGAAAGGAGGAGATTTTTCACGAAAATAGGGGGAAATTCTTTAAAATTAAATTAATGTGGATGCTATATATTAAATTAAATTTTTAAGATATAAACCCTCGAAGCACACACCTATTTTTGCGATCTTGGATCACACTGTAGGTCTGTGAGACCCTGTGCACTTTTCCGCGGTCTATCGTTTTGAAAATACTCATCCAATGAACTTGCAAAAATTCTCAGATATTCTTCAAACATTATATAATTAATTCGTATTGTTTAAAAAGATCGTTGTAATAATTCACATATAAAAAATTTTTCTAAAAAATTTAAATTTTTATATTTCTGGCTAAAATTTCTGCCTTAAAAGATATTCCGGACAAAAAAAAACATTTAAGGGTCTGTGATACCCAGAGTGTGCTCCGAAGGTTAAATTCATAATATTTTCAGTATAATTATTGCACTTTTAACTAAATATTAGAATTTATAACCAAGTAGATTAATTGTCAACTAAAACAGTGAATTTTCAACCAAGACGATTAATTTTGTACTAAAAAAGTTAGATTTTTAACAAAATAGTTGAATTTTGAATTTAAATAAATTATTTTTCAAACACAAATTGAATAGTCAAATTTTCAGTTTAAAAAATTGTTATTCAACTGGAAAACGAACAAATTTTCCACAAAATATTAAAATCGTCAGCCAAAATAAATTAATTTTAATGAAACACTTGCTTTCTTAACCAAAATCGATAACATTTCTGCCAAAAGAGATTTATTTTTAAACTAAAAAAATTAAATATCAACTAAAAAAGATCATTTTTTATCATAACTGGAATAGTTATATTTTCAGTTAAAAGAGTTCATTTTAAACAACAAAAACGAATTTTCAACCAGAAATGTAGCAGTTGATATATCAACCAAGAAATGTTATTTGGTGGAATTCTTTTTTGGATCTAAAATTAAAATAATTTTAATTTGAGATAAAAATAGTTAAATTTTTAGTTCAAAAAGTTAATTTTAAACACCAAAAAAAAAACGATTTTTCAACAAAGAATGTAGTATTCGATGTATCAATCAAAAAATGTTGTTTGGTTAAATTTTTTGTTGGCTCTAAAAATAAAATAATTTTTACCAAAAAAGATTTAATTTGTGCTACCAGAGATGAACTGTCGAATTTTTATAAAAATAATTAGATTTGCAATCATTTTCAACTAAGTAGTTCAATGTTATACCCAAATAGTTAAATTTTCAACCCAAAAAGACGAATTTGATTTAAAAAATTTGAATTTTCAAACAAAAATGATGAATTTGCTTCAAAATAATTACATTTTCAACAAAATAATACAATTTTTAACCAAAAAAATTAATTGTCAACATAAAAAAGGGAAACAGACGAATCAGGGAAAAAATTTGAAGCCTGCGATAAATAAATAAAAATGTTGATAATTTCTAGACTAAATAAAAATATTTTTGATAAACATTGAAGTTTATTTTTTTTTTTACATTTAAAATATTGGGTTAGAAATCTGAATATATTTCTTATAAAATGAAGTTAATTTTCCACTGCACTTTTTGATTTCTTTTAAATGTATCTCGGATCTCATAAAATTATAGGCCCTGAACTAAAGTTACTTTAAATTTGAATATATAAGGTAAAACGAATGAACTTTTCTACGGAAGAAATATTTAAACGGTTAAACCTAGAAATTGTTCGAATTGTTTAAATATTTAACTGGTCAAGCACGTAGGACTAATAATTAGGAAAAGGGGAGATTTGTTTATGTGGGTTTGTGCTGAAAGATGTTTGAAATAGTGTACTATTTGAAATAGTGTAATTAAAACCCTTCCTAATACGAACTTTATCATGAAATTTCAAATTTAAGGATATTGATACCCACCTTTAAATTATTTTTGTAAAACGAACAACATTTAGGGGCCGCATGGTAGCCTGATGAAGGAATTACTCTATCGTAAAAGATGGAATATTAAAAATTGTACAAATACAAATTTTAAAACTAGAATGTCCATTTTTTCCACATGAAAATCTTTATAGTGACCTCTAAATATATATTATTATAATCTGGAAAAAGTAGGTGTTCATTTGGACGCCAGAAGAAAGAAATTTCCGAGTCAAGGTATTAGAAGAAAAAACAAGGATTTCATGAGGCACCCTAATGTTCAGTGCTTAGATTGACGTGTTCAAATGGCGAAATCTGGAAGCTTCAAAATCATAGATTTTATTCCGGACATCAGTGCCCTTTAACTTTGTAGCACCTTTTCATTTCCAAACGTCGAAATATAAAATGTCTTTCGTGCACAGGCCTCGTTTTTCTTTAAAAACTAACACCGCGACTCTCTTTTAGCAGAATATAAATTCACCGCCTACCCCGAGCAGCATCAAGAGCTCTTCATCTCCTATAGATCAGGAAAAGTCCGACACATCTTCGAAGGAAGACAGCGAAAAACGAAAGTCTCGTACAGTTCACATTGACGTGTACTGTACAGGAACCGACGACGATTTGAACGACAGTAGCACTGATTCCTCGTCCAGCAAGGACGACTTTGAGAAACCATCCCTAGTTATCGCCAACCAAGACCTCACAGTGATCCATACAGAGATGAGTAACAATTCCATTCTTCCGAGAGGTTTTCAGGATGACAAGGCTTTCCTAAAGCGAGCTGATGAAAGACGCTGCGAAAGTTTCAGACATGCTCCAATGAGAATGCCTTCTCTTGCAAGCTCCAAAGGTTACGAGAGCGACGACGTCTTAAGTTCCCTCTACCCTTCACAATTTAGTTCCTACAGTGCACTCAGAGATTTGGATTCCATAGCCTGGTCATCAGCTTCCTCGAGCAGTGCCATGGTTCTCGACGCGTGTGATTCCTCTTCTGTTACTTCGTGGAAAGACACCGTTTCTGATGTAGAGTCTCTCGTCAATAGCAGAAACAACCTGACGCCTTGTGATAGTTTCGAGTACGCTGATTCCTCGGATTTAGTGAGGATTAGAAATTTAGAGAGTGCCAGGTCTAGCCGCAAAGCTCAAGATAAATCCAAGACCTGGAAATCACCAGAAACTGAAAGAAGACACTTGCTGCAGAATAAAAAGATGAATGAGTACATGGAGAAGCATCGAGTTGGCTGGTCTTCAGAGGAAAGCCTCGCAGAATCTAATGGGAGTGATGAAGTCGCCTGGAGTTTCCTCTCGAGTGACGATCATCCCAGCACCATCAAGGGAAGGATGGAACAAGAGACTCCAGCTGTGGCTAATGTTGTTCTTCATGCGAATCCAGAGATCCGAAGACAGTCGCCTATTCTTGCGAAGGTCGAATCCAGAATTACTTCACCCGCTGCTTCGAGAGTTACGTCCCCACCAACTTCGAGAGTAACTTCTCCTTTTACTTCTAGAGTTACTTCTCCACTGACTTCCAGAGTCACTTCCCCTTTTACTTCCAGAGTGACCTCCCCTTTCACGACTCCCCAGGGAGAGAAGACTGATCATATAGTTAAGGCCTCGATTTTTGGAAGGGTCATCGCAGCTTTCAAAAAACCTGGACATCATATCGGCCCGGCGAAGAATCCCTCCTGTTCCTGCGATCACTGTAGAAGATATTTTGAAGAGCGATCTCGGGATCGATCGAGATCCTTATGCGATTTTGAAAGGAGATCCAGCTCGCAACTTTCGAGGGCCGAGAGGAATAGTCGCTCGGCATGTGCCAGCTCGAGGGATTAAATTGTAATGGACACTGCTACGTGACAGTTCACTCCTATTTACCGAATTCAAACATTATTCCAATGTAGTAATTGTGAGTCATTGACTTTCAGCTTCTATGGTTTAAAGACGAGCATTTCGAGATTGAGAGTTGTACCTTTCAATCGAGATTAGTAAATATTACCTTTTTTTGTCTGCTATTTTTTTATTCAAGCTTCTGATCAGTTTCTTATATTGGATTATCCTAAGAAGGCCTAAGACAAAATTCTCAGATTAAAATACAAGATGTACACTATTTATGTTTTATTTTTTTTATTTTATCAGAATAGCTAGGTGAATTTGTAAATTTACTAGCATCATCATTTTAGTACAAAGTGGAAATTTCGAGTAACGATTTGTTTTTTTTTTTGTTTTCATGTTTATAAAAATATTATTTTTTGGAAATTCTTGAGAAAATTCAAGAAGATTTTTGAAGATTCATATATGTCATAATTTTAACAAAAAAGTTTATTTGCAGCACACAAGATTTTTATTTCAAATAAAAAACAGTTCAGTTTAACCAAAAGAAACGAATTTTCAAAAAAATAGTTAAATTCTGAACTAAAAAAGAATTTCTTTACCATTTACATTTACAAAACTTAAATTTTTTTAAAAAAGACGATATTTCATATGAAATTGTTACAGTGTCAACTCAAGAGATGAATTTTCCAATAAAATTGTGTATCTTGAACCAAAAAAAAAATGAATTTTGAACAAATTAGTTGAATCCTCAAACAAAATGAACAATTTCCAACCAAAGAGATGAATTTTAAACTAAAATTATGAATCTTTAAATAAAAAAAGTAATTTTGAAGAAAAACAGAAAATGTTCAACCAAAACAGATTCTTCAGTCTCGGAAATCTTTTAAAGTTAAAAAAACTTTAGTCTCTATAAAACTTCTTGCATTTCTAAATGCATTTTGATATCTTTTCAAATTTTCTTAAAAAATTAATTCTGCATATTAAAAAGTTTTTAAACATTTTCTCAGGAATCTTAATACAAAAATTTTATTTTCTTATAGCCATTTAAACTTCTTAAAAAGCTTCACATTTTTTTTTTAATTTGCAACAAATTAAATTTCCTTTTAATTTTGTGTACATCCTTTGAAAGCTTGAATATTAAAAATTTAAATTAATTTAAATATTTCAAATAATTTGAAATTTTTCAACATTTTTTTTAAGTTAAAAACTCGTCTTAAAGTGTTCCTTTAAAAAGCTTCAAAATTTTATTTCGAAATGTTCAAAAATCGACATTTTAACTATAATTTGTAATCTTTTTAAGTTTTAAATGATTTTTGAATCTTTTCAAAACTTCTAATTATATCTTAAACTTACTTGAATTTATTATTATTTTTTAATAAATTTGAGGAAATTGTTTGAAATGTTTAAAAATCTTTTGCCATTTTTTTACAATCTTTAAACTTTTTAAAATTCTTAAACAGGCTTTTTTCGAAATTTACAAAAATCTAAATTTTTTAAAAAGTTTTTTTTTTAATCTTCTCAAGATTTAATTCATTTTCGTATCTATTTTCAAACATTTTAAACCTAAAAATCATTTTAAATGATTCAGCTTTCATTTTTTTATTCCTGCAAAATTAAAACAAATTTCTCAAAGTCTTCCAGATCCTTTTTGGACATTTTTTTAAATCTTTAAGATCTAAAACAAATAATTTCAAATAAATCCTAAATCGATTTAATTATTGGCAGAAATCTTTTTGTCGAAGCCGGTAACGTTTTTGTCCGTAATTTTATTTTTATAACCTTTTTAAAGTGTGAAAGTTTTCAACTTATAGTGTAGTAGAAAAATATTGAGAACAGAATTATTTCTCAATAGTAAAAAATTATTTACAATTAAAACGCTCTCCTTTATCAATAAAATTGACATACATTTATAAATCAATTTTATCTGGAAATAAAATGACGCATTTAAAAATTTCGATTCGCAAAATTGATGGTGCAGAAAATTTTCAATTTTCATTAACCAGTTAACTGGTTATTGTAAATTGACGGATCTAAAAAGACGGGATAAAAGAAAAAGTCACGTGATTGGAATGAAAGTTAGTACTACCGGTTTTTTTTTAGGTTGCTGATGACGTATCCGATGCCAAAATTGAGTTTCAAAATAGGTGATCCAATTTAACATATAAAAGTATAAAAATTCGCGTTATTTTGTATGAAACTCAGTACTAAAGGTTTTTTTTAGATTGCTCATTAGGAATGCGGGGTCAAAATTGAGAATTTCAAAATGATGTATCCAATATGGCAGATAAAAATGTTTAAAATCGCGTGTTTTTATAAAATTCAGTATTGCTAAGCGGTTTTTAGGTTGCTGATAAGGAATCCGTGGTCAAAATTAAGAAATTATTATTTGCGGATCTAATATGGTGGACTGAAATGCAAAAAGCCACATCATTTGAATAAAAGTCAGTACTAAGATGTTTTTCCCAGGTCGCTGATGACGAATCCGGGTTTATAATTGAAAAATTAATAATGCCGGACCAAAAAAAAATTTAATTCAAAAGGTACTCGATACTTTCGTGATAAATTGGTACGAAATTATTGGCTTGTACCAGTTTTGGCGTACAATTTTGATTTCGAGTTCATCAGTTAACTGGTTAATAAATAAACAAACTGACAACAGCCACTAAAAGTTTTCGATAAGAATTCTGTCCGTTTTTTTCGAAATATATTGGTAACATTACTCTTTTTAGATAGGAAAAAGAAGTTTTTTTTTTATTTGAATACGAATTGTATCCTAGGCTCAAGCAAGTTTGGCAGAGTCCAGTCGAAAATTGGACTTACTCAGACTGTCGCTAGAATTGAGAAGACAAGAGCTGCCAGCCGATAGTGCCACGGCGGCCCAGCTAAAACGTGAATTGGCTAGTGTGCAGTCAGCCAGTCCTGTTCCAGTTACTTACACGTCTTTGCAACCTTTTCGTGGACCGCTAGAAGGCAGAGCAACTGTTCCTGCATCCGTCTCGAGATGCGCCGCTGTCACCGGCCAGTTAGAGGTATGCATACAAACAAATCCATCATTTATAAATAACACTAAATGCTTTCGCAATACTTCAAAAACATGTCACATCTTTGAGCTGTTCTCGTAAATATGTCGTCGCCTATTTTATTCAGGGTGGCCGCTGGACCGGGAAACCTGGAAAACCAGAAAATGACCGGGAATTTTATGAGACCGGGGAAAACCGTGACACGACAGTGAATTTACTTTTTGACCGGGAATTTTACAACATTTTTAGAATAAAAATGTTGTACATCTTTGACTTCAACCGTTTTTTAAATAATTTTTCAAATTGTGATTTTTATAAATTATTATATCATTCAGTTTAGAATGCTTAATTCGAAAATCTTACAATTTAAAAATTTCGCATTTTAGATTTTAAAGTTTTAAAAGCATATATTTTAATTTAAAGAATTTTAAAATGCAGCTTTAAAGGCTTCAAAAATTAGAAGTTTTTAAATCGAAGATTTTTTAATAAAAAATAGTGTGGCCGTCGGACCGGGAAACCGAGAATTTTACGAATTTTCAGAAGAAAAATCTGCCCAAGTTCGATTTTAACAGTTTAAAATTTTTTTTGATAAAAAACAGTTTTATTTTATCATCGGCAAATATAAATAAATAAATAAATAATTTTTTAATTGGATCTGTACTCTTGAGTATATAAATCTGAACAATAATTGATTTGACCAAACAATTCAAGATCCGTTCAAAATTTGAGGATTTCCAGATTTTAACTTTTTCAATCCGAAAGTCTTAATAAGAATTAAAATTTATATATTTTTATTTTTTATATTAAATTTAATAAATAAATTTATTAATGTATTATTTCTATTAATTTTGGGTTGCCATTAAAAACATGTAAACGTGCGTCTTACTATTTTCAACTTAAAAATAAATCCATAATATAGTCATAATTAAAGGTTTTTTTTTTAAATTGCAAATATTGTGAGTCTAAATTATCTAATTTTTATCCCATTTAATTTGAAATTTCTTAATGTAGAAAATTAATAAGTATTTCATATTTACAATATTTCACTGTTCATTTAAGACGAGTAAATTGAAACTAAATATTTAAAAGAGAACAATTTGAAACTGAATTGTTTTATATAGAGAGCTTTGAATCTTTAGACTTTCGAAGAATTTTTAAACTTTTAGCGTGACAGTATTAATTGTTCTATTTAAAAAGTGTTCAATTTATTAGTGAAATTGTTAAATTTTGACGCATAAACAACAATTGAACACTTATTATTTGTAAAAAAAATTTGAGTAATTTTAAGAGATATTTAGAAGTTTTGAAAAGATTCAAAATTAATTAAAAACTTGAAATTATTTCAAGTAATTTAAATGAAGTATGTTAACATTCTTTTCAGAACTTCTAAATATTTTTTAAAACTAATCGACATTTTTCTACAATTTTTAAAAATCCTGCAAGTTAAAAAAAATCCTTGAAATCTTCCATGTTCTTCTTTGATCATTTTTGAAATCTCTTAAAACGTGGATTTATATTTTTGGAACTTAATGAATCTTTGATCTCTATAATGTATAAAACTTCTAAAATTTGCACTTTATTTGCATTTAATTTAACATTGTTTAATGGAAAAATGTTATTACTTTCCATTTGGTAAGTGTAAATTTTTGAGCATTTGAATACACCATTTTTGAATGGAAAAACTTTTAAACTTTAATTTTAAAAGTTTGGTATTCAAGTGTTTCACATTGAATACTTTAATTTGTTGTTTATTACATTATATGGAAAAATGTTTAGAATATAGTTTGATTTTTTAAATTTCATTGGCCGTGAAAAATGTTTGCGAACCCGGAAAACCCCGAGAATTTTGTTCTTCGATTAAAACAGCCATCCTGTTTATTCTAAATGCATTTAAAAATTAACAGGCCAGAGTTGCTCCATGTCGGGGAAAACCTGGAAATCAGGGAAAAGTCAGGGATTTTGAAAAACATGCAAAGTCGGGAAGTTCCTTTTAGATCCACTTTAAGTAACTACCAATTATTAGATTTATTGGTAATATCACTGAAAAGTTTCTTTGCTGTAGTACGATTTTTTTTTATTTTAAAATATTTCTCACTATTGGAGAAGTTAATTGAAATTTTTCAAATATTTAATTTGTTTGATTTTTTATCCACGAATAAAAATTCTTTCATTTTTTTGTATAGTTGATGGAAGTAAATAACTTTAGACGGAAAAAATTAAGACCAGTTTTTTTGTCAAAAAATAGTATTCTAAAAAATGACGAAAAATGAAATTTTGTCAATTAGTGTCTAAAGTTGCCAAAAAATATTTCTGTTTGAAATTTAAAAATACGTACGAGTTTCTTTAGTTTATGAAAAAGAAAATAAGAAAATATTTAAAATGACAAAAGTTCAATCAACTTGACCAATGGTGTGAAATTTTTTGAAAATTCTTTCTTAATGCCACAATGAAACTTTAGAGTGTCATTTTCTATCACTTTTCAAATCACTTTTTAGCCACTTTTCAAAGTGAAAATAGCACATTAGTGACTTTTCTTTGAATAATCTCACCAATGGGTTATCTATTATTGAATTCAGGTCTATAACTATTTCTAAACTTTTCGAATTCCTCTAAAATATTATGATATTTTAAAGGATTCCAAGAAAATTTAATACATTTAAATAATTGGAGGGAATTCAAAGGATTTTAAAGATGTTAGGGTATTTTTTTTAATTCCGTGGACTTTTCAACAGCTTTAAAAAGTTTCAAAACAATTCAAAAGATTTAAAAAGAATCCGAAATATTTTAGGGTATTTTAAACAATTCCAAATAGTTCAATAATTTGAAGGTGTTACAAAGGAATTTAAAGATTTTCGGGTATTCCAATGAATTTTCACGAGCATTGAAAAATTTTAAGTGATTTGAAAAGATTTTAAAGGGTTTTAAATATTTGAGGACATTTTAAAAGATCCAACAGAATTTTAAATAGATTACAATAATTTGAAAAGATTTCAAAGAATTTTAAAGATTTTAGGGTATTTTTTTAAATTCCAAAAAATTTTCAAGTGCTTCACAAATTTTACAGCGATTTCAACAAATTTCAAAACATTTGAAATATTTTAGTGAATTTAAAACGATTCCAATTTAGGAAATATAATCAGATTTAAATAGAATTTTGCGAGATTTTATAATATTTTAGTGGATTCCAAAAATTGTATTCACAAGAAGTGAGGGATTTTGCAGGGTTTCAAAGTTTGTAAGAGGTTTTCAAATGTTGTTTGCAATTTCGCAGCTCTTTTAAACTCACCTTGAATTCTGCATTTCATCAAATTCTTTTGAAATCCCTTAAATTTTTCTAAACTCAATAAAAGCTTACTGAAATCTATGAATTAAAAAAAAATGTTAGCAATTAATTTCAATTCTTTTGCATTTAAATTGAATTGTTTTAAAGTATTATTGACTTATTCTGAATTCGTTACAATTCACCTGGAATACGATTAAACTTTAAACAGAAACAGTTGCATTTTAAAAGAAATAGTTGAATTTTCAACATAAAAAAAAAACAAATTTTCTAGAAGACAGTTGAATTATCAACAGGCAAACTCATATTTTTACCAAAAAATGTAATTTTCAATCAAATAATTGAACTTTTTTTAAAAATAGAAGAAATTTTCAACCGAATTTCGAATGAAACAGTTGCATTTACAACTAAACAGTTAAATTTTCAATAAAAAATATAATTATTAACCAAAAAGATGAATTTTTAACCAAACAGTTGCATTAACGACTAAATATTTAAACTTCCATTGAAAATAGACGATTTTCAACGAAATAGTTGAATTTTTAACTAATTAGTTATATTTTTAACCAAAAGAACGAATTTTTTAGAAGTTATTTAAATTCTTAACAACAAATTTAATTTCCATCTAAAAGGATGAAGTTTCTACTGAAAAAGATGAATTTTCTATCCAAACAGACGAATTTGATAGAAAACAGTTGAATTTTCAACCAAAAAGGATGGCTTTAACAAATTAGTTGATTTTTTACCAAAAAGAATGAACTTCCAATGAAAAATAGATTGATTTGCTTGAACAGAGGGAAATAGGGAAAAGAGTGTGAAGTCTGTAACTAAAATTCAATATATTGGCTTTTCTTACTGGATAAATATTTTTATAGATAAATTTTAAGAAGAACCTTTTATTATGTGCTTCTGTTAAAATTAAAAATAACCCTTGTTTTGACCAACTTTAAGGATTTTTGATTGAAAAATAAAAAAAATTCCTGGTCCAGTGGTCACTTTGATTAAGAAAGAGAGTTTGTGCACTCTAAGGAAATTTTAATAGATTCTGATAATAATAGTTTCAATTTTAAAGACGATTTTGGGGTCGCTAATTACGAATGAAAACTTTTTTAATTTCAAAAATTAATTTTGACAGGTAAGGTTAATGGGATGCCAGGATTTAGCAGAGGAAGTACCTGGACGCACGAGAAGAGAACACCCAGCCAGTCCTGATTTACGCAGCTTTGTTAAAGGAGTTACTGGAAGAAGTTCGAGCAAATCTTACAGCGTGAAGGACGAAACCAGTAGTGAGTATTCTTCTCTTTACAATAAGGGAAAATCGGGAAAAGCCCAGGAGAATTTTTAGTGAAGAAGATTAATTTTCTAGCATAAAAATACGAATTTTGTAAGAAAATATATACATTTTTAACCAAATCGTTGATTTTGCAAGCCAAAGAGATAAATTTTCTACAAAGCAGATCAGTTTGAAACCCAAGAATGAAACTTTCAACAAAAAAACTAATTTTTTAACGAATTAGTTAAATTTTCAAAAAAATAATTAAATTCCCAACAACAAAATTAATTTTTTAAAAACAAACAATTTTCAACTTTTTTGAATCTTCAATCAAGAAAGTCAACTTTTAGGAAAGTAGTTCAACTTTTAATCAGGGTTGAATTTTTTATCTAAAAAGATGAATTTCCAAACGAAAATTTAATATTTTAAAAAACATAAATATTTTAGTTTAAAATAAAAAAATAGTTAGATTTCACAAACAAAAAAGATTTTTCGTCAAAACACTTGAATACTTAACTAAAGCAGATTACGAGGGTAGTTCAATAAGTCCTTAGAATGAAGTATAAAAACAATTTTTTTTGGGTAAATTTTTTTTTATTTTTCAACATAATCTCCTTGGAGCTCTA
>NC_046663.1:63556695-63567413 GCF_010883055.1 Belonocnema kinseyi | reverse complement strand
TCTAGTCGGGAGTGGTGCTGACTGAAAACAGATGATTTGGAGCGATTCGCGCGCCATATGTTGGTCATTCTAAGGACTTATTGAACTACCCTCGTATTTTCCAACCTAAGAGTTTAATTTTGAATTAACAAATTGATATTCTACCAAAGGAGAAAAATTGTTATTAAAATACATCAACTTTCAGCCAAATAGTTAAATTTGCTGCAAAAGTTCGGAATTAGGACATGGAATTTTCAAAAAGATGAAAAATGAAAGATTAATTTTTCAATAAAAAATATGATTTTTCAACTAAAAAGTTAATTTTTTAATTAAATTGGTCAATTTTTGAATAGTTTCTTTTTAACCAAATATTTGAATTTTATATTAAAATATGGAGTTGAATTTTCAAGTAAACATATGATTTTTTAAATAATAAGGTCAGTTTCTAAGAGAAAATAACGATTTATGAACAAAATATATTAATTCTCAACCAAATAGTTGAATTTTCAACAAAAAAGAGAAATTTTCATCATGAAAATTTTTTTGACTTTAAAAAAAATGTCAACACAAAACTAAAAGAATTTTCAACTCAATAGTAAAATTTATAACGAAACCAGTAGTGAGTATTCTTCTCTTTACTATAAGGGAAAATAGGAAAAACCCCGGGAGAATTTTCAGCGAGGAAGATTAATTTTTTTGCAAAGAAGACGAATTTTCAAGAAAATATATCAATTTTTGACCAAATCGTTGGATTTTCCTAGCCAAAGATATGAATTTTCTACAAAACAGTTCAGTTTGAAATCCAAAAATGTAATTTTTTAAGAAAAAAGTTATTTTTTTACGAAACGAGATGAATTCCGAACCAAAAATATAATTATAGGTTTTTCATTTAAAAAGAATTAACTTTTAACACTAATAATTTTTAGACACTAATATTATTCTTTCACATCATCATTTAAATTACTATAAACCTCATAAAGAAAAAACTTTTTCCTTTTGTTTTTCAGGCGATATTATGGCAGTTATTAAATTAGACAATCAGACAGTAGCACAAACTAGTTGGCGACTGTGTTCCCAGCAGGCTTGGGATCAAAGGTAATTAAAAATCCCTAATTAATTATGTAAATTAAAGTTTATTCTGAATTTGTTAAAAATTGTAATGATCCGAATTTTCGACAGGTTTTCCATTGAACTAGACAAATCTAGAGAATTGGAAATTGGTATTTATTGGAAAGACTGGAGGTCTCTCTGCGCAGTGAAATTTTTACGTTTAGAAGAGTTTATTGACGATGTTCGACACGGGATGGCGTTGCAACTAGAACCCCAGGGTCTGCTCTTCGCAGAGATCAAATTCCTTAATCCGATGATATCCAGGAAGCCGAAATTGCAGCGCCAGAGGAAGATCTTCAAGCAGCAAGTGAAGAACTTCCCGAGGGCGAATCAAATGAATATTAATGTCGCCACCTGGGGAAGACTTCTCAAACGGTCCGCACCTTCCCTCCACAGCACCAGGAGTTCTGAAAGTCCCCCCTCAAGCGTAAGCTGTAGGTTTTCAACTTTTTACTTTTCTTAAGAGCCGTACATAAATTACGTAGAGTTTTTTCCCCTAAAATTTTGAACGACGTTTCCACCTTTGCTAGGGCCCGTCAGTTTTAACTCCCCGCTCCTCCATCTTACGTAATTTTCAGGGTCTGAGAATATTGCAAACTTCGCAAATTTTACCATTTAAACGTTTTAAAAGTACAATCTGACTCCAATTTTTGATGCATCAATGTGCAATCATTCGTTTGGGAACATCTTTCTATAAATTCAAATTTATTGTACTATCAATGCTTTTGATTTGAAATATTTTACATATTCAGGGTGAATCTGTCCAAGTTTGATTTTAACAGTTTTCAAATAATTAGTTGGATTTTTATGTTTTTCAATTATGCTATTATTTAGCTTACAATGCGTATTTCAAAATTTTTCATTTGAAATTTTTAGATTTAGGCTTACATTTTTAATTTGAAAAATTTTATAAATGCTTTCTTAAAGAATTGAACAAATAAAAAATAAAATCCTTTGATGTTGAAAATTTCGGATAAAAAACATTTTTATTTAATAAGTAAATCATTTTTTTAATGTATCTGTACTTTAAAAAAAAGAAGTGAACAAAACCGATTAGACAAAACGATTTTAAATCAGTTCAAAAATTAAGAATTTTCAGATTTTAACGTTGAAACTTAAATGGTTTTAATTTGAAAGTCTTAGTCATTAAACAAATGTGAATGTGTGACTGAAAGTTTATAAACTATTTTCAACTTAAAAATAATTTCATAATAATATATTCTTAATTAAAGGATTTGATTAAATTTAAAATATTTTTTCAGTCTAAAATATTCAATTTTTAACCCATTCGATTTGAAATTTTTAATTAAAAAAATATATTAATTATTGAATATTTAGCAATATTTGAATTTTCATTCAAGACAAATAAATTGAAATCAAATATTTAAAAGTAAAGAATCTTTAACTGAATTTTTTGACATATAAAGCCTGGAATCGTTAAAATTTTGAAGAGCCTTTTAAAATTTGATCATAACAATTTTAATTTTTGTATTTGAAAAATGCTTAATTTGTAAATGAAATTTTTAAGTTTTAATGTATAATTTACAAATGGACATTTGTAGATGAAATTTGAGTAATTTTAAGAAATATTTAGGTGTTTTAAAACGATAAAAAATTATCATGCAAGTTTTAGAAAGTTTTCTTAAAATCTTCTAGAATCTTTTTTGAAAATTTTGTTTGAATCTTTAAAAAACTTTTTAAATATTCTTTTAAAATAATTTTTCAAAATGAAAAATTATTTTTAATTTTCCTATGAATCTTAAGAAAATGTTTTTATTCTTTTGAAGTCTTTCACAATTCATGAAAAGAATCTAATTTTTTTGTTTAAAATCTCCGAAAATCTACACTTTGTTTTATAGTGTTAAGAAATTTTCGGTAGAAGTTGCAGGATTTTCTGAAAATTGTAGAAAAATTCAATTCATTTTGACAGATATTTAGAAGTTCTGAAAAAATGTCCAAAATAATTTTAAATTTAAAACCAATTTAAAACAACTTCTAGATTTCTCAAGATTTTGAAATAAAATTTTGAAGCTTCCTAAGGATGTTTAAACTATTTAAAAAGAAAATAATCGAATTTCTAATTTAAGAAGTGTTCAGTTAAAATTTTTTCAAATTTTCAATATTTGATGCTTCTAGCTTAAAATTCTTTAATATTATATAATTTTGAAAATTTTAAAGTTCATTCATTGATTTTTTAATTTAAAGCATTGAAAATCATAACGTGGATTTCTATTTTTTTATATTGAAAAATGTTAGTGCCTTTAATTTTATACGCGTAAATTATTGAGCATGTGAATACAATATTTTAAAATTAAAATCTTTTAAATTTCAATTTTAGATGTTCAAAACTTAACAGTTCCACTTTGAGTGCTTTCATTTGCAGCTCAGTTTTTATTACCTCAAGTGGAAATTTCTTTAGCTTCAGTTTTCCATTTTTTCTAAATTTCATTGACCGTGAAAGTTGTTTGCGAACCGATAAAAAACCGGGAAATGATCGGGAATTTATTTCGCCAATTAAAACGGCTATCCTGATATCATTCACTTTTTAACGTTTTCATTTTAAAATATATTAATCTCATGAATTTTAATTTCAAAATATTTTACAATTAGGTAGATTTAATGTACATATTAATATAAGAATGACGTTTAATCACAAAAATAATGTAAAAGTTAAGAATAACCATTATTCTTGATGGTGTTTGTAACCAAATATTTGAATTTTACGTATTTTAAGTGTTGTATTTCCCTTAACTTTTTAATTATTGCAAATCTTTCTAAAAATAATATATCTTTGATAATAATCGGTAAAATATAATAATACAGATGTTTTTTTATATGAATTTTAGTCAAATTTATTTCTTCTTTTTCAGCCTTTCAAAATGCTTAAAAAGTTTCAAAATTTGATTTCAAAATATTCAACAACCTAAATTTTGTGTAAAATTTTATGGAATCTTTTTAAATTTGTTATCATTTTTTTAATTCTTTTGAAACTTCTAAACAATTTATTATATCATTCGAAATCCTAACCTAAAATATTTTAAATATTTTAGGTTATTTAAAAAGATTACAAAGAAATTTTTGTATTGATGTCTATAATGTATTAAAAGATTCCCACGCATTTTCAAAGGATTTCAAATGATATAAAAGAATTTGAAATACTATAAGAAACTTTATCATTTATTTATTTAATATTACAAGGAAACTTTAATGTTATAAGGAAAGGGTATTTTAAGATTCCGAAGCATTTTCAAAAGACTAAAATAATTTCAAAGGATTTTCAAGGGTTTTAATAATTTCAAGGGATTTTAATATTTGAATAGATTTCAAAGAATTTATTCGTACAAAGTGAGGAATTTTTTATGGTTTCAAAGATTTGAAGAGATTTTCAAATATTTATTGCAATTCATTTGGAATTTGCTCTGAATTCTTATTAATTTGATCCTGATTTCTTTTTAAATTATTTTGAATTGTTCTAAATTCACTCAATTTTATTCAATGCAATGGATTCTTAAAAAGTTTCTTTGTAATTCAGCTTAATTTTTTATGAATTGAATCGAATTGTTCCCATTTCCATTAAATTTTCTCAAATTTTACTGAAATCAGTGGACTTTTTTGATTTTTTTACATTATTTCCAATTCGTGTGAATTCATTTTAATGGTTTTTGCAGTTATTAGTCACTTTTTTTATACAAATTGGTAGGGATTTCAATATTTAAAGAGATTTAAAAATATTTCAAGGAATTCTGCCTGAATTCTTTGGAATTCTCTTGATATATTTTAATTTGCTTGAATTTTATTAAATTAATTCAATTCAACTTAATGCAATAGATTTTCGTTGAGTTTTTAAAAGTTTTTATTTAATTGATCCTGAAGTATTTTAACCTCACTTTGAATTCTTAGCCATTTCATCTTTATTCTTTAAAATTCCTTTTCATTTGGAATTCCCCTTTTCAAAAATTTCAAAACAATTTCACAAAGATTTTTAGACTTTCGAAACATTTAAAGATTTCAAAGATTTTAAATTATTTCAAAATATTGTAAAACATTTTAGGAGATTTCCAAAGATTTCACAAACAAAGATTTAAAAAATATTCTACAAAGATTTCAAAAATTCAGGAGGCGAGTAGACTAGATTTATAAGATTTCAAAAGGAATTTCGAAAGATTTCAAACATTTCATAAACATTTCAAAGATGGGACTTTTAATTTACTATAATAATGATGCAGAAAATCCTTAATCTTTCTTATTAAATAAATGCATATAATAAAAAATTAATATTAACTACTAATTTTTAAGATTATTTATTTATATACTTTACGGTTAAAGAAATATAATTTTCCTATGTTTCTGGAGAAAAATCAAAAAGATTGTTGAAGATCTGAGATACGTCTAAAAATTATCTGGAAAATTTCTATTTAATTTTTTATTTTACAGGATTTTACAACATTTTTGAAAAAAATTTGTGTCACTTTAAAAGATATGTAAGACTTTTTACGCTTAGAAAATTTTTTTAATATT
Source organism: Belonocnema kinseyi (assembly GCF_010883055.1). Lineage (NCBI taxonomy): Eukaryota > Metazoa > Arthropoda > Insecta > Hymenoptera > Cynipidae > Belonocnema > Belonocnema kinseyi. The sequence continues at coordinate 63,561,806 of NC_046663.1, read as the reverse complement.
TAAAAGATTTTTGACAAACTTCGAAAATTCTTTAGTATATTATTTGAAATCTTTTTTAATATTTAAAAATATTAAATAATGCCAGGAATTTCATGAAAAAAAGGTTTATTATTTTGAAGTTTTTGAAAGCCTTTCAAAAACGTCACAGTTTTATTTCGAAATCTTCAAAAATGTACAATTTGTTTAGAATCTTTAACAGCTTTTCAAATTTTTAATTATTTTTGAAAAATTTTAAAAATTTCTACATATCTTGTAAAATTATTCAAATTTTTTTCTAATATTTAACAAAAATTCTGCGAAATTGAGAAAAAAATTCTTAAAATATTCCAGATGCTTTTTTGAAAATTTAGGAAATTTTTTAGAATATTTTAACTCTTTAAATGTTTTCTTAATCCTTTCAAAATCCTTAAAAGGCTTTAACATTTTATTTCAAAATCTTCAAGAATCTAGATTTTGTTAAAAATGGTTGAAATATTTTTAATTATTTTTAAATCTTTTCGAAAGTGTGAAATATCATTAAAACAAAACGTAATTATTTACAATTTATTATTTACAATGTTTTTGTTACTGGTACCGACAAGTTTTTTTTCGTGTATCCATAATTTCATTTTTCTTATCTCGTTAAGGGTCTGGAAAAGTTTACAAATTATATAGTGTGGCAGCAAAATATTGGGAACAGAATTATTTCCCAATATTAGAAAACATGCAATTAAAATTTCCTCTTTTATTATTGTTTTTTAAAATTTTTTTCATGAAGTAAAATTACTTGCTGGGAAATTTTGATTTACTCAAGTGATGGTGCGACAAATTAACTACATACAACCTTATTTAATATGGTCAAGGGGTTATAAATAGAATTCGTTTCCCATTTTTTTGGTCAAAAAGTTAAGATCAGAATGTTGTTTCCTTTATTATTAAAGAATCATTTACCATTTAAATTTTCTCTTTTAGAAATAAATTTTCAGATGTAAGAGACCTCATTTGGAAATTGTGATTTACAAAATTCTACAAAATTCTACAAAAGTCAGGGCATTTTTTTAAAGCGTGCTGAATTTTTTTTAAATTGCAATATAAAATTCAATGGCAATGATTCTTCAGTTGTAAAAGTAACTTTATATATTATGGTATTCAACTATTTTGTGGCAAATTCGTTTTTTTAATTAATGTTTTTTAAACTAAAAACAGAAGTATTATATTTTTGGTTGAAAATTCGTCTTCCCATCCAAAACACTTTAAGTAATTTAGGAACGGCCCTTTTAGGAATAATATAATACAATTTATCCTTAAAATACCTAATTTCAGGTCCTCAAACTTCGCAAATTACATTCGATTCTCCCGCGGAAGATAAACCCGAAACACCTGGGGAATTACCAGATCCGGAAAAAGGAGGCTTAGGTGGCGCTCGACCTTTGGGAATGAGTTTAAATGAAAGTCCTGTGCTGCCAAGTCCTCCCGAACATCCTCCCCCTCCGCCCCCGTCTTTGCTAAAGAAACCATCGATGCCAGCGCCTCCTCCACCCCCGAAATTAGATCAAGAGGTAAGTCTTAACAATTTTCTCAAATTTACGTCAAATCTAATAATTCACATACAAAATTAATAATACTTATTAATTCACATTAAAAGCGTGACGTTTATTCTTTCCATTAAAAAAGTACAATATAATAGGGTTTGCATTAACGGTTGAGGTTCTTACTCAAACTTTAATAAAGTAATAATTAATTAATAATAATAAACGAAAAAGCGCAAGTTATGATTTAACACTTGTAAATACAAGCACTGACTTGTTCAAGCACGTTAATAAATTTAATGATCACTATTTTCTTTCGACAAGGTAATAAATACCAGGGTGGCCGAAGGTCAGGGAAAACCTGAAAACGAGAGAATAGTCAGGGGAAGTCAGTGAAAAATCAGAGATTTAGAAAAAAATGGGAAAAGTTCGGGAATTTGTGTAAGAAGCGCTTTTTAAGTGACTGCTAAGAATAATTAGGGCTGCCCCGCAGTCACTTTTAGTGACTTTTTTCTCAAATTACGTTTTAAAGAATTTTTGAATTTTCTGCAATTCTTTTCAAATATTTTAAAGTATCTTTGAACAGGGTGTCTAGTGACCTTGGGAATCTTGAAAACCTGGAACTCTCCTTGAATTTTTTTTAAACCTTGAAAACCTGGAAATCTCCTTGAATTTTTCACGAAAACCTTGAATTTTAATTATTCTTTTTTTTTTCTTTTCTTTTAAAACACTAATTTTCTCGAAATGCGAAGAGTAATTTAAATCTTTTACCCTATTATGAAAGAAATATCTCGCTTAGAAAAAATCTTGCTGCTGAAAAATTTTTTATTCGTTAAGATATAATTGATCTTTTGTTCATTACAGAATAAATAATGATCTTTCAAGGCACTTTTTGTGCAGGTGTTCAACTTAGAAATTATAAAACTTATTAGTTTAAAATTTCGATGTTCATTCAGTTTCAGAATTATAATAAGCCATGGCCATACAACGGATTTTTCGAGGGGTTGACCACTCGTTTTTTGACTGTACAACAAAATATTTCTAAAGATATCAAAATGTTTCATATATTTCAAAATATTTTTAATATCTTTAAAACTTTAAAGATTTAAAGGATTTCAAAGAAAACGATTTCAAGAGGTTTTAAAACATTTTAGAAGATTTAAAAAGATTTTAAATAATTCAATTGCTTCAACGAATACAAAATATTTTCCAAACAATGATTCAAGAAAGATTTTGTAAACATTTCAAAATATTTCACAAAGATTTCAAGGATTTCAAACATTCAAAAAAGGCGTGTGCACTAGATTAAAAAGTTTTCACAAAAATTCCCCAAAGATTTCGAACATTTCATAAAGATTTGGAACATTTCACAAAGATTTTAAAACTTACAAAAGAATTTAAAGATTTAAAAAAGGGTATATTAAACCACATTTCTAAGATTTCTAAACATTTCAAAGATTTTAAACAATTTCAAAATTTCTTGGGAGATATCAAAAAATTTCACTAAGATTTGTAATAATTTAAATAATTCCAACGAATTCACAAAAATTTCAAAAGATGTCACAAAGATTTCAAAGATTTCGAACATCGCATAAAGATTTTAAAACTTTCAAACGATTTTAAATATTTCAAAACATTTAAAAGATTTCAAAACAATACAAGAATTTCAAAGATTTTAACAAGGGTGCAGTACACTATAATTCAAGAATTTCAAACCATTTCAAAAATTTTAAACGATTTAAAAATGTTTGACAAGATTTTAAACGATTGCAAAAGATTTCTCAAATATTTTAAAGAATCCTTAAGGATTTCAAAACATTTCAAGAATTGCGAAGATTTCAACAAGGGATTCCAAGCAGATTTATAAAAATTTCAAAACATTTAAATTAAACATTTAAAATTTCACCATTTCTTTAAAGAATTCACAAGGATTTCAAAAGATTTCAAGAATTTCAAAACATTTCAAAGATTTTAAGCGATTTCAAAAGGTTTCAATACATTTGAGATTTCAAAAAATTTCAATGATTTTAAACAAACCCAAAAGATTTCGTAAACAAAGATTAAACAAAGATTTCAAGAATTTTAAAATTTTTACAAAAGCTTTGAAAAATGCCAAAAGATTACTCAAAGATTTCAAGCTTTCAGTAAGGTTTGTAATAATTCACAAAGATTTCAAAAGATTTCACAAAGATTTCCATGATTTCAAAGACATTACGAAGATTTGAAAATATTCCTAAAGATTTCAGAAAGACGACTCATGTTCGCAAAAAATTAAGAATTTGCTTATTCACGATTCGGCTTTCTTTCATTATTTGATTTAAGAAAGGAGACCTGGAAAATTTTTATTTCTTGACCTGGAAAACCTGGAAAACACCTTGAATTTTGTTCCTAAGAATCGCTATACACCCTGTTAAAATATTCCCAAAATATTTAAAAGTTTTCAATCATTTAAAGGTATTTCAAAGAATTTAAGTGTACTTTCAAAAGTTACAAAAAATTTTCAAATTCTTTCAAATTTATCAAAATATTTAAAAAATTTGAAATATTCCAGGTTTTTTTTTTAGAAATTCCAAGGAATTTCAAAGGATTTGGAATATTTTAGTGTATCTTTAATAAATTTCAATAATTAATTTAGGATACTTTAAGAAATTCCAAGACTTTTTCAATACATTTAAGTAATTTGAAATAATGCCAAGGATTTTAATGATTTTATATTAATTTTCAAAACTCCAAGGAATTTTTAAAAGCTTTAGATAGAAAGGTTCAGAATATATTTAAAAAAATTTGGAATATTTTAGAATAGAGACCACCCTACAATATATAATGATTCTGCAGTATATAATCATTATTTATTAACAGAAATATGAGTAAAATACTTAATTTTAATATATTAACACGTATCGCGTTTTAACTAATAATTACATTAAATAATTATTTTACTTTCATTAGTATTTCAAATTATGGATTATCTACTTTACGATTATTATCTACTAAGGGCCGGTCTCCCCTATTCTAAAAGACGACAAAAAATTTTGAATGAATTTCAACAATTTGGAGGAATTCCAAAAGATCGTGGAGATTTTGTGGTATTTAAAAAAAAGTTCAAGCCATTTTCCAGAGCTCTAAAAAGATTCAAAAGATTCCACAGGCTTTGGAATAATTTAAGGTATTTAAAAAGATTTTAATTAATTTGTAGTAAATTTTAATAATTTAATGAGATTCCAAAATGTTTTTTGAAGATTTTATGATATTAAAAAAAAATTCCGAACAATTTTTAAAAGATTTCAAAGGATTTGAAATGTTTCCAAATATTTTAAATGATTTCAAAATTTTTACTTAGATTTCAATAATTGCAACGGATTTAAGGACATGTGACACAGCTAAATACCTATATTACCGACCACAGTTTTTCAGTTCACTCAATATTTTTTTGAACCTAAGAACTTTTTTTGTAAATAAAATATCGAGCTGAAACTTTGGGAAATGTATTAGAGTACAATCAAGTACGTTTAGGTACTACATTTTGGTAGGAACTTCACTGAAAATTATTTCATCTTTTTTCTGAACCTCAACATTTTTTGAACGTTCGAACTTTTTTTATAC
>NC_046663.1:63549380-63556595 GCF_010883055.1 Belonocnema kinseyi | reverse complement strand
TGCATTTCTCAAAGTTTGAGACTGATATTTTATGTATAAAAAAAGTTCGAACGTTCAAAAAATGTTGAGGTTCAGAAAAAAGATGAAATAATTTTCAGTAAAAAAAAACATTCAGTGAACTGAAAAACTGTGGTCGGTAATATAGGTATTTAGCTGTGTCACATGCCCTTAAAGGATTTGAAATATATTTGGATGTTTTTATAGATTACAAAGAATTTCCAACAGATTTAATTAATTTCGAAGGATTTTAAAGATTTTATGTCATTTTTGGAAATTCCAAGGAATATACAAGAGTTGTTAAAAGATTTTAAAAGATTTGATATATTTTAGGATATTTTGAACGATTCTAAGGATTTTTTATTTTATTTCCGCAATTCCAATAGATTTTGAATAGTTTATCGCATTTTTAAAAATTCCAAACATTTTTTATGTGAAATATTTGAAATATTTTAGGATATTTTAAACGACAATAAGAAAATTTCATGAGATTTCTATAATTTCAAAGGATTTCAAAGGATTTTAAAGATTATAGGGTATTTATAAAGGCCCCAAGCAATTTTGAATAGATTTCAATAATTTCAAAGAATTTCAAAGGATTTTAAAGATTTCAGGGTATTTTTAAAGAACAACAAATTTTCGAAACCTCTTAAAAATTTTAAGGAATTTCAAAAGAGTTTAAAGGAACTAAAATATTGTTGGTCATTTTGAAAGAGTCCAATGAATTTTCAAGAGATTTAAATTATTTCAAGGGATTTCAAAGGATATGAAAGATTTTAGGGTATTTTTAATAGATTTAAATCATTTTAAAGGATACCAAAGTATTTTAAAGAGCTTAAAAAAATGTCAAGGTATTTCAAAATATTTTAAATAATTAAAAATATTTTCGCGTGTTTTAAAAGATTCTAAGGTATTTTCAAGGGGTTTAAAAAAATTGCACACGGTTGTAATTTTCTAGAATTTCGGAAGATGTGGAACGATTTTACAGGACCTATAAGGTTTTAAGATATTTGAAAAGATTCCAAGGGATTTTAATCAGTTTCCCATGATTCAGTGAGAGATTTCGTATGTTTTTAAAGATTCGAAGAGATTTTCAAATCTTTTTTGCAATTAATTTGCAATCATTTATAATTGTTACTCAATTCTTTTGAATTGTTTGGATTCCCTTGATTCTTTTAATACATTTAAATTCTTGTAAATTTACTTCAAGTCTTTTAAATTTACTCAATTCTACATAATTCAATTGTTTTTTTCGGTTTTTCTTATAGTATCCGGGAGTATTTTAAACTCACCTTGGTTTCTTAGAAATTTGGTCAAAATTTTTTTGAAATCCCTTCAATTCTTCTAAACTAAATTCAATGAATTTTTTCATATTTTATAATTGCTTTCAATTCACTTAAATTATTATAAATTTACTTCAATTTGACTGAAATCAATGTATTTTGTTTTGTTTTTAACATGATTTTCAATTCATTTTAATTGTTTTGAATTAAACTTGAATTATTTTTGGATTAGAAATTACTCACTTTTGGTTCCTCTTTCGGTATAAACTGGTCACTTGTTCCAAATAAATTAGGCTGTGGCAGCCCTGAGAATAATAAATAAAAAATTGAAATTGACATTTTTTAATCCTTTCTAAAAGATTCTCTATTAACAATGGTACATGGTGAGAATTTCGATCAGGGAAAGTGCAAAATTAGTCAGAGAAAAATAAAGGAATTTTGAAAGTGAAGTTATTTGGCCACCCTGTCAATAACGAAACATACAAATAATTTTCACTGTCAAGCAAGCACCCAATTTTGATTTTATTGCTTCTGGTAAAAGTACTGCAAGTTTAGAAAAATACACTGAATGTTTTGAAAAATTAATTGAAATTTTCAATTATGCACAATATTTTTGAAGCACTGTTTTGAATTTGATACTTGTAAATTAGTTTGTCACGTTTCTTGTAAAGTATCTTGTAAAGTATCTGACAGGCCTCGGAGTTACACACTATTGACAGTATTTGACTTTTTTTAACGATGACATTATTTTGCTACTATTTTAAAAACAAAAAGTTTCAACCAAGTAGTTGAATTTTACATTGAATAAGATGAATTTATAACAAAAAATTTAATAGTTGATATTGTAATAACAACAAATTTTCAACAAAATAATTAAATCATCAAATAAAATGATAAATTTTCAACCAGGCAATTCTATTTTTAACCAAAAAATTGATTTTCTACCAACAAAGAATAAATTTGCAACAAAATACTTGAGTTTTCTAACCTATAGTTAAATTTTCTACCAAATTGTTCAATTTTCAACAAAAAGGTGTATTTACAACCAATCAGTTTAAAAATTAGTTTTAAACAAAAAAAAAGCGAATTTTCAAGTAAAATTATGAATCATTTACCAAAAATATGAACTTTTAAGAAAGTATTTTCAACATTCAACCAAGGAGTTGAATTTTCAACCTAAAAAGATAATTTTTCAACAAAAAATCCAATAGTTGATATTTTAAAAAAATGTATTGTAGTTTCAAATAAAAAGCAGTTTGAGTTAACCAAAAAAAAACAACAGTTTTTTTTAACAAAATACTTAAATTCTCAACTAAAACGGATCAATTTTTAATAAAATGTTTGCATTTTTAACAACAAAAAATTGATTTTCTACCAGAAAAAGACGATTTTTCAACAAAATACATAAGTTGTCCAACCAACAGTTGAGGTTCCACCAAATTGTTCAATTTTCCAGTCGAAAATAAGAATTATCTACAAAATAGTTGAATTTTTAACCCGAGTATATGAATTTTTAAGAAAAAAGTTAATTTTCAACAATTTACTTAAATTTTTATCAAAAAAATGTTGGTTTTAAAGACAAAAAAAACGAATAATCAAATAAAATGATGAATCTTCGACCAAAAAATATACTTTTAAAGAAAATACTTCAAAATTCAACCAAGGAGTTGAATTTCCAACACAAAAAGATCAATTTTCAACGAAAAGTTTAATTGATATTTTATTATGAATTTAACCAACAATAATGAATTTAAAAAACGAATTGTCAACAAAATACTTGATGCCTCAACTTCTACAGATTAATAATTAACCAGATATTTGTATTTTTAACAAAAAATTGGCTTTGCCACACAAAAATAAGAATTTTTAACAAAATAAATCAATTTTCGACTAATCATTTAAATTTTCGACTAATTTGTTTGATTTTCGAGCCACAAATACAATTTTTCTATAAACCAGTTAAATTGTAAACAAAAAAGTTAATTTTCAACTCAAGCGGATTAATTTTTAATCAGACAGTTGCATTTTAAACCAAAAACGTGAAATTTCTATAGAAAATATTAATTTTTACACCAAAAAGATGAATGTTTAACAAAATAATTTAATTTTTGTTTTCAAAAATTTGGTTAAGAAAGAAAAAAATATAAATGAAATTGTTAAATTTTCAACAAAATAAATCAATTTTGAACCAAATAGATGCCTCAACTTCAACAGATTAATATTTAACCAGAGACTTGCATTTTTAAAACAAAAAAAATTGATTTCAAACAAAAAAATATGAATTTTTAACAAAATACATCAATTTCTAACTAAATATTTGAATTTTATATCAAATTGTTTGATTTTCGAACCACAAATATAAATTTTATACAAATCAGTTACATTTTTAACAAAAAAGTTAATTTTCCACTCAAGCGGATTAATTTTTAATCATACAGTTGAATTTTGAACTAAAAAGGTGAACTTTCTGTAGAAAAATATTAATTTTCACACCAAGAAGATGAATGTTCAACAAAGTAGTTGTATTTTTATTTTTAAAAAATGTGGTCAGGAAAGAAAAAAATGTGAATGAAATTGTTTAATTTTCAACAAAATAAATCAATTTTGAACCACATCGATGCCTCAACTTCAACAGATTAATATTTAACCAGAGATTTGCATTTTCAACAACAAAAATTGATTTCAAACAAAAAAAATATGAATTTTCAACAAAATATATAAATTTGTAACTAAATATTTTAATTTTATACCAAATTATTTGATTTTCGAGCCAAAAATATACATTTTCTACAAACAAGTTAAATTTTTAACAAAACAGTTAATTTTCAACTCAAGCGGATTAATTTTTAATCAGCTAGTTGCATTTTTAACCAAAAAGGTGGCATTTCTATAGAGAAACGCGAATTTTCACAACAAGATGAATGTTAAAAAAACGGTTGTATTTTTATTTTAAAAAATTTGGTTGAGAAAGAAAAAAATTTCAATGAAATTGTTTAATTTTGAGCAAGATAAATCAATTTTGAACCATGATTTCTCAACCTCAATAGATTATCATAACCAGAGATTTGCATTAAAAAAAAAAAGATTTCAAACAAAAATATGAATTTTCAACAAAATACATAAATTTCTAACTAAATATTTTTATTTTATACCAAATTTTTCGATTTTCGAGCCAAAAATATAATTTTTTTGCAAACCAGTTAAATTTTTAACAAAACAGTTAATTTTCAACTAAAGCGGATTAATTTTTAATCAGATAGTTGCATTTTTAACCAAAAAGGTGACATTTCTATAGAGAAAGACGACTTTTCACAACAACAAGATGAATGTTAAAAAAAATGGTTTAATTTTCAACAAAATAAATCAATTTTGAACTAAATAATATAATTACTAACCAAAAAAGATGAATTTTTAACAAAAAATTTAATAGTAGTCTTTTTAACAGAAAAGAATTAACTGTTAACTAAAAATACTTTTCTGCGATAAATGAATATAAAGTTTGATCATTTATAGACAAAGAATAGCATTTTAAATCAACATTGAAGTTCATTTTCAATACTTAAAAAATATTATCTTAAAAAAAAGAAATGTTGCTTAAAATTTGAAGTTAATTTTCTATTGCGCACTTTTGATTTTGGACTGAAAAATTTTTTGACACTATTTTGACAGAATTAACAAAAATTTGGGACATTATTTACATTTTGATTGATCTCTGAAGTAGTGAGTCCGAGGCCTGATCTTAATCAAGTAAGGGCAAGATGTTGAAAGTGGCTTGGCAGCTTGCAATTAAGAGAAATAAATCCTGCTGAGCTCATGTCAGTCCGTCCAGTGCTAAAGCAGGTAGTAATGTAGTTGCAGAGTGCGTTAAGGGAGTTTGATTTCCTGCACAACGAAGAGAAGGGCGGGCACCAGGGGGCGAGCTTGAGGCCCCTTGTGACCGAGCCCCGACCTGTGCTGATCGCACCACCCTCTCCACGCACCCCCTCGCCCCAACCTGTCGTCGAGTTTCCCGAAGACGAGGTACATACCTCTAGTACACAGCATGGCTTTGTCTGTCTTTTTTATTTTATATTTTTATATTTTTTTAAATATTTTTATTTTTTTAATATTTTTTTTACATTTATATTTTTATATTCAACTCCGATCTGGGGTCGTCCATATATTACGTAAGGCTTTTAGGGGGAAGGCTCCGAGGAATGTTGCGTTTCGTTTGTTAAAAATTTATAATTTGGGTTTAATTTTAAAAAAATATAAGAGTGTAGGAAGAAGTGAAAAAAATTATTTTTTGAAATACTTGAATGAATATCTGTGATAAAAAAAATAAAATATATCTTTTGTCCATATGTATAGTTTTCGATATAGTTTTCGACATAGAATAAATAAAGAAATAAAATAATAAAATTTTTTTTTTGAAATGCTCTACTTTAACAAAAAGAATTATTTTTAAAATTTAAAATAATAATAATTGAAAAAAATCTCATTGCAAGTTTTTTTTTTGTTTAAAAGTGTGCATAGTAGCTTTTCAAATTATGGGTTTCGTAATAAAATTATTTTCTTGTATTGTTCTTTTGCATTGTGAGATTGTTAAACAATTTTAATTTTTTTAATTTTATATTTTAAATTTTCCTTCCAACATTTTTTTTCAATAATTGTTAAGGCAAAAAATGCATTAACATACAAGAATTCTTGTTGATCAAAATATTTTATTATTGTCCTTTCAATGAATAAATATGGTTTATTATAAAAAAATTTCTAAATTGTTTTAATTTGGTAATTTTTTAGTGTCGAGAATTCTGCAGTATCGGATATTTTATGATTCGGAAATTTTTATGTCGGAAATTTTATTATTCGGGAATTTTCATATTTGCTAGTATTATAAATTGTTTGGTAATTTCATCATTAGAGAATTTTCTATTTTCCGAATATTTTACCGTATCGGGATATTTATTTTTTGGGAGTTTTATCAGTCGTCCCAAATAATAATATAAAATCATATTTTAGAAAAAATACTTTTGTATCAAGTTACATTTCTTTAAATACCAACAAAAATTACTTTTGTTTGTATTTAGTTAATGGATCCTTTTTTTTCTATTTTTTAAACAGTATTTATCATCAAATTAGTTCTGTCTGAACGAAAGCAAATACAACTATTTTTTGTAATGTGAAATGTTATTTAAACATAGTTTTCAGGCAAAATAGTCTAAAAATGCAAAATGAATATTGCGAAATAGTGAAGCTTTTTACAATTTTTCGAAACATTTCAAGAGAATACAAAATGTTCTCAATAAACCTTAGAAAATTTCAAATTGTTTTTAATTTTGAAAAATTAATTTTCAGATAAAAGTGAAAAAGCTTTCATAACAATTTTACAAGATTAAAATTTTTTTTTTAAATTTTGTATTCAATACAATGAAAAAAAAATCCTTGAGGCTTATAGGAAAAATTTTAATGATTTTTTTATTTTGAAACATTAATTTGAAGAGAACATTGAAAATATTTCTAAAATTGTAAAAAAAAAGAATCTGGATGATTTTAGAATTTTTTTTTAATTATGCAGGATTTATCGAAAAATTTAAAAAACATGTGAATCGTTTTAAAAAATAGGTACAGGTTTTGAAGCTATTTAAAAGTCATTACAAATTTTTTAAATTTCAAAAAATCTAAAGAAAAATTTAAATTTTTTAAGATTTAGAGCGAATAATTTATTAGCTTTTTAAGGATTTTGAACAATTTTAATGATTTTTTATTTTGAAAAGGTCATTTTTAAGGAAAAGTTATAAATATTTCTAAAAATGAGACTAATAAAAATCCCGAAAAATAAGATTAGGCATATTATAATACTATTCTAGAACCTAATTTAAGTTCCAATTTGTGCGTTCAAAAAATTTAACAAATAAATGGTTACCCAAGATTTTTATTTTGAATTAAACCCCCC
>NC_046663.1:63493035-63549280 GCF_010883055.1 Belonocnema kinseyi | reverse complement strand
CAAATGAGGGGGGGGGGGTCGTTATCTATTGTTGTAGAAGCGTTACAAATGGGGGAGGGAGGGTAAAAAAATTGCTCTAAAAAGCGTTACGTAATATAAGGACGCCTCATCTCAAAAGATTTTAGATACAAAGAACAGGGTGTCTAGCAGACCGGAAAATCCGGAAAACCCCTGCAATTTCCTTTAATCAGGGGAAAACCGGGAAATTTTATTTTGGATCGGAAATTTTGTTCTTTTACAGAAAAATCCACTTTTTTCTACTTTATTTTTGTTGTTGTTTAGTCAGAATCAGATAAGTAAAAATCTGATAACGTTAAAGTTAATTGATCTTTGATTATTGTATCTACGCATATTAGTGTTAAGGTGGTCCAGAAAAAATAATTTTTTTTATATATTTTAAAGTCATACCCAATTTTTTTATTTTGAAAAAAAGACAATTTAATTTTTTAATTTTAGTGGTTTTATTTTCTTTACTTGTATAGTAAAGATTTTTATAGAATTTAAACTTAAAATTTTCTTCTCAATTTTATAAAATTCAGAAAATAAACTTCAAAATTACTTTTTTTTTTAACTTTTTACTTCAATATATGAGGTGTAAGCGAAAAATCGTGATAAATACATGTTTAACAAAAATTGACATAATTATTGTTTCTGTGTGTTTGGAATATATCATCTTTTCTGTTATCAAACTTAATTTAGCGAAAAAAAATCTTCTCGGTTTTAACGTGTAACCATAAAAAACATATTTTTTGAAAAATATTAATTTCCGATTACAGATTCATTGTAATACATAAATACTTTTCAATATTTCTCTTATAATGTATATTCTTTGAAAAATTAAAAATTTATATATTTTTTTTCATATAAAAAAATTAGGAATATTTTTCCCACCATATGACAAAATGAGTGGGTGAGACTTTAATAAATAAAAAAAATAATAACATTTAGACCAGCTTAATATGTACGCATACTACACAGTACCAGTCTTAAGTTCCATCAATATTAATTAATATTAATTCTATATAAAATGAGCCAGAATGAAGGAATGTTATCAATTTTGGAAGATATTGTAAAAATAGTGCAAATTTTAATGTTTTCTCAAAATTTTTATAAATATTTAGAAATGTTCAGAAATCTATGTAAATATTCTCTTAAGATTAATTTTTCAAATAAAAAAAAATCATAAAAAATTTTCCGCGGAATCTGAAGAACATTTTTCTATTCTCTTAATGCAGTGAAATTGTTTATTATATTAGATTAAATTTTAATTTTAAGGGGAGAATGGAAATTCTCACTATTTTTGCAATGTCCTCTTAAACAATCGACAAAATTATAAAAAGATATCTTTAAATTGGTCTGGGGAAAAATTTGGTCTGAAAAACCCCGGGAATTTCAAATTGGCTGATCACTAGACACCCTGAAGAAGTTTGGGTGCAAAATTTTTTTTATTCCGCAGGATTTATGGAAGCCTAAGACAAAAGACAATCTCAGACATATTACGTGTTCAAATTATACCTCGGATGGCGGCCTTCTAAAAATTACAAAATCATACATTCAAGTCCTATTTTCTAATTTTTGAAATTTATACGCTTTCAAATAAAAAGTCTGTCAGTTTGAAGGATTTCTAAGTAGGAATATTTTTTAAGCAAACCCTTCAAAGTTTGAATGATGGTTAGCCAAAAGACTTTTAAATTGAGAATGTTCCATATTTCCTGGAGGTAATTTGAAGCTTAGTCTTCACGTCGTCAGATTACTCATTATAAATAATCATACTCATTAATATAATATCATGGCTTATCTAGAAATTTAACAAAAGCTTACAATATTTCACAAGGCAGACATTTAAAAAATATAAATTTCATTATCGATAAGTTCATTTCGCTTTTAACCGAAGACTCCTGACTTTGAAAAATAAAGTCATTCATGCCTCTTCTTCTGTTCCTCGAAAATTCTATTCCCTGCATGCAGTTTTAACCAGCTTTCTATCCAAGCTTTCCTCTGCACAGTGTTCACTTATCTGCATTTTATTTTATGTTTACACTTTTGAAATCAACAATAGGTAATTCTAGGATAGTCCAAAAATGCATTGGCGATTCTTTCTCTAAAAAAGAAAATATATTCAGTGGTTCCACAAGCTCCATGAAGTTTAACACTTGTGTGCAAACTGCACACGCATATTTATCAACGTAATTACGCACGCTAACTATGATTTTTTTGCGTTAAAATTTTTTTTTTTTTAATACATAAAATACTGTTTTGTAGTGATAATTAGATGTTCAACAATTTATTATTGTTTTTGGACATTTTTTCGAATTTTTCAACTTTTATTACATTTTTCAGATTGGCGAAGCAATAATCAATCAAGTTTAACAGAAATAATTTTTTAAACCATTTATTATTATTTACAATAATACTTTGCGGTTACAGTTACGAACGAATAATAAATAAACATGAGACGGAATACTTTTTGAACAATCTCTTTTCAGTTTGTGAATATATTTTTCTGAAATTTTCTATACGGATCATATTAAACGTAAATTTTCCTTGAAGTATATACTGAAAGCCTTTTTGTTTAAATTATAATTAATATAAATGACTTTCTCCTTACTAAGAAGTAACAGAACAGCTGAATATCTTAGAAAATCCCGGAACTTTGTAGCATTACTATAAGAGAATATAATTATAAATATTAATACATTTCTTAAATAATTATGTTTGGTAACTTGCATTAATTATTATCAAACTAAGTAAAAAGTAGACAAAAAGTAAAATTTTTCAGAAAAACAGTAATTATCCGTATAATATATAAAACAGTTATATAGGCGAAGATATTTACAAACAATAATATGTGTTTTAAACAATTATCTCTGCTAAATTATTTTCATTATTGCCTCGATCTAACTGAAAAGTTGAAAATAAGTTTAAAAGTTATAAAAAACCTGCAAGCTTCTTACTCTATTCTGAGAGAAAATTTCCATAAGCACATAATATAAAATAAATTGTTTAAACGATGTATTTAAACATCTAGTTATCAATACAAAGTAATACTTTATGTATTAGAAACAATTTGTATTTTTTTTAACGCAAAAAAAATCATAATTGGCAACGAAAATTCGCGAAATTCAATTTTTAAATTATGAGGTTTTTTGTGACTCTATAAAACTGACTTATGGGGTTGATGTTCAAAAAGTAATTGAAGATTCTTGTTTTATGAGAAAACTCGATTCAGCTCATATTGATGATTCTGAATAAAATTCACAAGAAAGTCTTTTTTTCTTATGGGAAATACTTATTAAACTTCATGGGACTTGCGAAATCTCTAAAAATAATATTTTTTACATAAAAGACGAACTTTTTGTGAATTTGAACAAATTTATGGGCGATATGCATGAAAATTCGAAAAAAGTGTATGACCATCTTTTTGGGCAATGTTTCGTTGAATTGAATTCAACCCAAAAGTGCGTACACCAAGAAATTTTTTCTTGATTTTGTATCTTGGATGTCTTGGAACTATTTTGTGATAAAAAATCAAATCTTCGCAGGAGCAGTTAAAAAAAGTATATTTTTATCGTAAAAAAAATCGAATATCGTCAAATTCTTCATTGGACATTTTTTTATCTCACTTTGTTTTCTTGAATAATTAGATTTTTCGATCTCATTATGAATTTATTTTCCTCTTTAATATTTTTCATAAGCTGATAATATTTTTTAGAGAAAAAAATATCTTCAGACAATTCGAATAATGATATTTATCTGTTGTAATTTTTTCTTTGGTATAAAGCTGCAAAAAATGAATTCTTGCTTCGTAAAGACAAACTGGTTGTTTCAAGAAAGTGAAGTGGGTTTAAAAATTGTGATAATTATTATTAATAATCTCTTCGTTTTGGAGAAAGATTAGGTATTTCAGTTTTTTGAAATTAACAGTCGATTTTTTTAAAAACGGCCTCGGCGAAGATTTTGTTTTTCATTAAAAAATAGGTTGCGTCGAAAAAAAAGTTGAAGTATAAAATAGCACTGAAAAACTTCATTTTGTGTACCCTATAAACTGTATGAAATTTGGAAAAAAATCTATCAATATCCTGAGGTTCCTAAGTTCTTTTTTTTTTAATATAAAAACTTTCTAGAACTCGAAATTTACTTTAAAAAATTTTAATAATTAAAATGGCCAGACCCTAAATTAATTGCAGAAAATTCTAATTTTTTTAAATATAAAGTTTCAGTGCGAGAAAGATTCTACAAGCTCAAATATATTTTAAGATAAATTGCAAAGCTTCTAAAAATTATTGTAGATTCTTGAGTTTTATCAAAATGAGATTTTGTCCTATAAAAACTGAAAATATTAAAATCTTACATTATTTTTACAAATTTGACATATTATTTAGATTAAAAAAGAAATGCAGATTCGCGATTTTTGCACAAATGAGAATTACGAATTTTTAAATACTGATTTTTTTAATAGTTTGCGAAGTTTTTAAACATTATTTTAATTGTTTGGATTTTTTTTGGATAAATGGAAAATATTGCTGAAAATTACGATTACAAATTTTTTTTTCATTCCGTGGAACCTCAGGATATCAGGAAAATCGAGAAATAATCGGGAATGTGTTTCGATGGCCGAAATTTTTCACTCGCATGTACTATTATGAAAATTAAAAGTGGTTTCATAAACTTTATTATTCTAATTCTGAGTTGGAAGAGGGAATTTGTGAAACAGTCATAATTTCTCACTTGAAGTGGGGAATTTTCCAAAAGAATGATAATTTGGAATTGAATGTCAGGTAATTTTTGGTCATAAGAATTAAAATGAAACAGAGAATTTCGTAAAATACTTATAATTCTGAATTTTGACAGGTTTTTTTATTTTAATTTCCTCGTTCAAAACTCAAGTTAATAGAAAAGTTTGCAAATAAATATAGTTTTTACATGGAATTTTCCTTACATAATTCTAATTTGAATTGGATCCAGAAATTTTTTACATGGTACCAGAATTTTGAAAAGATTTTTAATTCTGATTTAGAAGAAAGAAATAAAAAAAGGTGTTCCAAGTCAGAATTCGTCACAATTTAAAACTGTCCTCTTCCAAATTTTGAAATTTCGTCTTCTATCAAATTCAGAATAATAATTCTTTTGCAGAATTCCCTTTTCCAAATCAGAAATCTTAAGAATCTTTAAAAATTGTTTGGAATCATTGAAATCTTTTGAACTCTTTTTAATTGACCGGGAAAAAATCAGGAATTTAAAATCATCGTTCGAATAAAGATCCTGGATATTAATCGATTTACGTCAAATTTTACACAGGCTGGACCTAGAATGAAGCTTTTTAGAACTAGGCTGTTTTTTATTTTCAATTCTTTTTTTTCAACCCACCCTAATCAGCAATACAGAATCTGGTTACAAAATTAGATTTAAAATATGACATTACAAAAATTAGGAATATATTTTGTTAATAAATGTAGATTCTTTCATTATAATTAACTTCATATGAATGTTTTTGCACGGTGGTTTTTTAGGAATATTTTTGTTTACAAATTTTGTTTTTGAGTCACGTGATTAACATTTATGTTAGATTGAATAACTTTTGATATGAATTCTGTGAACTAATCGTTATTGTCACGTCTGTGTGTGGTTTTATGGAAATGGGGAAGTTTTCTGCAAGAGATAAAAAGAAATTTGTGATTCCAGATTGTCTACGAGATGCCGGTTAGACCAATTCAATACAGAGATAGTGCCTATGAGTCTCGAAGACAATCTCAACTCACGGGGATGACTCTGGAAAATTTCAGGCTACTTTCGGTTCTTGGACGTGGCCACTTTGGAAAAGTGATACTTTCTCAGTATAGAAATACTGGCGAATATTTTGCGATCAAAGCGCTGAAAAAAGGAGATATTATTGCAAGGGATGAAGTTGAATCTTTGCTTTCGGAGAAAAGAATATTTGAAGTGGCCAACACCACAAGGCATCCGTTCCTCGTCAACCTATTTGCATGTTTCCAAACTGAGGTATGTTTTACATTTGATTTTTTTTTTAAATTAAGTGATTTTTTTAAAATTTTAGTTTTAAAAAACTCAGAGTGATAATTTAAAAATCAATTTTTTTATATAGGCACACGTTTGTTTTGTGATGGAATACGCAGCTGGTGGAGATCTCATGATGCACATACACGCAGACGTATTTGGAGAGCCACGCGCAGTTTTTTATTCTGCTTGCGTCGTATTAGGCTTACAATACTTGCACGAGAGTCGCATTATTTATAGGTAAATTAAATTAAGATTTTATTATTTTGTTGAAAATTAAAAAATTTATTTCAGAAGTCATTATGCTGGTTTAAAAATTCGCCAACGGTGTGATAATTTAGCTATTCTGGTAGAAAATTTAATTATTTAGTTGGAAAATAACTTTTGTGTTAAGAATTCATATTTTTGGGTTGATAAGTCGAGTGTTTTGTAGAAAATTTAACAATTTTTATTCTTTGTTTACTGAGAAGCCTTTCTTGATTAAAAATTGAAAACTTTTATTAAAAATTCATCTCTTTAGGTAGAAAAATGCAATTTTTTGATTAAAAATTAAAATGTTTTGGAGAAGGATTCAATTATTTTAATCAAAATTCGTCGTCTTTTGTTCTAAATTCATATTTTTTGGTGGAAATTTAATCTTATTGGTTGGAAATTGAACCATTTTGTTAACAATATATTTTATTTACTTGAAAATTAATTTTTTAACTGACATTTTTTATTGCAAGTTCGTGTATTTTGTTACAAAATGTGTCTTTTTTTCGGTAGGAAATTGAGCTCTTTGATGAAAGTTCACTAGTTGATGAAAAAAATTTATTTTGTTGGTAAAAATTCGTCATTTTAGTTAAAAGTCCATTTCACTGGTTGAAAATGTAACTATTTTTCTAAAAATGATTATTTTTCAACTAAAAATTTATTTATTCCATTTTTGCTTGAGGAGTTTATCCTTTTTAGTTCAAAGTTAATTTATTTAATTTAAAATTCATCTTTTTGTTATTCAAAATTAAATTATTTTGGTAGAAAATTAGTTGTTTTTTTACTTTAAGTTTCAACAGTTCTGTTGGAAATTAACTTCTTTTTGTTAAAAGTTTATAGAAAAATCGTCTTTTTGATGAGAAAATTCCACATTTTTTGTGTGATTTTTTTTATTGATTGAAAAATCTTTCTTGGTTAAAAATTCATCTCCTTTTTAGAAAATTCCTCTTTTTGGTTCGAAAATTTATCTGTTTTGGAAAGGTTGCTTTTCAAGTTCTTGTAAAATCGAAAAGGCACTTATTTTGTTTTTAATCTTTTTATTGAGTTAAAGTGGAGGAAATTTCGGTTATTAATTGTTATTTTTCTGAATTGGAAGAGGAAAATATAAGAGGGGGCAAATTTCCTAATTTTAACTTTCAAATTTAAAAGTGAAGCTTTTTATTTTTAATTTTGTACTGAAGTAGAAGCGAGAGATTCGGGAATTTTACAAATTTTAGAAGAAAAATGTATCCAAGTTCGATAAACATTTAAAAAAATAATAATTTCTTGAATTTTTATCTTCTATAATTATGATATCATTCAGTTTATAATGTGTAATTCGAAAATATTTTACGTAGCAAAATTTTCCATTTTAGATTTTTATTTCTGATCGTAGATTTTTAATTTGTAAAATTTTTAAATGCAGTCTTGAAAGACTTTAACCATTACAAATTAAAAGCG
This sequence comes from Belonocnema kinseyi, assembly GCF_010883055.1. Taxonomy (NCBI): domain Eukaryota; kingdom Metazoa; phylum Arthropoda; class Insecta; order Hymenoptera; family Cynipidae; genus Belonocnema; species Belonocnema kinseyi. The sequence goes on along the minus strand of NC_046663.1, from coordinate 63,541,573 downwards.
CTTGAAACTAAAATTTTTTGATAAAAAAACGTTTTTATTTAATCAGCTCTAAATATAAATTAATTATTTGTAAAAAGTGAACAATAATTGATTTGTTAAGACGATTATAAATCCGTTTAAAATTAAATATTTCCAGGTTTCACTTTTAAAAATTAAACTGTTTCAATTCGAAAGCCTTAGTCATAAAAATGAAAATAATTTAAAACTGAATTATTTGAAATGGAATCGTTAAAATTTCAAGGAGCTTTTAAACTTTAAAGTATTTACACATTTAGAGTTTCTGAAAAGATCCAAAATTAATTTAAAATTTCAAAGAATTTCAAATAATTAAAACGAAGTGTGTACTTTGGTACAATCCGGCTATTCGTATGGAAATTCCGGTTTAAACAATCATGGCCTAATTTTAAACAAAAGTTAGATTTTTGCAATTTTTGAACACAACATTTATAAGCTTTTTAACAGCCGTGAAAGGCTTCAAACGAATAAAAATATTTATCTTAAGATTGCTAGGAAAATTGAACATGATTTTTTAGTTTGAAAAATTAATTGAAATTCGATTCATTTTAAAAAATATTTAGAAATTATGAAAAACTTTAAATAATCATTTTTAATTTGGACAAATTTGAAACAACATGTAGATTTTTAAAGGCTGGCATACAATTTTGAAGCCTTTTAAGAATATCTAAACTATTTAAATCTTTGAACTCTACGATTTATAAAAGTTAAAAATGAAACATTTTTTAATTAAAAACTTTGGAACTTCAATTTTAAAACTTTAAAATTTGAGAGTTCTACCTTGAGTGCTTTGATTTGCATTTCATTTTTCATTAATTGAAATGGAAAAATGGTTAGCTTTAGAGTTCGAATTTTTTAATTTAATTGATCGTGAAAAATATTTGCGAATCGGGGAAAAAACGGGAAATGACAGTGATTTATTTTTTGATCGGGAATTTTACAAATAATTAGAAGAAAAAGTAGTTCATGTTCGATTTCCAAAGTTTAAAAAGTAATTAGATGAATTGTTATCTTTTTTAATCATGACATTATTCAGTTAACAATGCGTAATTTGAAAATCTTCTACTTTAACAATTTTCCATTTTAAATTTTTAATGTAAAGAATTTCAAAATGCATTTTTGACCACTTAAATGATTGAAAATTAAACGCGTTTGAAGTTTTAAATTTGCGATAAAAACCGTTTTTAGTTTATTAGCTATAAATACAAATAAATTATTTTTAAAAGGGATCAATAATTGATATGTCAAAACGATTTTAAACCCGTTCAAAATAAAAAATTTCCAAATGTTAACGTTAAAAAAATTCGAACCTTCGATTGAAACTTTTTAAACTATTTTTAACTTAAAAATAACTTTATAATAATGTATTTGTAATTAAAGGCTTTCACTAAATTTAAAATATTGTTTCAGTTTAAAATATTTCATTCTTAACCCTTTCAATTTCAATTTTTTTAATTAGGAAAAAGAATAATTATTTAATATTTAGCATTATTTGACTGTTTATTTATGACAGGTATTTAGAAGATTTGAAAAGATTCAAAATTAATTTAAAACTCGAAATGATGTCGATTTTTGCAGATTTAAAAAAAAGTAGAAACTTTATAGGAATTGTGAAAGGCTTCAAAATAATAAAAATATTTTCTCAAGATCCTTAGAAAAATTAATCTATCATTTTGAAATATTATTTTAAAAGAATATTCAAAAAGATTTTAAAAGGTTTCCAAAATTGTTAAAAAAGAATTTGGAAGATTTTAATAATTTTTTCTTTTAATTTGTGAGGAGTTTTTTAAAATGGTTGGAAAATTTCTATTCATTTCAAAAGATACGTAGAAGTTCTAAAAAAATTACAAAAACAATTTCAAAAATAATTCTGAATTTGAATGAAGTTAAAACAACTTCTACATTTCTCAATATTTTGAAATAAAATTTTGAAGCTTTTCAAGGATGTTTAAAATACTTACGATGAAAATAATTTTACTTCTAATTTTACAAGTGTTGAAATTAAAAAATTTAAACTTTTCTAGCTTAAAATTATTTAAAATAACATAATTTTGAAAATTTTAAAGTTCATTGATTCTTTAATTTAGAACATTAAAAACGATGATGTGGATTTATATTTTTAGAATGGAATCTGAATCTTTGAACACATTAATGCTTATAAGTTAAAAATTCTGGTAGTTTATCTGAATTTCATTTAAAATTGTTCAATTGAAAAGTATTAGTACAGTCCACTTTTTACGTGTAAATTATTGAGCTATTGAATAAAATATTTTTTAATAAAAAAACTTTCAAACTTCAATTTCAAAAGTTTAAAATTTAAGAGATCCATTTTAAGTGTTTTAATTTTTAGTTTATTTTTTATTGCAACAAACGGAAAAAATGTTTAGCTTTAGAGTTTTAATTTTGTAATTTTATTCATCGTGAAAAATATTTCCGAATCGGGCCACCCTGACTTTTTTAGGCTTCAATGGTAAAAGTTAAAAATGACAAAAGTAGAAGAAGAAAAAAACCGATAAATGAGCGGGACTTTTTTTCTTTGATTGAAATGTCCACCCTGTGGAGTCCATTTAATATTGTCTTCTATTCCTGATTCCAGAGACTTAAAATTGGACAATCTACTCCTGGACACGGAGGGCTACGTAAAAATCGCCGACTTTGGTTTGTGCAAAGAGGGTATGGGTTATGGAGATCGAACAGGAACTTTTTGCGGCACTCCCGAGTTCCTGGCGCCGGAAGTTTTAACTGAAACTTCATACACGCGCGCTGTAGATTGGTGGGGTCTCGGAGTTTTGATATTCGAAATGCTTGTCGGCGAGGTAATTATGAATCAAATCAATGCCAATTTAATTAAATTAAATCATTCGTTATTAAAATTCTTTATGCTCGTATTTATTTCTGATTTTTAGTCTCCTTTCCCCGGGGACGATGAGGAAGAAGTTTTCGATTCGATTGTGAACGACGAGGTTCGATACCCACGATTTCTGTCGCTTGAAGCGATTGCCATTATGAGAAGAGTAAGGACTTTTAAATTTAAGTATTAAAAAAAAATTTTATTTAATAAATTTAAATATTTTATATATTTTTATTTTACTTGTAGTTGCTCAGAAAGAATCCAGACCGGAGATTAGGAAGCAGCGAAAGAGACGCTGAAGACGTAAAGAAGCAAGCCTTTTTCAGACACATAGCTTGGGACGATTTGCTATTGAGACGTGTGAAGCCCCCCTTCGTTCCAGTAATTGTAAGTCGACTTTCAAAGCTTTAAATAAAATTAGAAGAGGGTTGCTACAAAATTCCAATTTCGATATTCCCTGATTTCTTTTTCCTGCTTTTATTTTGCCGGAACCGTTCTACAATTTTTTTTAAGGCATACAAACAAACGGAAATCCATTATTTTATTATTTAAATAATATTTCTTTCTAAAGTCATTTTAAAGATTTTAAGTGAGAAGGGTTAAGGTAAATACGCTAGTAATCGTCAACTTAAGCAAAATTGGAAATTAAAAATGCTGATAATTGAATTGAAAACTCCATTTTTATTTTTACAAAGGGCTTAACTGATTAAAGTAGATATAGGCTTAGGCAACTTAGAGGTTTTGAATTTTTAACCAAATAGATGAGTTTAACCAAATCGTTGATTTAAAAAAAATTTATATCCAGCCAAGAAGATTAATTTTCTAAAAAGAAATACGAAATTTCAACGAAATACGCAAAGTTATTACAGGGTGTCTAGTGACCTTGAAAACCTTGAAAACCTGGAACTCTCCTTGAATGTTTTTAAGCCTTAAAAACCTGGAAATCTTCTTGATGTTTTCACGAAAATCTTGAATTTTAATTATTCTTTTTTTCTTCTTTTACAGCAGTAATTTTATCGAAATGTGAAGAGTATTTTAAATCTTTAAGCCTATTATGAAAGAAACATCTCGTTTAGAAAAAATCTTGCTGCTGAACATTTTTTTATTCGTCAAGATATAATTATGTCTTTTGTTCCACTTAGAAATTATAAAAATTATTAGTTTAAAATTTCGATGTTAATTCAATTTGAAAATTAAAATAAGCCATGGCCATATAACGGATTTTTCGAGGGGTTGACCACTCGTTTTTTGACTGTAAAACAGATTTCAAACGTTACAAAATATTTTTAAAGATTTTAAAATATTGCAAACATTTCAAAATATTTTTAATATCTTTAACATTTCATCAAGATTTCACGGATGTTAACGATTTAAAAAAGCGCGCACGCCAGATTTCAATGAAGATTTCACTGCAATTTCACAAACATTTTAAAACTTTAAAGATTTAAAGGATTTCAAAGATTTGAAAAAGGGTAAAGTACACCAGATTTCGAAGATTTTACAAATTTGAAATGATTTCAAGCGGTTTTAAAACATTTTAGAAGATTTAAAAATATTTCAAATAATTCAATTACTTCAACGAATACAAAAGATTTTCCAAACAAATATTCAAGAAAGATTTTATAAACATTTCAAAATATTTCACAAAGATTTTAAGGATTTCAAACATTAAAAAAAAGCGTGTACGCTAGATTAAAAAGTTTTCAAAGAATTCCCCAAAGATTTCGAACATTCTATAAAGATTTGGAACATTTCACAAAGATTTCAAAACTTACAAAAGAGTTTAAAGATTTTAAAAGGGGCATATTAAATCACATTTCTAAGATTTCCAAACATTTCAAAGATTTTAAACAATTCCAAAATTTTTTGGGAGATATCAAAAGATTTCAAAGATTTTTAACATTGCATAAAGATTTTAAAACTTTCAAAAGATTTGAAAGATTTCAAAACATTTCAAAGATTTGAAATAACTTCAAAATTTTTTAGGAAATGTGAAAAGGTTTCACAAAAGTTTCAAAGATTTCATAAAACATTTATAAAGATTTCAAAACAATGCGAGAATTTCAAAGATTTTAACAAGGGTGCAGTACACCAGATTTCAAGGATTTCAAACCATTTAAAAAATTCTTAAGGATTTCGAAAAATTTCAAGAATTTCAAAGATCCTAACAAGGGCACAGTACACCAGATTTCAAAGATTTCAAAATATTTAAAAGATTTTCAATGATTTCAAAAGGCTTAAACAAATTTGAGAAGATTTGAAAAGATTTTAATACTTTAAAACGAACCGAAAAGATTTCACGAACAAAGATTAAAGAAACATTTCAAAAATATTTCAAAGATTTTATAAAGATTTTAAAAAATGTCACAAAGTGTTCATAGATTTCAAAGCTTTCAAGGACTTAAAAGATTTCAACAAGGGTATAGTACAACAGATTTCAAAGATTTAAAAACATTTCAAATACTTTAAATGATATCAAATTTTTTCATAAAATTTCAAAAGATTTAACAAAGATTTCAAACATTTCAAAGTTTTTAAGCGATTACAAAAGGTTTCAACACATTTGAGAAGATTTCAAAGGACTTCAATGATTTGAAACAAACACAAAAGATTTCACAAACAAAGATTAAAGAAAGGGTTCACAAAGATTTCAAGAATTTTAAAGATATTACAAAAGCTTTGAAAAATGATAAAAGATTTCTGAAAGATTTCACCGAAATTTCAAGCTTTCACTAAGGTTTGTAAAATACCTCACAAAGATTTCACACAGATTTCAAAGATTTAAAAATATCCCTAAAGATTTCACAAAGACGACTAATGTTCGCAACAAATTAAGAATTTGTTTATTTACGATTCAGCTTTCTTTACAAATTTTTTGCCAATAAAACATGGAATGGCTCATTTTTGACATGTATGACAAACGTTTATTTCATTTTTTGATGGAAATAAGGACACCTGAAACATTTTTATTTTTTGACCTGGAAAACCTGGAAAAGACTTTGAATTTTGTTCCTAAGAATCGCTAGACACCCTGGTATTACTAAAAAAGATCAATTTTAAGTTTGAAAAAATGATTAAAAAAAAAAAAAACGAATTTTCAGCAGAATAGTTAAATTTTCAACGAAAGAGATGAATTTTCAACCAAAATTAGTTTTGTAAAAAAAAAAGAAATACATGAATTTTCAACCAAACAGTTGAGTTTTCGACTAAAAGAGCAATTTTTATCAAAAAATGGGCAAATAAATTTTCAGTTAAAACAATTGATTTTCAATAAAAAGAGAAACAATTTTTTTAACAAAATAGTTAATTTTTCAACTAAAGAGGTGAATCTTCAACAAGAAAGAATTCCAAACCGAAAATGTAATAGTTAATATATTCACAAAAATACTTTTATTTTTAAACAAAAAGAGTTTTATTAACTTAAACATATGGAGTTTCAAATTAAAAATACATATAACCTTTAAGTTAAGAACTTATTTTGAAAAAAAAGAATTTTTTATCAGAATAGTGAAATTTTCAACCAAAGAAATGAATTCTCAACCATGATGATTACTTTTCTAACAAAAAGGCGAATTTTTAACAATTTAGTTGAGCTTTCAACTTAAAAAGAGCAATTTTGAGCAAAAAATTTAATATTTATATTTTTTCATTTTAAACAATGAATTTTCAACCAAACAAAAAGGAATTCTCAACAAAATAGTTCAATTGTCAGCCAAAGAGATGAATATTCAACAAAAAAAGGATTCTAAACTAAAATGGCGAATCTATAACAATAAACAAAAATTAGTTAACCAAACAATGGAATTTTCAACCAAAGAGATAAATGTTCTACCTAAAAATACCATTTTTCTTACAAAATACATGCATTTTCTACTTAAAAAGACAAATTTGCTATCAAAAACAGAATAGTTAAATTTTTATTAAAAAAGATGATCATCTAATTAAATTATTTTATTTAGCAAAAAGGCGAATTTTTAATTAAAAAGATACATTTCCTACTAAAATGAGAACCGTTAAAATTTTAGTTTAAAAAATTAATTTTCAAGCAAATAAAATGTATTTTTAACTAAATAGTTGAATTTTCAAACAAAAGGATGATTTTTTATCGAAGAAAATTACATTTTTACAAAAAAGTCGAATTTCCATCTAAATATATACATTTTCTACTCGAAGTAGAATTAAATTTTCAGTTTAAAAAATTAATTTTATAGCAAATAAAATCTATTTTTAACTGAATAGTACAATTTTCAAACAAAATGATGAATTTTTATCTAAGAAGATTAAATTTCTATCAAAAAAGCGGAATTTTAAACTAAAAATTATACATTTTGTTTTTAAAATAGAACCCAAACTCATTAATTTTCAACCAAAATGTTGCATATTTATCCTAGCAGATTAAATTTCTATGATAACCGATGAATTGTTAAACCAAAAAAGTTACTTTTCAACCTGAGTTGAAATTTAAAAGTTTCATTTAAAAGTTCATCTTTTTAAATAGAAATATTGCATCTTTCTTTATAAAAGTGCATGTATTTTGCGGAAAATTCAACTATTTTCTAGAAAATTTATTTTTTGTTTAAAATTCCTATATTGGCGTTGAAAAGTCATTTGAAATCTTTTTGGATGAAAATTCAACTCTTTTTTGGAATGAAACTGCATGGTTGAAAATTTAACAATCTTGTTAAAAAGTCATACTGTTTGGTTAAAAATTCGACTATTTAGCAGAAAATTAACTTACTGTTTATAATTCTTATTTTGGGGATGGAAAGTGAACTGGAATCTTTTTTGGATACAAATTTAACTATTTTTTAAAAGTTTTTTTGTTTCAAATTTAGAAGAGATTTCATCTTTCTTGAATAAAAATGCAACTATTTGGTAGAAAATTAAACTATTTTGTTAAAAATTCATACTTTTTGTTTAAAAATTCTGCTTTTGTTGAAAATTTACACATTTCGTAGAGAGATGGCTTTTCATTTAAATTTTATATTTTGGTGTTGAAAAATGAACCAAAATATTTTCTGATGAAAGTTCAACTTAAAAAAAAAAGATTTGTCGTTTTTTATTAAAAATTCGTCTGTCTTAGTACACATTTCATAAATCTAGGATAAAATTAAAAATGCAACTATTTGTAGAGAATTCACCTACTTTGTAAATTCTTTTTTTGTAAGAAACTTATTTTTTGATAAAAAATTCATATTTTGATCTTGCAAAGTCAACTGGCATCTTTTTTGGATGAAAATTACATTTTTTTAAAAATAAAAATTCATCTGTTTTAAGAGAAATTTAATCTTTTTTTGGATAAAAATGTCACTATTTGGTAGAAAATTCGACCGTATTGTTAAAACGTCATTCTTTTTGGTTAAAAATTCGTCTTTTCAATTGAAAATTCAAGTTTGTCAACGGAAATCTTTTCGAATAGAAAGTCCAACTATTTTATTCAAAACTTATTATTTTTTTTATTTAAAAAATCATCTGTTTTAGTCGAAATATCATTTTTTTTAAATGAAAATGCAACTTTTTGGTCAAAAGGATTCTTCTTTGCTTGAGTTTTTAACTGTTTTTTTTTAAAGATTGGGTCGAATCACTTTGATAAGAAATCAGTTTTTTCTAAAGATTTATATTTTTGGTTGAAATTTCATCTTTCTGGTTGAAAGTTTAACGATTTTGTTAAGAAATTTTTTTTTAAATTGATAATTCAATTACTTATGTGAAATTTATCTGTTTATTAGAAAAACCTTTTCTTTGGTTTAAAATTAATTTTTGTAATGAAAATCGAAGTTTTCCGTTTTTTTAAATTGATATTTTTTAGTTTAAAATTCGTCTCGTTTAGTAAAAAATAATTTTCTTGGTTTGAAACTTCATGTTTTTTGGGTGAAAATGCATCATTTTTGTGTAAAATTAATTTTGTCCTGTAAAGTCGTATTGTTGTTTTAAAATTCAATTTTTGTAAAGAAAATTCGTCTTTTGTCTTCAAGGTTCAACAGTTTAGGTAAACTTTTATTTCCTTCTTGAGTGAAAAATCTTTATTTGATGAAAATTCGTTGTTTTTTTTTTTGGTTAAAAAATTTTTTTTTTCGTGTGTGTAAATCTCATATTTTTGATTGAAATATAAACTATGACACTTTTTTGTTGGAAGTTTATCTTTTCAGGATGAAAATTTAACTATTATGTTCAAAATCAGGGGGGAGGGGTCACCAACCCGGGAGAATCGGGAGAAACTTTCACCGGGAGAAAACGAGGGGAGAAATATTACACCGGGAGATTTTCCGTGTATTTCAAAATTAACACATTTTTTAATTATTGAAAGATCCCAACTAGAAAGTATATAATTTTTAAAGTGTTTAGAATCATTAATCTGTTAAGTTTCACAATAATTCTCGCAGTATTTAAAATTCTGCAATTTGGAATGGTGAAAATCACAGTGACTTTTGATTTGACAAAATCACATATTTTAGTAAAAAAATGTACCCAGTCCTTTTAAATGTCACTTGATACTGCATGATATGATACTTATTATTAATAATATATTCATCCTATTTAAAATTTCTATAATTTTAATTTACTATTATATTTTGAATGTGCAATTTTAAAACAGTTTAATCTTTGAAGTCTTGAAACTAAAGTTTTTTCTTAAATTAATTTTTGGAGGTTTTGAATTTTAAATTTCACAATGTTGTAGTTTAAAATTCAAATATTCAAAATTTTAAAACCGTTTGCTAATAAATATTTCAAAATTGAATATTGAAAGCCTCGATGTCAATTTTGAATTTAATAATTTTAGATGTCAATATAAAGCAAATTCCAATTTGAACGCATAAAATTGTACAATTTCAAAAATAGAAATCATATCATAGCATTGTCTTGTATTCTTTATCTTAATTTTTAATTTTCAATGTAATATCTTAAAATGGTCCGATTTTTAGTTGAAGATTTAAACCAATAAGTCATTTCAAATTAAAAAAATATTTTATATTCTAAACTTTCTAGAATGAATATTAATTCTAAAGGAAGATTTGATATTAAAAAATTATAACTTAAGTTTAAAATAAAACTCGATAAAATTAAACTATCTGAAGTTGATACCTCAGTAAATGGACAATTTCGGTAATTTTAAGCGGTTACAATTTCAGAGTTCTGAATTTTTTTCTTTCATAGGTTTTAATTTTACAATTGGAATTGAAATGTTTAAGTTTTGGAAAGAAGCATTAGCAGCAATTTGAAAATTATTAATTTTTAAGCGATTAAAAAAAAAATTTAACGTTTCCCTATTGAAATTACTATCTATTTCGAAAGATTTGTTAAAAAGAAAAATGCTATTCATTTTTCACTTTAGAAAAAATTAGTCTAATTTCAATGTTAACTTGTACTTTTATTATGTAATGGCAATTCAAATTTCTAGAATTTCAGAATCTTTGCCTTTGAAAGAGTCGATTTAGTTTTCAGTAATAAATTGTCAAATTTTAATCGCTTTGAATTTGAATAACTCAAATTTAAAAGTTCTCAATCTCTAATTATTAAATGTTGAACACTTTTAATTATAAAGAATAAAATTACAATTCCTCTGAATTTTAAATGAACCAATTTTACCAATTTGAATCTTAAAATATTCCACTTTTAACGTTTTGATATTGTCATATTTTTGAAATTTTAATATGAAATAAAGCTAGTTTCTCGTGATTCTCCAAATTGAATCAAAATTGTTTAATTTTTAGCACTTCGAATTAGACAGTATAAAATTCAACTCTTTTTTTCTTAAAAAATTGTCCAAATCGTTTTATTATTTTAAATTTCAGACGCTTGAAATTCGAAATTATTAATTATTGTTTCAAAAACATTAAAAATCTTGTATTAAAAAATTGGTTTAACTCTTTAACGGTCAAGTCTTGATCCCGTTAAATAAAAATTCTGAAAAAATTTAGGAACAATGTATGGTCGTTTTTTGATCGATTTTTGCACAAAAAAATTATTTTAATTTTTACCATTTTCTCGATTTCTGTTGTCAATTAATTTTTTACAAAAACGTTTGCTGATATTTATTGACTTCCTTCATTGATAATATATATGAAAAAGCTGTAGGTTTCGAAAAGAAAGTTAATTTTTTTATAAACCGGGAGAAATCAAGAATATTGATCGGGAGAATCGGGAGAAAATTTTAAAATTTTAAATTTTAATCTGCAACACTGTCTTATTCCGTTTATAAAATGTTCTCTATTAAAAATACAAGGTGGACACGCTGGGACTTAAATACATGGCGAGTAAAATGCTACCCGAATTGCACAACAACAGGGGAGAAGCCATTATACAGGGGTATTTTCATATTTCGCGCTTTTCACGTTTCATTCGGATCGGCCATTCGGTCAAGTCCGTGCATCTTCCGATCAAGTTTATGATAGTTTCCATGGTTGTGTTCGAAACTTCAAACGGATATAAGTGTCAAAACACTATAGGTTATGTTATATAGTAATTACAAATAATAAAAGTGTTTAATTAATAATGAAGTGAGATATGTGAACTGAGAAGTAAACGTCATTTTTTTCTGTGTTAATAACATTATAGAATGGCTGCTGAATGACAAATACTATAAAATAGTAATAATATTCTGCGCTTCCAGTTGTCAAAGAGTGAATGGTGTTTAACGCTTATTTTTACGGCATAAAAAAAATATGTTATGAATAGACAGGATATGTTTCAAATAAAGTGAATGAAATATTACACGCGTAAACTTTAAATTGACATTGCCTACATTTTCTGACAGTGATCTGTGATCAGGGCAAACAGGTGAATCTGGACATAACCGTTTGAAGTTTCGAACGCAACCATGGAATCTATTATAAACTCCATCCGAAGATGCACGGACTTGGCTGAATGAACGATCCGAATGCAACTTTAAAGGCGCGAAATATGAAAATACCCCGGTATAATGGCTTATCCCCTACTGTTGTGCAATTCTGGTAGTATTCAGATCGCCATGTATGTAAGCCCCAGCGTGTCCACCCCGTATAACAAGATTAAAATTCTGGTATTTGAATATGAATGACCTGACCTGTAGCAACCCTGTAGAATTTAAAAATGAGACTTTCGTATATCTAATTGTAATAATTTGCAGCATTCTGTTGAGGACGTGAGCAACTTCGACGAGGAGTTTACATCAGAAAAACCCCAATTGACGCCTCCAAAGGATCCGCGACCACTCAGTGATTTAGAACAAGTATTTTTCAGGGATTTCACATACATGGCGGACTGGTGCTAACCCCCTATTTTCAGTTTCAAATCATCCCCCTCTCGCACTAGATCTTCGCTTTTTGTCCATCTAGTGTAGTCCTCCAAGTGCACTATGATCTGAACAATTACTTAATCGTCTTCACAACCTCCGTCGATTAACGATTACTTGTATAGTTTTTATATTTTAATTTTACACTACAATTAGTACTACTAAATTCGAAAGAGAATCCCGATTTTAAATAGAAATTTACGCTCTAAGCGCTCGTTTCAAGGTACGACTGTTTTTTTTTGTGTTTTTTTTTTAATTAGGACTCTGAAACGTAGAGGGGAAGTAGGACCAAAATGAGATCGACGCTCTAATTTATTTACATGAGCATCTTTTGTCTTGCGACGCATATCATGAAGCATATTGAAATTGAGGGGCCGAATTCTACAGCCTATACATTTTTCTCGCTCCCTGGACACTTTTCAAACAAGTTTTGAAATTTTATTTTAATAATTAGGAGAAACCCCCTACAGTGGATAATCATTAATTGAGAGTGAACATAAAAGAAAAATAATTCATTTTAATTTTAATTCATGAACAAATGTAGTATCTTAACTATTAATTAAATTATATTAATTATTTTATATATATATTAGTATTTTTAATCAATGATTGTGCACTTTAGGTTGCACTTTCCACTTTAATTTAATTGGGCATTTTTTTTCTCTAAAGAAAAAAGTTGTAGCTTTTTACCGTTTTTGAAGAAAGTTCGAAACCGCGGTTTTTTAGAAAACAATTAAGTCTTTTATTCACTTCAACGCGCCATAATTGCACCCATTCTTATAATTTTTTGATGAAATTTATAGGAAATATTATTTATCTTTTGCGACTGGTAGATTAAATAATATATGAACATTATTTTTTAAACAAAAGCTGAGACATTGAATAAATCATGCGTTCGTAGTTTCTAGTTAAAATATTTTTTATATGAAAAAAATTATTTAAAAAAATCATCATTGAAAAATATGAAGGTTTTTTAATTTTAAATTTTAAACTATTTGTTTATAATTAAAGAGCATTTATAATTGACGTTTAGATACACAGATATATTAACAATAAACTTAAATTACATTCTAGATATACAGAAAAAGGAAGAAAATTTGTTTTGTTGTACAATTTTATTGGTATTAGTAAAAGTTTATAAACAAATAAACAGTTTTCCTAGTTCTTCACGAAAAAAAAATTATTTGCCATCTAATATTTGTCAAAGTAGCTTCCTAGATTGATTAAACTTCAAAAAATCGTCAACACCTAACCAACATTTAGCTCAGTTCTAAATAATTTGAGTTCAAAAATAGAACATTGACATTTTTTTCTTTGGAAAAAATTCGGTACTGTTTAATATGTAACTAAATCGCGTATAATGCTTAATAAACTTCAAATTTTTTTAAACATTTATGTTTGTTTGTAAATAATTCAATTAAACAAACAGAAAATTGTTATACATTTTGAATGGAAAGTCTTTTTTCCGTCTAATATCTATCGAAATAGCTTTTAGAATATTTCTAGAACCTATGTTAACAATAATTTAAGCTAAAAAAATGTAATGATTAAAATTATGAATTTGCTGAATTGTAATCACTTTAAAAAAGATTTTATTTTTCGAAAAAGGCAGAAAATTTTCTGTGTTAACTTTAATTATTTATAACAAACCTAACTGTTGAGGTGTAAGAGTTTTCTGGTGTTTTTTGTTTTAGAAGCTACTTCTATAAATATTATAGGGTAACGAATTTTTTCCGCGGAAAAAGGATAACGGTTCTCTGTTTGTTAACTTAAATTATTTGTAATGAAGCTAAATATTAGAGGTAAAAATAATATGCAGTTGAGTAAGTCTAGTATACTATTTTAATACATATAAGATAGTAAAGTTCTTCCGCGATAAAAAGTGATCTATTCATTAACTTAAATTATTTATAACTAAGCTGCATGTTAAGTGTTAACTCTTTTCTGTAAGTTAGGAAGTTTGTGATAATTTTTATACAATTGTTGTTATTGTAACATTTTTAGTACATTTGTTTAAAAAAATAGGCTGAAGGGTAAAATAATATAAAAATATATATCTACGTTTTTAAAAATAATTCTTTAATTATAAAAGAAAACTTTTAAATCGGTTAAAAATTAAAAGCTGGAAGTTTTTATGTTGTCCAAAATACGCTCAGGCTTCATTGAAGACAAAAATTTATAATTTGGATTCAAGCCTAAAATGCTTTACTATATCAATCGTAGAAAATCATAAAATAAAATATTTTTTCCCTCAAAATCGACCAAACGGGCCTCAAAAAAGAAAAAGGTTTTCTAAAAATTTGCGTTTTCGTGTTTATTTCAAAAGCGGCAAGAGCCGCCACTTTTTTGTTCAAAGATAAGAAATGGGCAATGAATCCCCACAGTCGATAAAAAATAGACAAAAAAGACCGAAAAAAGACAAGAAAATTGTTTTCTAGAAATCGGGGCTTTCGGGTTTTCTTCCAAAACAGAAAAAACTACAACCTCTTTTTTTCAGAGAAAGAGGACAATGAAAATTCGTATAAGATTTTGTAGCGATAACGTCCCTACAATGGATAATCAGGGGTTTCAACGACCTTGAAAAACTGGAATTCTCCTTGAATTTTTCACGAAAACCTTGAATTTGAATTTTTTTTCACTTTTACTTTTACAGTTTTCGAGGGGTTGGCCACTCGGGGTTTTTATATACACCAGATTTAAAAAGATTACAAAATAATTCTAAAAAATTCAAAATATTTCAAAATTTGTCAAAGATTTAAAAATATTTAAAAGGATATTGAACATTTTAAATGTGTTCACGGATTTCAAAGACTTAAAAAGGATTTAAGGATTTGAAAAAAGGCGTGTAGACATGATTTCCAAGATTTCACAAAGTTTTCGAATATTTCACAAAGATTATAAAACTTTAATAAGATTTTAGATTTCAAAATATTTCAAAAATATTTTTAATATTTTAATGATTTTAAAGATTTTAAATGAATATAAAAGATTTCGGAAAGATTTCACAAAGATTTCAAATATTTCAATGATTTAAAATGAATATAAAATATTGTACAAACATTTCAAAGATTTCATACAAATTTCATAATTCAAAGATTTCGAACATTTTACAAATATTTCAAAATATTTGACAAAGATTTCAAGGATTTCAAAGATTTCACCGAAATTTCAAAATGTTTCACAAAGATTTCAAATAGTTTACTGATTTCAGATGAATACAACAAATTTCACAAATATTTTAAAGATTTCATCAAAATTTCATAAAGATTTCAAATTCTAAGAATTCAAAACATTTTAAAGATTTTAAACGACTTTAAATTTGTTTAGAAGATTCCAAAGATTTCGCAAAGATTTCAAAAATTTAAAAAAGATTTCGAAAATTTCACAAATATTTCAAAACATTTTACAAAGATTTCAAAGATTTTACCAAAATTTCAAAATAGTTCACAAAGATTTTAAATATTTAACTGATTTCAAATGATTACAAAATATTTCACAGATATTTGAAGGATTTCATAAAAATTTCATAGTGATTTCGAATAAGAAGATTTCAAAACATTTCAAAATTTTAAATAACTTCAAATTTGTTTAGAAGATTTCAAAAGATTTCACAAAGGTTTCAAATATTTTAGTGATTTCAAATGAATACAAAATATTTCACAAATATTTCAAAAATTTCATAAAGATTTCAAATTCTAAGATTTTCAAATCTTTTACAGATTTTAAACGACTTTAAATTTGTTTAGAAGATTTTAAAAGATTTCACGAAGATTTCAAAGTTTTCACATAGATTCCGAACACTTCACAAAGATTTTAAAACTTTCAGAAGAATTCAAGGATTTTAAAGATTTAAAAAAAGGAATACTAAACCAGATTTCAAAATATTTCAAATATTTCGAAATTTCCATTAAAATTTCTTAGAGATATCAAAAGAATACAAGAATTTCAAATATTTCAAAAAGGGTACTGTATACCAAATTTCAAAACATTTGAAAGATTTGAACTAATTTCAAATTTTTTTAAAGATTTCACAAAGATTTCCAATATTTCAATGATTGCATACAAATGCAAAAGATTTCAGAAAGATTTCACAAATATTTTAAAGAATCCATATGGATTTCAAAAGATTTCAGGAATTTAAAAAAGGATCCAGTACGCCAAAATACGAAACATTTTCAAGATTTGGAACGATTGCACATTTAAAAAAAGAAATACAATTTTTTTAAAAGAATTTCAAAAGTTTTCAAGAAATTTGAGAATTTTCAAAAGAATTCAATGATTTCAAACGAGCACAAAAGTTTTCACCTTTATCATGTATTGAAATCTTACAATTTTAAATCTTTATTAAGTTTGTATGAAATCTTTAAAATTTTGGTAAAATCTTTGAAATCCTTGAAATCGTTGTCAAATGTTTTGAAATATTTTTGAAATGTTCGACATTTTTTTTAAATGGTTGAAATCTTCGTGAAATCTTTTGAAATCTTAATTGAAGAAAGATTTCAAAAATATTTAAAACAATGTCACTAAGATTTTACAAAAAATTACAAAATTTTCACAAAAATTTTAAATACTTAAAAAGATTTCAACGAATTCACAAAGATTTAAAAAGTTTCAAGGATTTAAAAGACTTTACAAAGATTTAAAAATACCGCCAAAGATTTCACAAAGACGATTCAGGTTCGTCAAAAATTTAGAATTTGTTTATTTATGATTCTGCTTTCTTTAGAAATTGTTGGCCAATAAAAAAAGAAAATTTTCATCATTCACATGTATAAAAACAGTTATTTGATGTAAAAAAAAGGAGGCCTAGAAAAGTTTGATTTCTTGACCTGGAAAACGTGGAAAAGACCTTGGATTTTATTTCTAGGAATCGCTGGACACCCTGATAATACAACCCACAGTGGATAAAAAATGAATTAAATTTCATGAAAATTGAAGCCGTGATATATCTGTTAATAAATTAAAATAAACATAATTTTGTTATGTTTATTTAAAAATTAAAGTGAAGAATTAGTTTGAAAAGTGTCCAGGAGCCAAAGCCTTTTGGTGAGAAAAATAGATAAATTTATAGAATCCGGCTAATTAATTGTTACTAACCGAATGTAAATCGTAAACCCGACTCTGCTAGTCTGTAAGTTTATTAGCTATCTGTATCTGCGATGAAAATTGATTATCCTCGAATTATATTTCTGCACTCGCAGCTATTTGACGGATGAAACAAGAGCTGTTTTAAGCTCTTCGTGAAAGCGTTTAGGATATGATTCCGCAGGAAGTAATCGTGGATGCGAAGCACATCAAAACTAATCAAAATAAATCAGATGTTTGCTCATGCTCATGTGATAATCGAGTATAATTCAGGAACGGAGCTCTGTACAAGAAATTATACATTAATGACACTGTTGTTGCGTTTTAAGTATTCAAGTTTTTTAATTAACGGAACATTGTAATTTGTATTAATTTTAAAGATTTCTTTGCATTTTAATGATACTCGAACTCCATTTGATAAAGTAGAAGCGCAGACGACAATCGTGCCGTATTTCTAGTTCTTCAACGAATTTGTGTTGGATGAACCGTTGTTTTATGTTTTTTTTTTTTTTTTTTTTTTTTATAAGAAAATCATTCTTTCGAAAAATTCTAGTAATTTCATTCCATGGATTTTCCGAATTTCACTTTCGGAGGCGGATTGCTAATTTTAGTCTCGAGAAATTTCGAAACCTGTAAATAATAACTCTCTCAAGCTTCTACAAATGAAATCAGTGCCCTTGACATGGGATTCGAAAGGAAGTGAATTTTGATACTTTTTACACGAGTTACTTGAAATTACGATTCACAAGCTTGTGATAGTGCTGGGGCGGTCTCGAATTCCAGTTGCCTTACTTTGTTGTTAATCTAATACTCTTTGGTACCCAGTTTACAATGAAATTTAAATACAGATTTTAACATTTGTAGGAAATGAAGCGTGCAATCGTAACGTGCCTGATATTTGTTTTATAAATCGTGGCATGAAATCGTAGTAATCAATTGAGTTTTTTTCCTCTCTCTGAAAAAAGCAGATAGTGATGTAACTGCAGGGTGGCCGCTTGACCAGGAAACCGAAAAATGACCGGGAATTTTTTGAGATCGGGAAAAACCGGGAAATGACGAATCATATATTTTTTTACCGGGAATTTTATTCATTTTTAGAAGAAAAATCTTTTTAATCGCATGATATAATTCAATTAAAAGTATTTTTAAATATTTTTTTAAATAATATTTTCAAATATTTTATTTCCTAAACTTTCCATTTTGGGTCTTCATTTTTAAACTTTCATTCTCTCAGGTTTGAAGGCTTACAGGAAGATGATCAGAGTTTTTTTTTTTTAATTTCTTAAATTCCCTACTGAGAGACCATTCGATGATCACTAATTTGCCCGTTTAGTAAAAAAAATCGCCGTTTTTCAACAAAAATGTATGGATTGAAATGTGTATTTATTAAGTTATCATGTAAAATTATGTAAATATAACATTTTTAACAGCTATTTTTAGTAAAAAATTATCTTTTTTCTTGAATTTGCAACTGTTGCTGAATTGAGAATTGAATTTTGAACAATTGAAAACTCTTTTTCAATTTTCTTCAAATTTCATCTATTGAAAACTCAATTTCCATTTTTTTTCAATGTTTAACTTTTGAAAACTAAGTTAAAAATATATTAGCAATTTAAGAAGTTTTGTGAATATCAAATATATTTAAAACTTAATGAAAATTTTTAACAATTCTGTAGAATAACTAAATTTGCCAAATAATTTTTCAAGAAATTTGAAATTTTCAAAAAACTTGTCGAATTTTCTCAAGAAACTAAGAAAAATTATATTGATATTTTTTTTTGGCTTAAAAATCTTTTCTGGATGCAAATTCAATAATTTTGTTGGAAATTCAGCTAAAAAGTTGAAAATTCATTTTTTTAAGTTGTCTTAAAAACATACGGATTTAAATGCATATTTATGAAATTCTCATGTAAAATAATGTAAATATTACATTTTAACAGTTGTTTTTGGTAGAAAATTCTCTTTTCTCTTGAATTATCAACTACTGTCAAAGGGAAAATTGAATTTTAAACAGTTCGAAATTCGATTTTTCAATTTTCTTCAATTTTTAACAGTTAAAACTAAAGTTAAAAATATATTTAAAATTTTAGAAGTTTTGTAGATCAAAAATTTTGTATTTCTTCTAAACTAATTTCTAATCAAAAATGTCTTTTAAACTGACTTGTTTTCTAAAATTTTGCAAAGTCCTGTAAAATAACCAAATTTTGTAAATAATTTCTCGACAAATGAGAATTTTTCAAAAACAATTTCGATTTTTCTCAAGAAACCAAAAAATATTATATTGATATAACCTTAAAAGCAAATAAACTTAAAAAATAAACATTTATATCAATTTTTTGTTCTTTCTTGGCTGAAAAATTGTTTTTGGATGAAGATTCAATTAAAAAATTGAAGATTCGTTTTCTGTTTGAAATTTCATTTATCTTGGTACACATTTTAATCTTTTTGGGTTAAAGATTAAACTGATGAGTTGAAAATTAATCTTATTAGAGATTAAAATGCATATTTATGAAATTTCCATGTAAAGTTATGAAAATATAACATTTTGAACAGTTTTTAATACAAAATGGAATTAAATTTTCAAAACTTGAATTTTGAACATTTAAAAAAATTTATTTTCAATCTTCTTCAATGAAAACTCAGTTTTCTTTAACTTTTAACTGTTGAAAATTAAAAAAAAAAGTTTGTGTTAAAAACAAGTGTAAAAAGTTTTACATTTGCATAATTTTGCATAAGAATATAATAAATATTTCCATCCGTATATTTTTTAAAGTAAATATTTTTGTAAAGCATTAGGAAATTAATAATCATTTAATTGACTTTTTGATATGGAATTAGTGATATTAAAACAAAATCCCAACTCGGATTATCTCCTTGTTAAATATTTAAAAATTAAAAGCTTTTAAAATTCAACATTTTTTTATACAAAAAAAGTTTCAAGTTGATAAATTGCAAATATAAATTAATGATTTTCAAACTTGAAATGTAGTTCGAGTATTAAAAGTTTATTTTACGAGACAATTTTGAATTTGGCTGTTCTTTTGACTTTGAATTGTTCTATTTCTGATGTGTAAGTGAAAATTTTGAATTACATTGTATAAATAAAAAATGAACAATTATTAATTTAAAACTATTTTAAATTAAAATAATTCAACTTCCAATTTAAAAAGAGTTTATTAAACAAATTAATCGTTCAATTTACATTTATCAAAAATGTATTAAATTTATTAATTATATTTATTTACAATATTATTATTAAATTATACATGTAAATTATTGAGCGTTTGAATTAAAAATTGTTTAAAATTACATTTTAAATGTTTAAAATTTAAAAGAGTTCCACTTTGAATGCTTTTTAATTAGAGTTAAGTCTTGAGAATACTTGCAATTGAAAAAAATCGGTTATAAGAGTTATAACTTTTTAATTGCAACGACCGTGAAAAATGGTTGCAACCCGGAAAAAATCGTGAATTTTTTTCCTCGTCTAACACGGCCACCCTGAAGTTCTTTTCAAGTGCCATGAGCTTGACAAATCGTTTGTTTTATTCGAAAAGAGCAATTTTAAAGAAGAAAATCCATATCTATAAATTGAACTGTACATAAATAGAGAAATCTGCTCTTTATTCTAAAAAAAAAAGAAAAAAGAAGAAAAAACGAAGACTCGAAGCTTGCCAACTTTTCTGCAAAACTAATTTCTATTCCTTAGACTTGGAGAAGCGATTTTGCCATCCTGCCGACTGATTCTGTCACGATGCCGTACGTATGGAGATTATCTGTAAAAAAAATTAATTGCAAACTCCTTTTCAGAACGTATGCTTTAACTCACCCCCAATTAAGATTAAGCAAGAATAAGCAAGAATAAAATTTGTAAGGTGTATATATACATATATCGAGGATGAACTTCACTGTAGATAGTAATATTTTTTTAGTTTTTAAAGTAGAAAAAAGCCTTTTATTAGCGTAAATCCCGTTACTTGTGCGAACCCAATAGTGTATTGTCTGTAGGATGTAATTTTGGTAATCTTGCATTCGCGGTATTTATCGGTAGCGGTACGAAGAAAAATAATTCGTACCTGCCACATATGTACTAAATGAAACATAACCGCCACATCTCACGTGATGAATTTTAAGTATTAATTTATTCGATAAATCGGTAATTGCCGAGGCAGCTTATATCGAAACATTATCCCGATTAATGAACACAGACCTTAGTGATAATATGAGCGCTAAATTCATCTCAACTTATATACTCAAATCAAGATTATTTCGATTAATAAATAGTTAAAATTTATTTCACGATGCTTTTTACTGGAACCTTGCTTGTATCCGTTCGAGGGGTTAATATTCACTCGGAAAATACCCTAGAAAATAGGGCGGCCACTATTTTTGAAATTTTCAGAGTGGCGACTTAACCAGGAAAAAACAGAGAATTTAATTTGAAAAGCACAAAAAAATTCAATCTCAGTTTACTCTAATTAAATCATAATTTATTATTGAATGTTTATTATTTTTGATTATGAGAAAAAGATGCAGAAACAATAATTTTCTCAATTAAAAAAAAATGGATTTACAGGGTGTCGACTTGGCGGGGAAAACGTGAAAGAACAGGATTATATTGTCCGGAAAAAACGGGAATTTAATTAAAAACCTGAAATTTACTCCTGATCACAGTGAAATTTAAGTTTTTCATTGTTTCAATAATTTCGGTCAATTTAAGAAATATCTTTTTTATTTTAGGACGAAGTTTCCGTAAAGAAATATAATTTTACTTGGAACAGGGCATTTTTTTACATGGAAAGGGAATTTTTAAAAAGAATTATCATTCCAGGGTGGCCGCTGGACCAGGAATTTTTTGAGACCGGGAAATGACAGTGAATTTTTTGTTTACCGGGAATTTTACAAATTGGCAGGAGAAAATTTATCCACTTTCGATTTTAACAGTTTTCAAATAATTAATGGAATTGTTATGCTTTTCAATTATGCTATTATTTAACTTACAATGCGTAATTCAACATTTTTTTACTTTAAAAATTTTTACTATACATTCTAGAAGATTTTAAGAAAACTTTCTAAAATTTGCATGATAATTTTTTATCTTTTTAAAACTCCTAAATATCTCTTAAAATTACTCAAACTTTTTCTACAAATGTTCATTTGCAAATTACACATCAAAATTTAAAAATTAAATCTTCTAGAAATCTTCTAGTATCTTCTAGAATTTTTACTTTAAAAGTTTCTAAGCTTATATTTTTAATTTAAAGAATTTTTAAATGCTTTCTTAAAGACTTAAACAAATAAGAAATAAAAGCCTTTGATGTTGAAAATTTTGGATAAAAAACATTTTTATTTGATAAATAAATATATATTTTTTTAATTTATCTGTAATTTAAGTCAAAAAAGTGAACAAAAACGATTTGTCAAAACAATTTTAAACCGGTTCAAAGTTATTGGTTGAAGATTCACCATTTTGATAAAAGATTCTTTTCTTTGGTTGAAATATGAGCTATTTGCTTGAAAACTTTTTTTTCTTTAGTTAAAAAGGATTTTTAAGCCGAAAACTTAACTATTTTGTTGAAAATTTGTTTCTTTCTTGGTTAATTTTTTTTTTTTTTTTGACTGAGAATGTAACTATTATTCCAGTTGAACATATTCAATTATTTTATTTGAAAATTCATCTCATTGGCTGAACATTTATTTTTTGACTAAAAAATTAATTATTTAATTTGGCGTTGAAAAAGGATTTTTAAAAATTAAAAATTCAATTTGTTTGAAAATGTAATAATTTTTTTTAAGTGATTATTTTTTTGCTGAAAGTTATTTTTTGGTGAAAAGTAATTTTTGCAAATTGAAAGTTTAACTTATTTCAATTGAATATTCCATAGTTTTAGTTGACAATTCATTCGTTTGCTTGAACATAAATTTTTTAAAGTTAAAATTTAATTATTTAAGCTCTGGTCTTTCTTAGTGAAAATGATTTTTTTGTCGTTTATTAGAAAGTCATCTTTAGGTTGAGAATAAAATTACTTGGATGAAAGTTGAACTCTTGTTAAAAATTAATTTTTTTGGTTGAATATTCCATAATGTTTAGTTAAAATGAATTTCTTTATTCAAACATTCATTTTTTTACTCAAAATTTAATTACTCAATTTTTGGTTGAAAAATTATCTTATTTATTTGAAAAAGTTCTTTTTTTTTTGCTAGAAATTAATCTTCTTGTTTGAATTTTGGAAATTAGATCATTTAAAATTCAAAGGAATTGAAATTGTATTATTTATAATTAAAAGCATTAAAAATTAGATAACTACATTTTGAAAATTTTTCAATTTTAATCATTTAAAATTAAAAACGATTAAATTTTGACTATTTTTCAAAGTCAAAGCCTCTGAAATTCTAGAATTTTACATTGTTATTACATAAAAAATTATTATTTTACATTAAAGCTAATTAGACAAATTTTCATAAAATAAAATAAATTAATTATTCTAAAAAAGACTTTTTAAATAAATAGTAATTTTAATTTGGAAACATTAAAAATGAAAAAAAAACTTTTATCCTGAGCATTGGAACCTAAACGGATTTGAATCTTAGTCACCAAAGATTGTGATAATAAAACTTTTTATACCCAGACCCTTTACAATTTCAATTAATTCAAGCAAACTTAAGTCGCTTAAAAATTAATAATTTTTAAATTGCTAATTATACTTTCAAAAATTGAACCAATTCAATTTTAATTACAACATTAAAACCAATGAAACGGAAAAATAAAAAATTTAGCGTTCTGCATGAAAATTCAGAATAAACATATAAAATTATCTAAATTATTCAATTAATGATGTACCAATTTCAGATAGTTTAATTTTTAACAGATCCTTTCGAATTATTTATCCTTAAAATTTTCTATTCAAATATTTTTTTTCAATTTGAAATGATTTACTTATTTTAATCTCCAACTAAAAATCGGAATACAAAATAAGATTGCTTTAATATAATCTCAATGTTTGAAATTGTACAATTTTATTTTAATTAATTTAATAGATTAAAATTATGTGTGTGTGTGTGTGAGTGTGTGTAATGTTAGAATTTAATTAAGTAATTTTAATTTTAATCATTATTAAATTGAAAACTTACTAGCAAGGCTTTTAATATGAAAATTCGAAATACTTAATAACGGAAATGTCCTGATATGCTTTCTAATTGGAAACTTTCAAAATATTTCAAAAAATATATATTAATATAAACAATAAATATATAATGATATTCAAAATATTTCTCTTCCGGCGTTTTTTAAGTTCTCCCTGTTTTTCGTTGCAAGATGTCAAAAAATTATTATATTAAATTATCATAAATTAAACTAATTAATAAATTTCTGTAAAAAACCGCCTAAATCCTTAGAAATCTTTTGTGAAAATCCTTGAAATCGTTGGAAAAAATAATAATACATTTAAAAAAGTATAAATCACTTGAAAGCCCTCAATTATAAATTAAATTAAACCTATTCATTGAAGTTTTCTAGAAAAAAAAGTTTAATTCCCTAGAATTTATTGTGAAATTCCTTGAAATACCTTAAAATTCCTTGAAATTGTTTGGAATCGATAAGGATCCCTCGGAATTTAATTTACTTAGTTTTAAATCCTTTGTAATTTTTAAAACCTTCTGATATATTCGGAAATATTTTAAATTTCCTAAATTTTTATGAAATATGGGGAAACTGCTTAAAACATGAAAATTCTCTAGAATTCAAATGAAATTAAAATTAATCATTAAATTTTCAAGTGTTTGAAAATCCATCTCTTTTGTTAGAAAATTAATCTTTTTTCGTTAAAAATGTAACAGTCTGGTTAAAAATTAATATATTTTTTATGAGTTCAAATATTTTTGGTTAAAAATAAAAATATCTTTTTGTTGAAAATTCAACTTTTAGGTTGAATATTAAATTTCTTGTTGAAATATTGATTTGTCGTATCTGAAATCTTCAATAATCTTTTTGAATTTTATCCAGAATCTTAGAAATATTATATTTATAAAATCTTCAAAACAAATGAAAAATGAACCTAAAAATAAATAATTATATTTTTATTTTTATTAAAAATGGATTAAATTACATCACCCTAAAATAATGCACCCCACAAAAATTAAGTACTCGGTAGCATTTCCACATCTTGAAATTCAGTCGTTTTTTCATCATCTTTAGTCTCTGATACCATTTCCACATCACCAACATCACTAGAATTTTTTTCAGCTTTTGAATTTTGCATTCTTTTTTTATTTTTTTCATCCTCTAATTTTGCTTGATCTTCCGCAGTTTCTTTTTTACTCGGATCTGCATTTTTAATTTCTTCCTGATCGTTTTTATCTTTCATTTTATCGGATATTTTTTTTTCTTCATCAAGCAAATTTGCAGCCTCTTCTTTTTCATTACCAATAATTTCGCTGTCACCCTGAGCAAGAGATTTTGCCAAATCGTGAAGAATTGAAGTATTTCTTCTGATTTCTTGTTCCAATTCATTCTTCTTGTCCTCTTTTTGCTTGATTATTTTTGTCTCGTCTGGATGTATCGGTTTTACAAGACCTTTTGTTATCCTATAATAAACACTAGTACTGTCCCCTCCTCTAAACACAAAAGTAACCCTGGAATTTAATAAATAATGCAAATAATAATTTCTGTAGAAAAAAATAAAATATCATTATTTAGAAAATAGTGTAACTTTATTTAGCAGGGCTCGGATCGTGTGATTTTTCCGACTTTTATCAATTTTTTGGAAAAAAATGCGAATAATCGACTTTTTCCGTTTTTTCCGAAGTTCGTTACTTAGTTGCATTTTTAATTACAATTAAAATTCAAAATTATAAAAAGTTATACCACTTAAAATGAGAATATTGCATACTATATAATTTTTCATTAAAGCGTGAATACGTATTCAAACTTACAATTTTTTAATTTAGACACTTTTAAGTCAAAAACTTTTAAAATTGGTTAAATTTTAAGTCAATTATAGAATTCCTCTATATTAGCGTTTTTTAAAAAGAATTCTTAATTTGTTTTAAAATCTAAGTATTTTGTTGGAAATTCAACAATTTTTTTAAAAAGTCATCTTTTTTGCTCGCAAATTTAATTGTTTTGTTGAGAATTTGCCTTTTTTGAGAGAAAATTCATCCTTCGGATTTAAAATTCCTCTCTTTTGATAGAAAGTCCAAGTATGTGATTGTAAATGCAACTATTTTAATAAAAAATCATCTATCTTGGTTGAAAACGATGCAACTGTTTCGTTGAAATAAAAATTTGTTGTTGAAAATTCATCTTTTGGATAAAAATTTCAACAATTTGGATGACATTTTTTTCTTCCTTGATTAAAAAATCTTTATTTGTTAAGAATTCATCATTTTAGTTAGAGAAATCCTCATTTTGATTAAAAATTCACCTAGATTTTCCTTCTTTGGTTAAAAATGTATCTTTTTTAGTTTCAAATACAATTATTTGTTTAAAAATTCGTCTCTTTTGGTTAAAATATCAACTATTACATTTTTTGATGAGTATTTACCTTTCTACGTTAAAAATCTAACTATTTAGTTAATAATATGACAATCTTATTGAAAATTTAACTCTGATTGGATATAAAAATTCTTTTTTTTGTGTTAAAAATGCCATTGTTTCCTAAAATTTCGTCTTTAAATTTCAACTATTAGGCTGTTAATGCAACTCTTTTATTAAAAATTAATTTGTTCTTGTTCAAAAACATAATATTTGGCTGAGAATGCAATTGTTTTTGGTTGAAGCTTAATATGCTTGTTTTGAAAATTCGACTATTTCGTTGAAAATTAATTTGTGTAGACACACAATTCAAGTCTGGTTAATAATTCGATTTCGTTGAAAATTCAAAATTTTTGTTAAAAAGTCATCTTTTTGGGTTGAAAATGTAACTGACTTCCAAAAAATATCTTTTTTTAATTTAACTATTTTTTTAATTCATTTTTTTTTTTTGAAAATTCGTCTCCTTTGATTGAAAATTGAAATATCTGGTTGGAAATCTGTTTGGTTGGAAATATATTTCTTTAATTCAACTGTTTGATTAAAAAATAATCTTTCTTGAGTAGAAATGATCTATTTGTTGAAAATTCAACTTTTTAGATTGATAATTTAATTGTTTCATAAAAATTTTTTTTGTTTTGTTTCAAAATTCAATTCTTTTTCATTTTTTTTGTGTGAAAAAGGCATGTTTTTTGCTGTCGTAAATTCAACTTTTGTCTTGAGCGTTCGTAAGGCAAACGAAAAAAGAGAAAGAAAATTCTCTTTTTGAATTAAAAATTCAACGTCTTTACAAAAAATGAAACTATTTTCTTGATAATTCGTCTCTTGTGATAGACATTTCAACTGTCTGATTATAAATGCAAAGATGTGTTTAATTGAATCTTTGTTTAAATTCAACTGCGTATTTGGTTGAAAAATCAGTTTTTTCAGGCTCGTAATTCAACTGTCTTCTAAAAAAATCGTATTTAACATGAAAATTCAACCAAATTGTCAAAAACATTAAACATTCATATATTTTGTTTAAAATTCGTCTCTTTTTACTTATCTCTTTGACTTTAAAATTAAACTATTTGGTTGAAAATGCCTATTTTTTTATTAAAAATTTAACTTTTTTAACGAAGAAGTTTTTCTTGACTAAAAATGAACTTTTTCGTTAAAAATTAAACTATTTTGTTGATAGTTCGTCTTCTTAATACAAATTTCAAATATTTAATTAAAAATTCAACTATTTAATTGTTTTTTTTTTAAATTCGACTATTTAGTTGTCAATACAACTGTTTGGTTGAAAATTATTATTATTATTTTTTTAATTCAGCTATTTAATTTTAAATTATTCTTTCGGAAAGTGAAGTCAATTTTATTCAAAACAACTCGAATTTTTAACTTGAAAACTCAACTCTTTTCTAAAAAAATTCATCTTTGCGTCGAAAATTCGTCTAATTTGATTAAAAATTACACTACATTGTAAAAAAATGCAAGTTTTTTGCCGTCAATTCGCATCTTTTGTAGAAATTTCAGCTATTTGGATGAATATTTATCTCGCTTCGTTAAAAATGATATTTTTTCTCCAAAATTCAACTTTTCTGGTCGATAATTGAACTTTTATTCTAAAGAATTCATTTGTTTGTTTTGAAAATTCTGCTTTAATAACTTTAATAACTACTTGGTTGTAAATGCAACTGTTAAGACGAAAATTATTTTTTTTTTTTAATTTAACTATTAATACTTATTTGTCGAATAATTTTAAATTCAAAGTATTTAAAATGAATGTAAATTTTAATCTTTTCTCACTTGAAAATATGTAATGAAAATTGAGAATTTTAAAAGTTCAGAAAGAAACAATTTATACCAAGATTTGATATCTTTCAAACTCAACAATTATTATTTAAAAAATTGTTTTTTTTTGCATTACCTCTAAAAATTCGATGAGACTTTTTCCGAAATTGCATGCGACTTTTGTTAAGCTTTGTTGTTGGTCCGAGCCCTAATTTTTAACAGTAGTTCAAAATAATTAATAATTACTGTGCATGAATTGGAATTATTTACCTATCTAATTTTAGAGCTTCTTGTATATTTTCGATTTGAGCGAGGGAAATATTATAAAGAGCAGGCCATGGTATATATGTTTCGGGAACAGAAGACTTGCTTTTTTTGCCTTCTATGTATATAATATCGAGATCGCTATTGTATTTATATTCCACATCCCATAAACGCTTTACTGCAAAAATATATTATTATGTATTATTATCCTTCTTTTGCTTCAGGGTGGCCGTTGTAATGGAAAAAAAATTCCCGGTCAATTCCCGGGTTTTTCCCTCTTCGCAAACATTTTTCACGGTCAATACAATTTAAAAAATCAAACTATATATTCTAAACATTTTTTCATATAAAGTAATAAACAATAAACAACAAATTAAAGCATTCAAAGTGGAACCCTTGAATTCCAAACTTACAAAATTCAAGTTTAAAAGCTTTCAATATAAAAATTACTTACACGTATAAACTGGAAGGCACAACACTTTTCAAATAAACAATGTAAAATGAAATGCAAATAAACTGCAAAATTTAGAACTTTTATCAATTATAGAGTTCAAAGATTCAGATTAAGTTCCAAAAATATAAATCCATGTCAACATTTTCAATGGTTTAAATTAAAGAATCAAGCAATGAACTTTAAAAATTTTCAAAATTATATTATTTTAAGTAATTTTAAACTAGACACATTAAAGTTGAAAAATAATTTTGTTAACTTAACAGTTCTTAAATTAGAAGTTAAATTATTTTTATTTTAAGGCCATGTAATGAGTGGGTCATGTGGCCAGATTCCTACCTTACCACCACTTTTTTTATTTCCCAACTTATGATCACACAAAACGCCACATCGACTTGAAAATTTGGGATACTAAATAAGAAGCACTAAGAATGGTCCTAGATTTGTATAATTACGAAAAAAGTTTTTTGTTGTAAATAATTTTTGTTGCTTTTTTCATAATTATTAAATTTTAGAACCAGACCCACTTTTCTTAGTGCTTCTTATTTATTATCCCAAATTTTCAAGTCGATATGGCGCTTCGTGTGAAAATAAGTTGGGAAATAAAAAAATTGAGGGCAAGGTAGGAATCTGGTCACGTGACCCACTCGTCACATAGCCTTAAATAGTCTAAGCATCCTTCAAAAGCTTTAAAATTTTATTTCAAAATCTTGAAAGATCTAGAAGTGGTTTAAAATTTTTCCAAATTCAAAATCACTTTTTAATTTTTTGTCAGAACTTTTTAATAATTTTCAGAATTAATTGAATTTTTTCTATAGCTTTTAGAAAATCCTTCAAATTAAAAAAAAAATTAAATTTGATTTTATAAATAACAATAGAACACTTATTAATTGTAAAAATATGAGAGTAATATTAAGAGATATTTAGAAGTTTTAAAAAGATTCGAATTAAATTTAAAACTTGAAATACTTTGAAATATTTACAGTCGAATTTAAAACAAAATTAAAATTTTTGCAGATTCAAACAAAAAAATTTAGATTTTTTTTAAGAATTGTGAAAGACTACAAAAGAATAAAAATTTTCTTAAGCTTATTAGGAAAATTGAAAATAATTTTTCACTTTCGAAAATGATTGTAACAGCAAGTTTAATAAGATTTTAAGAGATTTAAAAAATGATCAAGGAAGAACATGTAAGATTTTAAGGACTAAATTTTCTGGATTTTCAAAAATTTAGGAAATTTAGGCCATTTCCCGGTTTTCCCGGTCCAGCGACCACCCTGTGCTTGTTAATATTTTATATCTTACCTTCGCAAAGTTCAATGTAGACATAAAATGCAATGGTGATTTTAGTCCCATCAGTTGAACCCAATTTGCTGATATTGTAATACTGAAAATACATTCAAAAAGATTAGATCAAGATTCGTGGAAGCGAATCGCCACGAAATAAAAAAAAGCTTTATTCAAAATCCTTATGAATTTTAAATTATGGATGTTTTCTTTATGTCTTACGGTGGACATAAATAAAAATAAAATTGAGCCAACAAACATTTTTTTCGATCTCAGAATTTATTTGATTAAAAACTCCTTTCTCAATCCTTGACGTTTCGGTGCCAATGTGTACCTTTTTCAAAAGGTTTTAACCTGAATTTCAGAAGTTAATTGAAACATCGGATTAAATTCGAAGATTGAAAAAAAAAGAATAACGATGTATTTTTGGAGATTTTCCAGTCAAAAGTTTTTTTCTAAGTCAATTTTTAAAAAGATGAAAATTATATTTTGAAGTCTCAAAAGTTAAAGAGACTAACTAGTTAAGGGCTACATTTTTAACCCTTAAAGGGCACACTTCCTCAACATTATATAAAGGGCATACTGGGTGTTAGGTAACCAAGGGTATTGAAACGTGTGGTGTGCCGACGGTATTGCATAGTTTTTTACAAGAAAATCAATTAATGATGTTAAATCTAACTAATTTGAGGAGAAAAAGGTTTCATAACAGTTTCTGAAATTTAAAGTAGTTAAAAAAAATTTTTAAATTACTTCTTTCACTCTAAAATTCATAACTTTTTAAGTTTTTAATATTTTTACTTAAAATTTTACCTGCATACTTCCGAGATATGGCGCTTCAAAAATCAAATTAGTCTTATAGTGATCGTTCCAAAAAAGCTATTTGTTCTAAAAAATAAAGCTTCAATTCAATGAAAAATGAAACACCGTACTTTGCATGTTTAAACTATTTTATTGATCTTAAACTGCGTATAAAAAATATAAAAATATAAATTATGTGAAAATGACATAGAAAAATAGGTTTTCATGTCATTTGTTAATCTGGCGCATTATGTTCCATTTTCTTGAATTTGGTACGTTTTGTTAAAGCGCAAATAAGTCGCTGGGTGTTTTACACCCAGTATGCCCTTTAGGGGTTAAAAAGAAGAAAATATATCGTAGTTAAGGACGAACAAAAATTGATAAATTGATCAATTTCATAAATAAAAAGATCGTTAATATTGTCGGTCGAAGAAAGGATTGATTTGGTTTCAAATAATTCTAAAATTCAAGAATCCGTATCTGGAATAATCATATATTTTAATCCTTTTGTGGATTCTCGGTGAAATTCTCAATGAGAATAAAAAAATAGGGGGAACCTCCCTAGAGTGGATAATGAAACCCAAATTGGATAATCATTAATCAGGATTATAAATAAAAAATATAATAATTTCAATTGTAATTTATGAACACATATAGTGTCGTAACTATTAATTAAAATAAATAAATTATTTTATATATATTAATATTTGTAATCAATGATTACCCACTGTACGTTGTTTCGGCCCGTAAGCCCCCTCCCCCCACACACAACATATTTAACGTAATTTTTGCCAATTAAACTTTTTTCCTGAATTTATTGAAGGATCATCCAAGAATAGTATAAGACTTTAATTTTCAGCCATAAAATATGGATTCTTCTTAAAAAATGGTAATATTTGATATTCTAATTAAAAAAGAGATTGTTATTTTGAATGAAAAATTTTTTAATTCAACTAAAACACAAGAATTTTTAACAAAATAGTTGAATTCTCAACCAAAGAGATTCATCTTTAACCAAATAGTTTCATTTTTAACAAAAGAAAATGAAATTTCTACTGAAGAGATAAATTTTTAAAATCAAAATGATGAATTTTCAACAAGAGTGGCATTTATGACTAAGAAAGATTTTTCAGTCAATAAAGAAAACATAATGTCATCTAAAATTTTGAATTTCAAAACCAAAAAGACGAGCTTTTTACAAAACAGTTGAATTTTCAACCAAGAAGAATAATTTTCTGTCAAAAAAGTCGGGTTTTCGATTAATTATGTAAATTCCAAACCAAATAGTTGAATTCTTAAACTTGAAAGATCAAATTTTAACCAAAAATGGAATAGTTAAATTTTCAATTAAAAAAATTGCAATTGAAAAAAAAACGAATTTTCTACAAAACGGTTGGATTTTCAAGCGGGAAATATAAATTTCCAAACAAAAAGTTGCATTTCTAGTAACAGAAAAGGAACTTTTTACTAAAGAGATGAATTTTCTAATAAAAATGACAATTTTTCAACAAGAATTGAAATTTTAACTCCGAAAGATTTTTCAGTCGATAAAAGAAAAATAATGTCACCAAAATTTTGAATTTCCAAACCCAAAAAGCCGAGCTCCATACAAAACAGTTGAATTTTCAACCAAACAAAAACATTAATTTTCTACAAAAAATTGCAGATTTTAAAATAATTATATAATCTTTGAACTAATTAGTTGAATTTTTGTCTTTGATAAGATCAACTTTTCACCAATATTGGAATACTTAAATTTTCATTTTAAAAAATCACTAAAAAAAATTCTAGAAAAAAGTTCATTTTTAACCTGAAAAGATTCATTTTAAACAAAAATTGCAACATTTGATATTTCAAACGAAAAATATTTTAATTTTAAAGAAAAACAGTTGAATTTAACTAATAAAAACGAATCTTAAATAAAAGGCTAGAATCATCAACGAAAACATATTAATTATCAATTAAACAGTTGGATTGTTAATAAAAAAATGAGTTTTCTACTAAAAAAGATGAATTTTAAAATACATGAAAAAAATGTAATTATAAGTTAAAAATGAATAAAAAAATGTGATGCCGAAATAAACAAAAAATAAACATTTTTATACCTTTTCAACAAAAATGAATAATTTTCTACCAAAAAAGGACCAATTATTAACAAAATGCAAGAATTTTCTACTAAAAATGATAAATCTGCAACAAAAGAACGAAACAGTTCAATTTATAACTTTTCAACGAAGTAGTTCAACTTTCGACAAAACAGTTGCAATGTCTAACAGAATGTTGAAATTTCTAGCTGAAAATACGAAATAATTTTTAAACCAAATAAAATAGTGCAACAAAATTGATAATTTTTAAGGGATTTCAAGAGAACTTTAGGTAATAAATTAAATTAAATGAAAATTCAAGGATTTTTAAAGATAATTCAGAAGATTTAAAGAAATTTATGTATTGAATCTCTAAGGATTTTAAAGATTTCTACGGTATTTTCGAGGTATTTTGTACAGTTTTTGATGTCAAATGCTAATAAAAAACCAAAATGAACAAAATATAACTTTTATTTCAGTATTTTTTTTTTTTTTTTGAGAAAAAGCTGTAATTTTAAACGAAACAAAAGTATTTTTTCAATTTTAATTTTGTATTGCCATTTAATACGGAGAACCGTAAACAAAAAAAGGTAGGATAATTTTGCTGTACAGGAAGATTTTTTTAATTCTCAAATTAAAATTTTTTTGAATCATTGCGACACCGTAGCACCATTTTTTACTTTAAAAAGTCATAAGAGATTTTGATTTATAATCAAACGTACGTTTTTAGGTTATGTTATCTAACTTAAATCAAAAGTTCAATACTTTTTTTAATGTCTGTAAACTATTCAAATAATTATGAGTCTGTCATGTAAAAAAGCCTATATTTTTTTGTTTTGATTTTGATGCAACTAGGGAGAAGTAAATAAATATTCTGTATACTTACACTTGGATGACACAAATCGTACATTTTTTGTCTTCTACTTTTTTAAAAATGTTGTTATGCAAATCTTAATTGATTTATTTCACTAATTCACACAAAACTTTTCGTACAAATTCCAGAAAATAATCCTTGCCGGGCCATATAGAATTTTTCGTCTAGAATAATACGGATCTTAGGAACCCTAGAATAGTAGCGCATATGATCGCTAGATAGCACTAACTACTTTAATCAAAGTCCCGCGAAAATTCAACTGGGATAAATAAAAAATTTCTTTTTTTATACAAATTAATAATAAAAGTTTGCAGTTTATAGTGCAAAGTTCGTTTTTTCATAACATTCTCTATTTTCTATACCAAATAGTTCAATTTTCAACTACTAAAAATAAATTTTGATCCAAAAATGAAATGGTACAATTTAAAATATAATAAATAAATTTTAAAACAAGATTAATTTTCTACTAGAAAGACATTTTTTTTAATAAAGTACATAAATTTTTAATTAAGCAGTTGAAGTTTCATCTGGAAAGCGTAAATTTTCAACAACAACAAAACGAATTTTCAACAAGATTGCTAAATTTTCTACTATAGACATTAATTAAAAAAAGATGATAAATAAAAATAAAGTTCAATTTTCAAAGAAAGAAATGAATATTTAACTAGAAGTGGAATAGTTCAATTTTCAGGTAATGAAATTAATTTTTAACAAAAAAAAAAAAGGAATTTTCAACGAAATTATTAAATTTTCTACCATAGAAATGAATTTTCGACAAAAATATAAATTTTTAACCAGAAATTCAACAGCTGAATTTTCAGATGAAAAATGTAATTTTAGGAAAGAAATGAATTTTCATCTAAAAAAAGATAAATTTGCAACCAAAAATAGATTAGTTAAATTTACATTAAAAAAAAAATATATTAAAAAAATTCCAACAAATCATATAAATTTTCAACCGAAGACATTAATTTACAGAGAATAATAATTTACCAACAAATATGAGTTTTTAATTAAATGCATGAATGTTCAACCACATAGCTGAATTTCCGACTAAGAATATACATTTTAACACAAAAATTAAATAGTTTAATTTTTAGTAAAAAAATAATTTAAAAAAAGTTTCAAAATTTATTTTAATTATCAATTAAAAAAAAGGACATTTTCAAACAAAAATATGAATTTTTAAGCACATCATTACCAAAAAGACGAATTTTGAACCAAAAGAAATATACTTTTTTTACCAAAAAAGAAAACGAATTTTTAACAAAATAGTTCATTTTTAAATGAATTTTCAAGTAAATAATTTTACACAAAAAAATTAATTTTTATCTAAAAAACAAATTAATTTTCTAAAAAAAAAATAACACTATTTCAACAAAATTCATAATATTTTAACATTTAGTTCAATTTCCAACTAAAAAAAATAAATTTTTAACCATAAAAGTAAGTTTATATTTCAATTAAAAAATAACTTTCAACTAAAAAAAGTGGGAATTTCCAAAAAATAGATTAATTAACAGTAAAAAAAAGAATAATAATTTTTAATCAAAAATGTGAATCTTCAAACAAGAAGAATACTTTTTTTACCAAAAACACGAATTTTCAAGTAGAAAAAAATTTTTAAACTCAAAAGATAAATAATTTTGAACAAAACAGTTAAATTTTTAATGAATTTTTAAGTAAATAATTTTATACCAAAAAGGTGAATTTTCAGCTAAAAAAAATTATTTTCTACAAAAAAAAACAACACAATTTCAACAAAATTCATGATATTTTAACTGTATAGTTCAATTTAAAACTAAAAAAAAATTTTGCTAACCAAACAAAAAACGAATTTTCAACAAAATAGATACATTTTGAATTTAAAAAAAAGATTTATTCACCAAAATAGATGAATTTTGAAACACGACAAATAATTTCCAACAAAAATAGGAATACTTCAATTTACAACTAAATAATTTAAAACAAAAACTGCACCCAAATAGTTAAAATTTTAGTCAAATAAATTAATAATTCGATAAAAAAATAAGAATTTTTTAACAAACTGTTTATCTTTCAATGAAAAAGTCGCATTTTAGACGAAAAAAGTTAATTCTCATCGTAAAATTTTTTAGTTGGAATTTCAACCAAAAAAGATTTTCAATTTAGAAGCGGTGAATGAAACCAAAAAAGAGTTTTAACTAAAAGTGAAATAGTTAATTCGTCATTTAAAAAGCAAATTTTCATTAAAATAGTTAAATTTTCAAGAAAACAGAAGAATTTTTAACCAATCAAATACATTATTAACAAAATATTTCAACTTTTAAACAAAAAGTTGAATTTTTAATAAAAAATAGTTGAATTCCACCAAAAAATTTTAATTTTCGCTGAACTTTGAGATACTATAGGATAAGGAATGCAAATTATTGTTTAAAAGTACAAAATGGTAAAATATAGAGATATATTTTCAATCAAACCGATAATCACAATCGGGAAAAAATACACAAAATATATTTATCCTCTATTTACAATGACTTTTGCAATTCACTAAAAAATCTGGCATTATCTAAAATAAATATATATTAGATAAACTGCATCATTTTTTACAACATTATAACAAAATAATGCAAGAAATAATATCATATAAGCAAGAAAGGCAAACAAAATACATTTATGTAGCCTCAGCTTCTTTTTCCACTTCCAAAGTATAAAAAATACCCACAATTTTAACGAAGAATCAAATAATAAAAATAATAACCTACACCATTTACAACACAACATTGAAAAATCGATAAAAAATTAAATCACTTTTAATTAAAATCTAATTTACGATAATTTTGATCATGTCATAAATAATAAAAATATAATAATAATAATAATAATAATAAAATAATAAAATAATTAAAATTCTTAAAATGCCGTTTCGTCTGAACAGGATTCTTCCATGTTTTTAGATCACATTATTTTAAAATAATTAATATTATTGCTTGACAATTCTATAAGATTAAAAAGTAAGTTTTAACTTAAGACTCACTTTTCTATTTATTTGGAATTTGAAAGCACCAATTGAAAGGAACAGTAAGCAAATTTACAGAAAATGATGTTTTGCTAAAATGTCGAATTATACTTTTTTTCGTAATTTGTAACCAGCAGATCAAGATTTCAAAAAAAAATCTTAAAAAAAGGAGTTTTTTATTTTAAAAATTTCAAAGAAATTTTGAAGGTAGATAAATTGAATTAAAAATACATTTTTAGGGGTATTTGAAGGTATTTTAAGAAATTTTAGCAAATTTGAGGGATTTAATTGTATCTCCAAGAATTTCAACGATTATGAGGGATTTGAACAGAATTTTTTTTAGAGAAATTTAATAGATTTTATGGTATTTAAACGAAATTCTAGAGAGCTTTAGGAAATAAAATACATTTTATTCTAAAGATTTCCAGTTATTTAAAAAGATTTCAAAGAATTATAAAGGATTAAAAAAATTTCGAGGAATTTCAAAAAAATGCATGAGCTTTTAAATACTTGAACAGATTTCAAATTTTTTAAAGGATTTCCAAAGAAGGAACTTTAAAAATATCAAAGATTTTAAATTATTTCATAAGATTCTAAAGAATTTATTGAACCTCCAAGGATTTCAAAGATTTCTAGTGATTTTAAAGGGGCTTTAAATATAAATTTAATGAATAAATTAATTTTTAATTTATTTTAAAGAGATTTCAGATAATTTCTACTTATTTGAACGGATGATTGCGATTTCCAAAAATTTCCAAAATATAATTTACAAAATTCCAAAGAATTTTAAAGATAATTTTGCAAGGGTTTTAAAGATTCAAATGGATTTTATGAAATCCATTTAATACAAAAGATTTACTCGATTTTTAAGAATTTTCAAAAGATTTGAGGCACGATTTCAAGAGGTTTCTAGAGAGCTGCGGAAAATGAATTAAGTGAAGTTTCAAACGATTCCTAGCGATTTCAAGTATTTAATTAAAAAATTATAAGTATTTGAAAGAATTGATTGAATCTTCAATGATACTAAAGATTTCTAGGGGTTTTTTATTTAATTATTATTAAATTATTAAATAAATTTTATTTCAACAGATTTAAAAAAATTTGATGTTTTGAAAGATTCGGAGAAATTTCTGGAATTAATAAATTTCAAGGATTGTTTTAGAATTTTGTAGAGTTTCCGATGATTTAATGGAATTTAAAAACATTTTTTCGGGATGTTACCAATTTCAATAAATTTCTGGAGAACTTTAGAGAATTCATTTAATTTGTGTTATTTTCAAAGGATTTAAAATTATTTCTACAAATTTCTAACTATTTAATTTTTGTAAAATAATGATAGGCCCCTACTAATTTTTTTATAATAATTTGTCGTAAGGGCAATTTTTAGTTTTTCATGCAATTCGCATAACATAAGGCATTCCAAAAATAAAAAAAAATGTTTTTGAAAATGATAGCATTTCAATAACAGACAAATTTTATGTTAAAACACAAGTGAAATTTTGTAATTTGTCAATTAATTGAGTAACATTCCAATTTTCTTGATATTTTTCTTTTAAATTAATTTGCAGGTTCAAAAATACTAAAAAAAAGTAAAATTTGTAATTTTGAGGGAAAAAACAACATTGGGCGCAGTTGCTTTTTGTAATTCACAGGGTAGCCGCGAAACTTTGTTTTTGAAGTTTCCTACTATTCCCCGATTTCTCCTTTTCTCTGACTATTGAAGACCAAAATCCTCTGAATCAAGAATATGTGTTACGTATTTAATATAAAATATTTTATCAAAAAAAATTAAAAAATTTTTTATTTAAATTAATAATTTTTTTCTTTCTATCCTTTTGAATTTAAAAGCTTTCCAAAGAATTAAATGAAAATTAGAAGTATTCCAGGCGAATTTAAACGAATTTCAGATAAATTCATAAGACTTCAGAATAATTCAAGCTGAATTTAAAAGAATTCAAATGAATTTAATTTAGATTAATTTAAAGGAAATAAAAAGAACTGGATGGAATTCATAAAGATTCAAGGTGAAAAAAAATTTAAGTGACTTGAAAACAAAGATATTTTAAAAAGTGATTGAATTCTGTTTGAAATGAGTTTAGACAAATTCAAGAGAATTCAAAAGAATTTAATGAAATGTCTAAGAATTCAAGGAGAGTTTAAAAGACTTCCGGATCAAATAATATAAAATTAATTAAATATTATTAAAAAAAATCCATCGAACTGAGTAGAATTGAGTGACCTTAAAAAACTACAGGGAATTGAAAAAAAATTCAAGAGAATTACAAAGAATTCAGGAAAAATTAATAAGAATTCAGTGCCCATTCCAAATAAATTCATATAAATTGCAAGACGAAAAAATTGAAAGTTAAAAAATCTCTTGAAAACTTTAAAACCCTATGAAATCCTTCATTTATGGTGAATAAATTCTTTGAAATCTATTAAAATTTTGAAGTTCATTACTTCAAAGTATTTTCAACCCTTTAACATCCTTTTTAAATCATTGAAATCAATTAAAAATTCTGCAGAAAATGAAAACTTCCTAAAATTTTTGAAATCCCTTGAACCTTTTGATAGATAAATACTTTAAAATCATTAAAATTCTCGAAAATCTTACAAAAGCCATTGAAATCTTTTAAAATTTCAAAATCTGATAGGTTCTATTATCCCATATCTTCCGAAATTCTAGGAAATTCTTAAAAACTACAGAAATTGGTTTAATTCCCTTTAAACCATTTAAATACTTGCAAATCTCTCGAAATTCATTGCAACTTTGTACAGCTCTTTCAAATTCCTTGGAATTAAAAAAATGTACTAAATCTTTAAAATCATTTCGAAAACCTTTAAATTATTTTAATTGGTTAAGAACTCCCTGAAATTTGAAAACAAAAAGTTAAATTATTTGAAATCCCTCAAAATTATTGAAAAATATGAAAAATTCGTAGGAAAATTTTAAAACACCTCAAAATATTTCAAATCCTCGAATTTTTTAATATCTATTGAAACTTTAAAAGCTTTTGAAAATTCCTTGTGAGTTTTTTGTGTCATAAAATATTTCAAATCCTTTGAAATACGGTCAGACTTTTGAAAGCACTTAAAAATTCCTTGAAATTATTAAAAATATAAAAAAATATTTAAAATCATTGGAAATATTCTGAAATATGTTGAAACTGTTTAAAGCTCTTAAGTATTCTTTGGAATTTAAAAATAGCCCTTAAATCTTTGAAATTTTTGTATTTTCAGATTAATAAATTTTTTTAAATGCCTTGAAAATTGCTTGCAATTAAAAAAATACCATACCATCTTTCAAATATTTCGAAATCATTTAATATTATTGAAATCTATTACAAATTTCTTAGAAGCTTTAAAAATCCTTCGGAACTTTTTAAAGCTATTGCAAATTTCTTGGAATTTTTAAACAAAATATTGAAAATTTCTTGGAATATTTTTAAATAATACACAATATTTACAATCTTTTGCAATTTTTTAAATGCCGTAGACTTTATAAAGCTCTAGAAAATTCTTTGGAATTCTAAAAAATACTCTCAAGTCTTTAAAATCCCTTCAAGCTGATTAAAAAGTATTTAAAAGCGTTTTGGGATCTTCAAAACTCATTATGAAAATTATTTAAATTTATTAATAATTCTTTGAAATCTTTTAAAATACCCAGAAATAATTAAATTTTTTTCAAATCCCTTCAAAATTTTTAAAGCACTTAAAAAAGCATTGGGATTTTTGAAAATGCCGTAAAATCGTTTAAATCATTTTGAATCTCTTAAAACTATTGAACTCTATTAATAATTCCTTGTAATCTTTCAAAATATCCTAAAATATTTAAAATCCTTCGAAACTTTTTAAAGTTCTTGAAAATTACTTGGAATTGAAAATTACTCTAAAATCTTTTGAAATCCCTTTAAAATACTTAAAGCTACTAAAAATTCATTTGAATCTTTTAAAACACCCTAAATTATTGAAACTTTTAAAGTTCTTAAAAATTACTTGGAACTAAAAAAAAATACCACAAAATACTTTAAAATTGTTAAAAACTTTTTAAGCCCTTAAAAATTACTTAAAACTAAAAAAAATACCCAAAACTCCGCACAATCTATTCAAATTATTAAGATCTTTTAAAAATTCCTTGAGACTTTTTAAGATATCCCAACATTTTTCCAATTCTTTGAAATATTTAAAATCATTTAACATTTTTTAAAGTTTAAAACACCCTATAATATTTAAAATCTTTTAAAACTTTCGAAGCTCTCAAAAATTACTTGAAACTAAAAAAACACGCTATAATACTTTAAAATTCCTTTAAATTAATGAAATCCATTTAAATTTCCTTAAAATCTTTTAAAATCTTCCAAAATATTAAAAATTCTTTGAACTATTTCGAAACCTTTGAAACATTTTAAAGCTCTTGAAAATTGTTTGGAAATTAAGAAAATACCCTACAATCCTCAAAATCCTTTGAAATCCCTTTGAAATATCAGAAATTTATTTAAAATTCCTTGCCATCTTTCAAAATATCCTGAAATATTTAAAACCCTTTAACATCGTTAACAACTTTTAAAACGATTAAAAATTACTTAAACCTAAAAAATATACAGGAAAATCTTAAAAATTCTTTGAAATCTTAAAATATTCTAAAGTATTTCAAATACTTTGAAATATTTCGAAGTATTTAAAGATTTTAAAAGCCTTTGAAAATCCCTTGGAATTTTAGAAAATCTTTTAAAATGCCCTAAAATATTTCAAATCCTGTGATTTTTGTAATCCCTCAAAACATTTAAAAGTTCTTGAAAATGTCTCGTAATTTTTTTAAATACCCTAAAATCTAAGCAAATTTGTTTGAAATTACTTCAAATTATTGAAATCTATTAGACATTCCCAAGAATCTTTTAAAATACCATCTAATATTTCAAATCCTTTGAAAACCTTCAAAATTCTCTGAAATTTTTTTAAGTCATTGAAAATTTCTTGAAATTGTTAAAAACGTTCTCAAATTTTTTTAAATATCCTAAAAAAATTTCAAATCTTTTGCATTTTTCTGAAATCATTTGAAAGTTTTAAAAACGCTCGAAAATTCAAGAGAAAGAGAAATCTTTAGAAAGCGATTTCAAAAGATTTCAAAATATTTGAAATATTTTAAGTTATTTTTAATAATTTCGAACAATTTTCAAAAGTTAAAAAAAAATCAAGGGGTTTGAAAAGATTTCGAGGATTTGAAACATTCTAGGGAGCTTTAAGATTCCAAAGAGTTTTTCATTGATTTAAAAAATTCGAAGGTATTTCGAAAGGGTTTAAAAATTTTAAGGGTAAAAAATTTCGTAACATTTTCGAGTATTTCAGTAATTTTAAGGTATATTAAAGCTCTCGAGGTATTTTAATCAATTATCCAGGATTTCTGGATATAATAAATTTCATTGAATCTCATGGGATTTTATAATATTTTAATTGATCACCCTTAATTCTTATTAATTTATCTTAGATTTTAATGAATAATAATTATAAAAAATCAAAAAACTTCCACCTATTTCAGTAAACTTCTAGTGAATTTAGAAGTATTCGATCAAATTTATAGAAATTTAAGGTGAATTAACAAAACTAACTGGAAAATAAAAAATAAAAAAATATGAACAAATTATTGAATTTAGTACGTTTAAAATGAGTTTATAGAAATTCATTAATTAAATTAATTAAATTCCTCACGAATATGCCCTGAACCTTCCTTGGAAACCTTCCTGAAAAATTTTCGGAATTTTCCGAAACTTACATGGTAATATTCAGGAAAACTTCTGTGCTTTTCGGGAATAATTTTTCATTTTATAAAGTGACTTTATCTTAAAAACTGCCTAAAAAATTATTCGAAAAAAAATAAAGTGACTGTGTAGCAGCCCTGATTTCTTTTGCCATTTTTTCTTTTCAGAATCCCTGATTTCCAGGTTTTCCCAGACCTGCGACCTCCCTGAATTCACACAATTTAAAAAATCGATTACCAACTAAATATTCTATTTTATCTAGAAGCGAGAAATAAAAAATGTAGAGTATTTGACTGATCAGTTACAAAATAATCGAATGGAAATTTTACAGCTGCGCGGAACCACGCCAAGCGGAATCGAAACCGCAAGCATTGTCGGAATCCGAGTCGTTTTGCGGATTCGTGGCTGTCGTAGGTGCAGTTGAAATTGCGGAAGATGGTCGTCGAATCTCGTGTCTTTGTCGATAATTCAAAACCTTTCCCTGGGGCATTGGTGTGCTCGGTTGGCTGGCAGTATGTTGATTTCTCAAGGAATTAAAATCCTGGGCT
The DNA here is from genome assembly GCF_010883055.1 of Belonocnema kinseyi. Classification (NCBI taxonomy): domain Eukaryota; kingdom Metazoa; phylum Arthropoda; class Insecta; order Hymenoptera; family Cynipidae; genus Belonocnema; species Belonocnema kinseyi. The sequence continues at coordinate 63,497,989 of NC_046663.1, read as the reverse complement.
CTTCTACTCCGACGCTTTTTTATCCCATATTTTGGCGGTGGCATCAATTTATTCTCAAGCTGTAAAATATCAAGTAATAAATACCGAAAATAGTGTACATTCTTTTCGGTTGAAAACTCTATAATTTTTGGGTTAAGAATTCATATTTTTTGGTTCAACATTGAATTATTTGCTTAAAACTTTGCAATAAATGTATTAAAAAGCCATACTTCTTGCTCGACTTCTTGGTAATTTTGAGTACATTTTTTATCATGTAGTATAGAAATAATTTTATGTTTAGTCCTGATTCAGTTGTCATTGTCGTGTCTTCAATTAAACCTTTCATTTTTTAAATCTACTTTAGTTGCAATATTTTGAATCTTTAATATGAATTGTATACCAAAAAAGATTAATTTTACAAACAAAGTTAATTTTATACCAAGAAATATCATATTTTAAAAAATTAGTTGAATTCTCAAAAAAGAAAATTAATTGGTAACCAAACAGCATTTTAAATAAATTAGATACATTTTGAAAAGAAAAGATAACTTTTTAACAAAATACATTAATTTGTAAATAAATAAATAAATTTTTAACCTAAAAGATTAATTTTCTATCAAAAGATGCATTTTAAATAAAATTCATGAACTTTCCACTATATGGTTGAGTTTTCAACTAAAAAATATATGTCTTCAAGTAATTAGTAGAATTCTAAACAAAGAAAATTATTTTTTAACCATACATTTGCATTTAAAACCAAACAGTTGAACTTTAAAAAAAGAGACGAATTTATTAACCAATTAATTAAATTTGCAACAAAATAGTTTAATTTTAAAATAAATAGCTGGATTTTTAACGCAGAATATCTATTTTTTATTAAAAAACAAATTTTCAATAAAATCCATAAAATTTCTACCAAATAGTTGAATTTTCAACTAAAAAAAGATAAGTTTACAAACACATATCGAATAATTAAATTTTCAGTTAAAAAAATTAATTTTCAATGAAAAAGAACGAATTTCAAATAAAAAATATGAATCTTTATAAAAAAAAACTTAATTCAAAATAAAATAGTTGAATCCTCAACCATATCACATAACCTTTTAAAAGAGTTGAAGTTTTAACCGAGAAAGATTTTTCAGCCAAGAAAGAAAACAAAATGTCAAACACATTGTTGAATTTTCAAGTTAAAAGTTGAATTTGCTATAAATAGTAGTTGAAATTTTAACTGAAAAATATAAATTTTTAAGACAAAGTCGATTTTTTACCAAATAGTTCGATTTTTTAAAGAAATAGATAAATTCGCAACCAAATAGTTGAACTTTCAACGAATAAATAAACTTTCAACCAAGAAGATTAACTTTATATCGAAAAAGACGAAATTTCAACAAAATAAGAGAATATTCAAACATACATTTGCATTTTTTACCCAAAAATCAAAATTTTCAAGCCAAAAAGATAAACTTTATATAGAAAAATGAAATTTTCTGCATAAAAGTTATTTTTTAGTAGTTAAATTTTCAATCAAGGTGATTAATTTTTCACCATAAGAGATGAATTTCTAACAAATTACGTACATTGGAACCAACTTGTTAAATTTTCAACTAAAATCTTACGAATAATTTGCAACTAAAAAAAAATTCCAACAAAATAGTTAAATCTTCAACTATTAAAATGAATTTTTTAAAAAGTAGTTCAACTTTCAAGCAAGCAGTTGATTTTTCAACCAAAGTATATGAATTCTCAATGAAAAATGTAATAGTTACTTTTTCAGTTAAGAAAATTAATTTTCTACCAAAAAATATAAATATGCAATAAAGTATATGCATTATCTATCAACTCGTTTTATTTTCAACTAAAACCAATCAATTAAATTCCAATAAAAAAGAATGAATTTTCAACGAAAATAAGTCTAGCTTCAACCAATAAAATGATTGTTTAAAAAATATTTCAACTTTCAACGAAGTATGTGAATTTTCAAAAAAACAAAAGAATGAAAAATTGAATAGTTGAATTATCAATTAAAAACGACCATTTTTCAGCTAAAAATGGATTGGATAAATTTTCTACCAAGTTATTGAATTCTGAACTAAAACCTATAAATTAATTTCCAGACAAAAATAATCAATTTTCAACAAAATGGTTAAACCTTCAATCAATAAAATAAATTTTTCACAAATTAGTTCAACTTTCAGCCAAGTAATTGAATTTTCAAATAAAAATTATCAACTTTCAGCCAAAAATGAATTAGATACACCTTCAGTTAAGAACATTAGTTTTCTAGCAAAAAATATAAATCTGCAGCAATCAATTAATTTCCAATAAAAAAAGAATGAATTTTCAACAAAAATAGTTAAAGTTTCAGCCAATAAAATGATTGTTTAAAAAATAGTTAAACTTTTCAGTAGCTCAACTTTTAGCCAAGTAGTTGAATTCTCAACTTAAAATGATCAAATTTTAGCCAAAAACGGATTGTTTACATTTTCATTTAAGAAAATTAATTTTCAACAAAAAAAAAAAAACAATTTTCAACATAACAGTTAACTTTTAACGTTCAACCAACTAGTAGAATTTTTTACCAAAATATATGAATTCTGTACCAAAAATATAATGTAGTAGATTTTTCGTTTAAAATAAATGAACTTTAATATAACAAACGTTTCTTATTGGGTTCTATTAATATACAGTTCGGATATAAGTGAAATAAAAAACAAGAAAAAAGGGAGAAAAGGAATTTTTTGAAAAAAGGGTATAGGGGAAAAAATGTGAAGTCTTAAATTGAATCTCTTGAAGGAGACTTGTTTACAATACAGTAAAATCATAGGATTTTATAGAAATAAATAAATTTGTAGTAAATTTTTCGAAATGTGAATACCTGAATATTATCCGCAGAACCCCAGGTCTTGTGAATTTTCTCGTTGTTACTGGATGTGTTACTGGCCACACCCAGGAATTGGCTGAAGGCCTCTGTCGTACGTTTCACGCGAACGTTCAATGATCCAATTCGTAGGAAACCAAGATCTTTCTCTGTGTGTTAAAGAATCATTTTATCGCGACTATTTCCATAAGAAAGAGAATGGTTTCTAGTTCTCGTGAAAAACGTAGAATTATACAAACTAAATCCTTCATTCTCCCTTATTTTATCTTGCAATGAACACTTAAGGCTCTTAAAATGACTCGGGGTTTGGCCAGATTCATAAATACGTCTACAAGAATGCATTGTTTAATGTAATATTTTAACCACATAATCTAAAGGCAATTATACGGGCCGGAACAGAGAGATTTTTTCGAACTATGTTCTTGTTTTGTTTAAAAAATATTTTTTCATTGAAAACTGAGTGTTTTGCGCCTGTATAATGCAACACGCTCTCTACTATGTATGCCGAATTGCAGGCAGTCTGTTGCAAGTCCCGTAAAACCTGCAAGTAACGTGTTTTCGTTGTTTCGACTAGTATATAATATAAAAATATAATACAATAATAAATAGTACATAACAATATTTTATGATACTTTTTCAAAAATATGTACTATAATACCCTCCATTATTATAAGTAATTACTTTTTATTATTATATTATTATGTTAGATATTATATTATAATATTATATATTACTCTAACATTTATCGAAAAAGCTCTCTGTTCTGGACGGTCTATTTGCCCTTAGATTATGTGGTTTGAATATAAAATTACATAATGCATTCTTGTAGACGTACTATGGATCTGGCGAAAACCCAAGTCGTTTTAAGAGCCTTAAATTTTCATACAATGGAAATATTCAAATATTTCTCCCAGAGCAATATAGAAACTTTTTAGACTTTAGTTTATTATCCACATTCTTAATATTAGTTCCCGCCGTTTCATAACTTCAATTTTAAATGACCGGTTTTATATGAAATCTGCAAAAATCTGCAAAAATATACGAATTTCTTTTATTCTATCTGTCCGCAATGGTACAATTTAGAGTAAGAAATACTCATTTGTTATTAAGTTAATAACAAAAGAGTAGTAAGGCTTTTCTTCTTCGAAAAATACAAAGAATTATCCAAATATTTCTGGAACCGCACACACCGCACTCACCGCAATCAACGCATACACCGTACACACTACATACACCGGACATACCACACACTCGTTCTCGCACACTCATCCCTTTGTATTTCCCAAAGAAGAAAATATTTTTTTAAACATTTAAGCGCAACTTGTTGGTAATTGGCACTACATAAACTATTTTCCGAAGCAAAAATAATAATTTTAAGGGAATTCACTTTTTATTTATTTATTTTTTTAATTTTTAACTTTAAACTTTAAAGGATTTTAAAGAGCGTAGATTGCACTACAAGCTGCTTAACAGAAAATTAAATTATGTCAGACTTGCCCGACTTAATATGAAATTGGTCAAATAATGATTAATTTGGGAATCCATAACTAGGAAAATCAATTGGCAACTTCGGTCTCTTACCTGCATGCTTTTTCCTTGCTTTTATTTCTGAAATAAAAAATAGAGATTATTTTCAGAGAAGGCTGAAGAAAGCGAATTAATTAATAGCGAAGCGAAAAAGGGATTAAAAAAGAAACAAACGCAGTAGTTGCATGATTAATTAGTTTGTTAATGCGTGTGTAAATTGATTTTTTTATCTTGAACAAAGTCCAAAAAGAGAGAAAAAGTTCATTACCCATGACATTAATTATTCAGAGCGATTAATTATTAACGAGGATCTTCATGTTGAATTTTTAAAGTTACTGGGGTCTTGGGAGATTAAAATATCAAGAAAAATAAACTCTACACGGAGATGAGCTAATTTTAATTAAATTTGTTATTTAATTAGCATTCGGATGATTGCTCTGGCGCCTTAGCGACTTTGTTTAAAAGATAATCGCAATTCTATCTTTGTTTCGTTTCACACAGTATAAAAAATTTAAATAAGAGTTAGGGTCCCCCAAAAAATGCGCTTTTTAATTTTTCAAAACCTACCTA
>NC_046663.1:63471299-63492935 GCF_010883055.1 Belonocnema kinseyi | reverse complement strand
ATATGTCAAAGAAAATTCATAAGTTGTTAACAATTTTAGGTTATGTAGGGAGAGGCATTTACACCGAAAATCAGTATTTTCGAACAAAAATCATTATATTTGAACACAATTTAAGATTTTTTAACAACTATCGATTATTCTGGTGTTTTTTGTCGGAAATAAGTATTTTTAATAAAAAATTAGATTTGAAAGAAGATTCACAACTTTTTGGCAACTTTAGTTTAATTTGGCCCTTTATATCATATATCGGTATTTTTAGTAAATAAATCATTACATATTTTTAAGATATAATTTTTGTTGTAAAATTAAAGGCCTAAGCTAGCGGTTTCCAATATAGACTAAACAAATATTTACAATTCTGAACCATTTTCTGCTACGTTATGTTTGTGTTTTTTTCTTGTAAATTATTCGTATTTTTAATAAAAATTAGAAACTTTTCGAAGAATATTTACAATTTGCGAATATCAAACAAAAATAATTAAATTTGAGTGAATATTAATTTTTTTACAACTTCAGGTTGTTGGTGTGCTCCACCTACGAAATTGGTAGTTTGATTAAAAATCATTGGATGTCAAAGCAGATTCACAATTGGTTACATTATAACTTGAGTAATGTTTTGCATCAAAAATTGGTATTTTTAAACAAACATTATTATAGTTTGAACAAGATTGATAAATTTCGAAAAAATTATTTTTCAACAGTTGAATTCTAAAGGAAATTGGAAATTTAACTTCTAACTGTCGAAAATTGAAAAAAATTGAAAATTGAAGCAAATTTTGTATTGAATTTTCAAATGTTTTGAATTAAAATTCTGAAAATTAAATTTTCTTTAGATTTTAACAGTTTAAAATGTAAATTTTGAAAATTTAATTCACTTCAAATTTCAATGATCTTAAATTCAATAAAAAGTGAATTTTATACATAAAAAAGTTTAAAAAATGTTATATTTACATGAAAATTTAATAAATAAACATTTCAATCCATACAAAAATTCTAGAATAGTAAATTTGGTCAAAAATGGGTCGCCATTGACAATTAATGTTATGGCAAACTTATAGTCATCCAATGGACTGAGAAAGAATTTATGAGTTTAAAAAAAAAATCCCAACTTTGATCTTTTCATTGTTAAACGAATAACGTTAGGTAAAAAAATATATCGAATCCTAAATAATTTGTTGGTACCTTATATTTGTGTCTTTTTAAAAATATTTTTTTTATTTTTATATAAAACCCGTTAGATTTAAATCCAATGTTTTTGTTTAATTTGATCAAATTTAGATCCTTGAATAATTTCGGATTCTGTTAGTGTTTTTCGTTAGAAATGGACATCTTTATGAAAAAATAATTGAACTGAGTATTTTCTAAAAAAATCAGTAAGTGCGCGCGTAGCGCTCTCAATTTTCTAGTAATAATGAATAATAATAAAATATCTGTTATTTTGTGCTAGCTAACTTCTTAAATAAAGATTAGCTTTAATAGAAATTTTGATTGAAATCAGAGGCCAGTTCTGAGTGTTCTTGATTATCGCTCAACGGAACTTTGAAACTCGACGACAGCGGCAAAGTTAATTCATTTAATTGTCAGTGGTGAGTAATTAGCGATTACGCTAGGCGAGCGACAGTCGCGCGAATGAAGAAAGGGAGAGAATTAATTAATTTTCTGTACACACGTAAATGCCAAAATGCAGCTCGTTTTTACTCCGGATAGCAATCATTGTCATTATGTGCAAATGTAAAGAAAGGAAGAGAGTTTGAGAATCGTGCGATGCATAAAATGAACTCACGCGTCTTAATTTTACAAACAGAACATTACGGAATAAAAAAACAATTTCTTCTACGTAACAAGATTCAATTATAACTATATAAAACAATGATACAAAGTTATCCTATTCATTGAACATAAAAACCTTTCCTAAATCAAAGTTCTGCAAGACGTTGTGTAAACTTGTAAAAATAACTGAGTTTGGATGTTACGTTAACGACTAACGTTGTGAAATCGTTTTTTATTCGGTTGGAATGAAGGTTTTTGATCTACTAGTTTCAACAAAAAATGGTTACAGTCTTCAGATGTGCAAAAGCTCTTCTCTATCTCCGCTGGGATTCGAACCCAGGTTTTAGAGATTGTGGGTCTAGTGCACCAGACATACAACACTGGACTGCCAATCTTTAGACCTGGGTTCGAATCCCAGTGGAGCTAGAGAGAAAGTTTTTTCACATCTGAAAACTACAATTTTTGTTTAGAATAGTATATCAAGAAATTGTCATCCCACCGACAAAAAACTACTAAAAGTAACAGTGACAGGCAAGTTACTATTTAAAGGAACTAGTTATTGTTAACGTTACATCACGAAACACATAACTTTTTTCGATAACTTTTTCTTAGTTAAGTTTGAAAAAAATAACGATCGTTACTTTTTTAGTCACTTTTTTATTTTAAAAATATATTTGAAATATACACAGGGTGGCCGAAAAAATGTATTTTCAAAATTCACTGATTTTTCCCTAACCAATTTTTTATTTTGTCTTTAAATTAACATTTAAAGACCATAATTTTAATCTTGTAATATTTTTAACACAGAATAATTCACAAGTACAGTAACAGAATTTCTGATTAAAAAAAATTTTTTTTTATTAATTGATTTCAATAGAAAACAAATTGTCTACCCTAAAAGATGAATTCTCGAACAAATAACACGAATTAATACAAAAATGAAAGAAAAAAAACAAAAACATGTTTACCCTTCATAGATGACGTCCTGAACCTAAGAGTCTAATTAAAAAAAAAAGAATAAATTTGAACCAAAAACTGTTTCCTTTGCTAAGAAATAATTGAATCTTTAAAAGACAGTAGAATTTTCAAAAAAATAAGTACATTTTTTACAAAATACTAGAATTTTCAACAAAATAGCTTAACTATTAACCAAAGACTTAAATTTTTTATTTAAAAGAGTGAACGAATAAACGTTTAAAAATAAAATCAAATTTAAATGATTTAAAACTTATTCAATTTTTTAAAATCTGGAAAATCACTTGAAATCTTTGTAATCGCTAAGAATTTCTTGATTTTTTTCTCTAGACTTTAGTGTAATAGTTATTTAGAATTATCTTGAAATTCCTGGAAACCCTAAAAAATACGTTTAAATCCCTTGATTTTTAAATTTCTTAGTATTGTTCAGAATCTTTTGAAATACACAAAAATATCTTAAAAAACATCAAAATTAAAAAATGTTTAAATTGTGGAAATTCTTTTAAAAACATTTAATCTATCCCTTAAAGTTCTCTAGAAATTATAAGAAATCCTCTACACCCCTTGAAAATAAAATAAATTTTAATTAATTCAGTCTTGTATAATTCTTTGAAATCTTTGGAATCGCTAGAAATCCCTTGAAATTTCATTCTCTATAATTGTAGTTATCAAAAATCCGTTAAAATCTTTGGACATCTTACAAAATTCTTTGTAACCCCTTGAGACAATTTGAAACGATGTGTAAATAAATAAATAATTCTTCTTGTTTCTCTACTTTTGCATCAATTCCTTCAATATTTTAATACTATTTATTTCTATTCTGATTTTCGCATACTGATTTCCTACACCGATTTTTCTATAGAAACGGAACAAAATTATAAAAAATGCACTATAGGCCTATAAGTATAATAAGGTGTAAAATTATACTAAAAAATAATACTATGATTCAAATGCATATATTTACATGGTTAGTGATTTAGTAACAATTGACATAAATATTAAATAAATATACCTGCTCGGTAAATGCGAGATGTTAAAGAAAATATCTGTTAATAAAGTATGTGGAAAATAAAATTAAGAGGATTTAATGCACAATCCATAATTATTATTTCAATTACAATTTTAGTATCTAAAATTAGTTGATCTTTTAATTAAAAATACAATATTAGTATTTGAGGTCGAAAACTAACATTCTACTTTGACAGACGTCGATTTTTGAAAATGTTAAATAAGCTGAACCGTTATAAAAATATAAGATTAAGGCAGATTTAGACACTAGTTTCACTACACAATGAAAAACGACAGACCTTGCGTGGAAATCGAAACAAAAATTTTCTCATACAGAATAATAAACTGTTGAAATGCGAAAAATAATATTTGTGTCCTAAATTAGTTGTGGTTTCAATACAATTACAAATTATAAGGTCATAAAATAAGAAAAAACGCAAAATAATTTTGTTTTGTGTTATTAAAGTAGGATTTCATCAAATTAAAATTTATATTTGAGTAATTGAACATGAGCTTCAATAAATATGAATAGGTCTTTTTAAACAAAACATTTTCTGGAATTTAAAAGTTTATAATTTTGGTGGAAAAATATAATTTAGAAGAAAAGCTCGATTTCCAAAATGATCAGAGTTGTCGTTTTTCAGAATACTCACTTTAACATAACTACCGTTAATTATAGCCTTTTTGCAAGTTTTTTCTAAGGAGCGCTTACTATTATCTTGCGATACAAGCGCTTTACTACTATAGCAGAAGTGCGCCTCTGAACTTGCCTGAGCGTGGCAGCAGCAATAAGTCCTACAACAGAAGGAAATCCATCCAGAGGCCCGAAAATCACCGAAGAAAACCCAAAACCTTTCAGCAATAGAGAGTCTTATATTTATTTTTAGAGTTTCGTATCCCTAGGCTGAAACCCATATATATGTAGTTTCGGTCCGGTTTCCATTCGTCGTACTTTTCCCAAGTGGTTAAGTAAGGGGAATAATAGGAAGGAAAGAAGGTAGAATAAGGGGAAGGGAAGGAGAGGAAGGGAAATGGGAAGGGAAGTAGTGAAAGGGAAGTAGGGGAAGTTAGAGGAGAGGAAGTATATAAAATGAGAAACGAGGGGAGGCGAAGTGAGGAAAAGTTAAGAGGGAAAATGATTGGATGTGAAGCGAGGGGAATGTAGGGGCAACAAGGGAGGAAATGTACGTGAAGTGAGGGGTTATAAGCGAAGGGAAGTAAGGGAAAATGAGAGGAGTAGACGTTGGGGAAGCGAGGATGAACGAGGATTAGAAGAAGAAGATAAAGTAGCAAAAACTAGGAGGAGTAAGGAAAGGAAAGTAGGGGAAATGAGGTTGAAATTTGGGGAGGAAACTATGTTAAATGAGGCGAAATTAGTGAATGAGAAGTAGGAGAAGTAACGGAAAATTAGGTGAGGGGAAGTAGTGGAAATTTGTAAATGCAGGGGTAATACAAGAGTCTGATTACAAAATTCCATGCCTTTTCCAGGTTTTCCAGGTATAATTTTGAAAAAATTCCAGGTCTACTTTTTTTTAAAATTCAGCCAATTAAATTGAATTGTAACAAATTAAAATGCAATGATAATGGTTTATCAATAAGTTTTATTGAATTCAAAACAAGAACTAATAAAATTGTCAATATTGAAATTTATAAAAATGTAATCAGTTCACGAATTTCTTCTTTAACATCTTCCAGTTCTTTTTACATCTCCTATTGAATCTTGCATTTATTTTCATTTAATTCTTACACTTTGATATTTGCCTTTTTCTTAAGTTTTCTTTTGCAATTTTCAAATATAGGATTCGCTATAAAACACTAAATTATTAAGACTTTGAAATTGAGACGATTTAAAAAGTCTCAGTAATTTTTTTTTAAATTCCATGATTTTTTCAGGTTTTCCAGTAATCTTGTTTTAATTTCATGACTTTTCCAGGTTTATTAAACACTTCTTAAAACTTCCATGACGTTTTTAGGTCTTTCAGGTCTTCCGGGTCTTGTAGCAACCCTGGAATGGGATGTGGGGGAAGTGACGGGAAATTAGGGAAAGAAAGTGAATGAAATGAGGGAAGATGTACAGGAAATGTGTGAAGAAAAAGTAGGGAAAATGGGAGGAGGGGAGTATGTAATGTGGGGAAAATTAGAGGAGGGGAAGAAAGAGGAAATTATTGAGGTGAAGTAGGGTAAGTGAGGGAAGCAGGGGAAATGTGTGAATGGGGAAGTGAGGAAAAATTTGTGAAGGGAAAACGAAGGAAAATAAATAGAGGGAATGTAGATGAAGCGAGGGAAAATAAGCGATGTGGAAGTAAGGGAAAGTAGATGAAATAGGAAGAACGAGAAGGAGTGGGGGAAATTAGCCGAGGAAAAGTAGGGGACGTAAGGGCAAATCATGGAGAGAAATCAGGGGAAATTATGGTGGGGAAGTTAGGTGGGATGAGGAGAGGAGAAGAAGCGAAAATGAGGGGAGTAGGGAATGGGAAGTGAGGGAAGTAAGCAACTCGAGGGAAAGTAGGGAAACCGAGGAGAAATAAGGGGAGCACAAGTAGGGGAAGTAAGTAGAAATAAGGAAAGTGGAATTAGGGGAAGCGAGAGGAGAGTAAGTTGGGGAAGTGAGGGAAACTGAGGGAAGTGGAATTAGAGGAAGTGAGGTTAAAATTAGGTGATGGTATGTATCTATAATGAGAGGAAAAGGCTGAAGGGAAAGTAGGAGAAGAGACGAGAAATTGATTAAGGGAAAGTAGATGAAATGAGGCAAATCAGAGGAATGAAAATAGGAGAGCGGGCAAATTTTGAAAGGAGAAGTGAGGAAAAATTATGGAGAGATAGTAGGGTAAATTATAGAGGGGAAAATTATGAAAAGTAGAGGAATTGAGTGAAGGAACAGTAAAGAAATGAGGCAAGAAGAAATAGATAAAAAAAGCGGAGAAATTAAGGAGAGGAATGAAGAGAAAATAAGAAGGGGAAATAGGGAAATTGAGTTTAAGTGAGAGGAAATAGTGGAAACGATTGGAAATTAGGGTTAGTAGGGAAGGGAAAGTGAGGCCTGGGGAAGGAATGGGTTAGCTGAGGAAGCGAGGTTTGCAGGAAGGCGTTGAAAGGGAGGGTAGTGATGGGTCAAGTGAAGGGAGGTGAAGTAGGGGAATGTGTAGGGCATAGAAGAGGGAAGTATAGGAGGACATTTTTTAATGTTGTGATTAATGTCTTAATAGGCTAAGAAAGTCTTGTTTTCAGGCGCCACGCGCCTACTTTGACTAATCTTTACAATTTCATTCTTGACACAAAATCACAAATCTTTGTCCCAAGAAGCTAAAGATTTTAACAGGAATTGTTTTAAAAACAAAATAAGCAGAAATTACCTTAAATAATAAAGTACCATAAAATAGGGCTTAGTTTAATTTAGGGCATGCAGGGTAATGCGGGACGCCACACAGTGTGGCAAACAAAAACGTCCGTCGAGCAATCGATTTTCAGAAAATTTTTATCCAATTTGAACGTTTGAAAAAAATGATAACTAATTTAAAAAAAAATAATAATAAGTTTTGACTTCTGAAGCATACAGTTTTTTTTAATATTTGGATTTATTCAAAAGTACCTAAATCGTTATCTTTAATTAAGTTTGTTTACACAATTATGAATCTTTTTTAATTCTTAGTAAGCATTTATTGCTAATTATTGGATGTTTATTTTGTGCAAAAATCTTGTTTGGTTTAAACTGGTTTAAACAATTATCGTTACAATTAAAATCGTTTTATTGTCATCAGAATGTCCTTACAAAATTTTGAAGTTAATTATTTATAGTTAATTGCATCCAAAGAACCAAGTTTGAAGATTCGAAAATAGTCAAAAAGTGCATTTTTTAAATACAATTGTTGAAAAATTATTAAATTTTATTGGAGGTCCAAATTGCCATGCAGTATAATTATGATTGATTTAGTAGAAAAAACTTTAATCATTCCATACATTGTGCAAATTTAATGCGAATCAAGTGACGAATCGCTAACAATTCCCACCAAACCATTGTCATTCAATTATTTGTTTATAACAAAATTCAATACATTTTTAAACATATTCTTTGCTAATGAACAACATTTTTGAATAGTTTCTTCATGTTTGTATGTATTTTTGAATGAATCCAAGTATTTAAAAAAATTGTTCACTTTAAAAGCATACAAATTTCTATTTTTTCCACTATTGTGATTAGATAAAAAAATATATTTTTCTTCTTCAAAAATTGGTGATGATAGTTTGATGGAGAATTTTATGAGATTTCCTTTTTAAAAAAGTTTAAATTGTATCAAAATTGAAATACTTGGCATTAAATAAAAAATAACACTTGCATTGAAAAAAAAGATTTATTTCTATGTTATTTATTTTATGAATAAATAAACAGATTATTGAGACATTTTGAGATTTTTTTTTTCGCTATTGAAAAGACTCAAATGAAGACTATGCATCAGACTCAATGCAGGTACACTTCAGAAACATAAATCAATAGTGTAGGATTAAACTTTTTTTTTCTAAACAAAGCATATTAACCAATACTTTATAGAAGAGGCTGTAGCTCAACAGCAGAAAAAACGGTTTCGTTTACTTAAAGTATTCACGTACTTTACAGAAATAATACTCGTAACTAATTAGTACCAGATATGAACAATTACTATCGTTATAAACATTGTAATAAACAAATCGTATATTTTCGTATCTTTTTTGTAGGTATATACATTATTTTTCTCATCAAACAAGTTCTAAATATATTTTTAACTGATTACTAATCACATATTTTAAAAATATTAAATATTTATTATGGTTAACAATAAAAATTAGAAAAAAATTCCAAAATTACTTACTTTCATATCTAGTATAGTAGACAAAATAAATTGATAATAGATTTTATGCTTTCACGATGATTCATTTTGATAAAAAGAGATATTTCGGGTTTCACTCGTGTAAAAAACTACGAATTGTTCACGAAACGTCGGCAAACAATTCGTAGTTTTTTACACGAGTGAAACCCGAAATATCTCTTTAACAAAATAAATTGTTTCTCCATGATGACTAGTTTTCAATTTTTTTCATAATTTATGTCATTAAAAATAAGAAGGCTTTAATGTTTAAAATACTCTGTGATTATTAATCACATTAAAACATGTTCTGAATTAGTTTGATGAGATTAGCGACGTTGAAATACACAAAAAATATCAAAATGAATATGAATTTTCAGGGTGGCAATCCAATTTAAAGATAAAACAAAAGTGCCCTCCCGAGATGAAGTATTACTGATTTGAGGTCAAAAAAGTTTGATCAGAAAAAGTAAGCCAGTTTAGAGGAAACGGATATGGAAGTTGACAATATGAAACTGACACTAACTTAAAATTGGAGCGGGATCGGCTGCAGGTTGAGATAAAAAATTCAATTTTTAGTTCAAAGAAAATAATAATAAAAATATGCTCCCGAGATATTGAGTTTGTGAATTTGGGAAAACAAAGTTTGATTTAAAAAAGTTACAACAGTTCCAAGAAAATCGACCGAGAATGCTGACGCTAAAATTTCACAGGTTTTAAATGAGAATGAGAATTTTTTATCCAAAAAAAGTTACTCAATTCGAAGTGAATGAAATTTTTGTGTGATCAAGTACAGCATGTCCCTTGAATCTCTGCGACATACCAACTTTGTATTACTGTAATAAAAATGACTGAAAAATGCACATTCAAGCAAATCCTTTTAACAGGGTGTGTAATTGATTTTTGGATTATTTTTGGGCCAATAAATCCATTTTTTCAAAATGTACCTGAGCACCTTTTGGATTGCTACCGTTTATTTGACAATTTGTTAATAAGAATAATCATTAAGAATCAGTGACATATTTTCTTTACGAAATATTACTATTTCGGTTGCATGGCATATTTTTTAGTGGAAAAAATAGATTTTTTCTATTAGAAGGCTATTATTTGGAATATGTTTCTAATTATCATTGCTAACAATAATGAATATTTCATATTTATAAGTTTGTTAATATTTGTTAATTTTGTAGTTAACAATCATTTTTCCGCCATTGGGCTCATCTAAGTATTTATTAATATAATTTGTTTATAATAATTATCTTGAACCTTGAACTAATAACTTATGGTCCTGAAGTGTACTTTTATCGATTCTAATGCACAGAAACGTTGAGTCTTTTCCTTAAACCATTATAGTTTACTTCTGGTGTCCATCCGGCAATCAATCGTACTTTTTTCAAGAAGGGCAAACGAGGGTATGGGAAACGAGGGGAAACGAGTAGAAGTAGGGGCCGCAGGGGAATTCAGAGGAGGGGAAATGGTGCATGTGAGGGGAAAATACGGAAGGGGAGGTAGCAGATGTGAAAGGAAATGAGGGGAGATAAAGTTACAGGAATTGAGGGGAAGTTAGGAGAGCGTAAGTATAGGGGAAGTATGAGAAGTGAGAGAAAATGAGGTGGGGAGGGAGGCTAGAGACGAAAGTGGAGATGCGGTAATGCTGATGAGTAGAGGTGGGAAAGTGATGGCCGGAGAAGAGGAGGGTTAGCTACAGAAGTGAGGAAAGGAGAAAATAGAGGAAGAAAAAGTTAGGAAAGGGAGATGTTGCGAAGGGTGAAGTAATGGGAGGGGAAGTAGGGATGAAAAGAGGAATTTATATTAAGTAATGGGAGATGTTGCGAAGGGTGAAGTAATGCGAGGGGAAGTATGGATGAAAAGAGGAATTTATCTTAAGTAATGGGATGAAATAGAAAAACGAGATTCAAAATAACTTATAGAATGCAATTCTTGACTGATTTAAAAAAAATAAATAATTTAGAATTAAATTTTGAAGAGATTTATGTAATCCTATTTTAATTATTTTTTGGTTTAAACTTTCATATTAACGCAATAAGCAAAAAAGAAGTCTGTTTCCGTTTTTTTTTATTTTAATAGAAAATTGTTTCCTACATTCAGTATAGATTCTTTGTTTACAAAGTAAATTTTTGTGCCAGAATAAGTTGCTTTTAACGGCGAAATGATACTCGGTCATTTTAAATTATGTCGACAGTGATGTTAACTGAAGATAAATTGTCTTTCGATTTTTTATTAATTTTATAAACCAACTGCTACTAATAATGTTTATTCGTAAGATTTTGCTATTAACATAAAAGTTTATATAAATAAATCGAAAATAATACCACATAAAACTCTTCAAAATTTAATGTTGTATTTTTCGAAAAAAATCAAAAATCGGCACGAATTGCCATTTACAAGTTATTTTGAACCTCGTTTTCATAATGTCCTGAAATGGAAACTTCCGAGTTTCCCGATTTACCCCCCACTGGCCCGCTTCGTCTCGCTTTACGGTATTATTAAAAAAAGTAGATTATTATAATCTAATATGTAATTAATTGATCAAATAACAACGAAATGGTAAGAAGGCAAATTCAATTCACGCTCCTTCGAGAAAAATGATCATAAATTTAGCAAAAATAAAAGATTCAGAACAAAGCAAGATCGGATTGGGATGCAAAATTGTCCGGAAAAATGTACTGATTCATAGTTTGAAACTTTAAAATTGAATGAAAATTGTAAGACTGTAAACTAAGCTAAAAAAAATTAAAAATTTTGTCTGATGTCCCAATCCGATTCTGCAGAAAGAAAAGAAAAAGAGTATCTTGAGTATCGTATTCGAAATCGTGCAAAAAAATCCAGATACCAATACCAAACTAAAATGTACTTAGAAATCGATTCCATGCAAAAGAGATGTTGAAAGTCGAAGAGGATACTGAAGATTTAAAAAGAATTTATTTATGAGATACTACATTTAGAAATAATAAAAAAATACATCACAAAAGCTATGCATTTTTACCTTAAGGATTTTGGCAAACAATATTTTTAAAAAACATATATATTTCAAAAAAATTTGATAAAAAATCAGGTTTTTGAAAAAAGGTGTCTACTGAAATCCTGAAAAAAATGTCCTGAAAATTGCAGTTATCTCTAGGGTTTTTCAGTAATTTTTTTTCAGTCATTGTAACTATCTAAATTTGTAAAAATAGTACTATTCATATGTAAAATTTAATAACTTTGTTCATTTTCAAAAGGAACTTTACAAAAGGACAATTAATTTATTAATTGTATAAGTTTTTAGCGATTTAATTAATATTTTTCATTCATAAAGCTTTGACAAATTATTGCAGAATACTTTTCTATCTAATAATTGTCACCATGGCGTAAATAAATAGTACTACAAACATAATTAATCATCTCTTAAATTTTATGACAAAACAGTTGAATTTTTAAGCAAAAAGGATGTTGAAAAGCATTGTTTACGAAGTTTACTTATAATGACTGTAAAATTTCTTGTGAAACGACTAATTTTTTTTTTTAATTTTAATTTTATTAAAAATTCCCTGGGATTTTTTACAATACCAAAAAATATTCCAAATTTTTTGAAAAATATTAATCCTTAAAATTTTTTTAAATAGCTCAAAATCCTTTTGAAATACATTCAAATAAATAAAATCTTTTAAAATACCGCAAAATATTTCGAATGCTTTGAAACCCCATTAAATTACTGGAATTACTGGAAAATTCCTTGTAATCACTCAAAATATTCTAAGATCTTTAAAATTCTTTATATTTGAATTTTTTTAAAAACCTTCAAATTTGTTAAAGCTCTTGGAAATTCCTTTGAATTTTTGAAAATGCAATGAAATCTGGAAAATATTTTGCAATCTCTTCAAATGATTAAAATTCGTCGAAAATTCCTTGTATTTTTTTTACAATGACTATTTTTTAAAAAAACCATAAAATATTCGAAATTCTTTGAAATATTTTGAAGTATTTTCAAATTTTTTAAAGGTTTTGATGAATCCTTTTAATTTTCAAAAATACAATGCAATATTTAAAATCTTTCGTAATTCCATCGAATGATTGAAATTCATTGAAATTTCCTAAAAATTGTTTACAATACCCGAAAATATTTTAAATCCTCTTAAGCCCAATCAAAATTTTTGAATTTCTTAAAAATTACTTTTAATTTTTAAAAATACAATGAAGTATTTTTAATCTCTTCCCTAAAATGTTCCAAATCCTTTAAAATATTTTGAAATACCGTCACATTATTTGAAGGTTTCTAAAAACTTTTTTACTTTTTAAAAATACCCTAAAATCCTTTGTAATTCTTTCAAATTATTAAAATCTTTTGAAAATTCCTTTTAGTCCTTAAAAATTCCATAAAATATTCCAAACCTTTTGAAATTATTAAAATATATTTAAATTCCTTGAAATTTTTCACATTACCCTAAATAATTCGATATCATGTGAAATCTTTGGAATCCCTTTAAATTATTGAAATTTATTGAAAAGTCCTTAAAATTTTGTAGAATACCCTAAAATATTCGAAATACTTTGCAATCTCTTGAAATACCTTCCAATTCTTTTAAGCTTTTGAAAATTCCTTTTAGTTTTTAAAACTACCCCAAAATCCTTTAAAATGCCTTCAGATTATTAAAATCTTTAAAAACAAATTTGGAATCTTTTAAAGCTTTTGAAAACTTCTTTTAATTCTTAAAAATACATCTTACAATATTCCAAAAAACTTTGGAATTTTTTGAAATACCTTAAATTTTTTTTTTACTTTTTGGCAATTCTTTCGCATTTAAAAAAATGCAATGAAATCTATCAAATTTTTTGGAATAACTTTACATTATTGAAATTTATTTTTAATTCTTTGGAATTTTTTACAATACCCTTAAATATTACAAATCCTTAGAAATATGTTGCAATACCTTTAAGTCATTTAAAGCTTTATAAAATTCTTATTATTTTTTTAAAATACCACACAGTATATAAAATCTTTTCGATTCCCTTCAAACTATTGAAATTTATTAAAAATTCGTTTGGAATTTTTTGCACTACCCTAAAATATTCCAAGTTCTTTGAAATCTATTAAAATATATTAAAATTTGTTGCAGCTTTTGAAAATCCCTTTAAAATTTAAAAACACCCTGAAATCCTTTGAAATTCCTTCAAACTATTGAAATCTTCAAGAAAAATTAGGAATATTTTAAAATACCCTAAAATGTATTTTATATACTTTACACTTCAACTTAAAAACATAACTAGAAAGTGACAAAAAAAAGTGTCTGAGCTTCTTACAGAAATCCCCTGAGATCTGCAACTTCTTTTTTCTAATTCAATCACTTTTCACTGACTTTCCCTGATTAACAAAAATTCCTGACATTTCCAAGTTTTTCAGGTAAGTAGACACTCTGAAAAGTTATAGTACAAAATCCTTAAACTCTAATGACCTGAATGTATTTTTTTTCTTCGTGGAGGAAAAATGAAAGAGGGGGACACGAGTTCACTTGAAGAAATGAATAAATAAATAAATAAAAACTGTCAGCAAGAGCTCGTCCCTTTTCTAATCGAAGACTCGAGACCACCCGCCGATGCACTTTTGCTCAGGGCAATGGAGCCGGTCGCATTGAACTTCTTGCCTCGAAGGAGACGAAGTTACCCGTTGTGAAAAGACACAGGATACGGTATCATGTTTCAATGCCAGCTTTTTTATTTATCGACGATAAAGTCGATGTTTTGCCATAAATCTGATTTTTCCGAATCAACTTTTTAAAGACTTGTCTTGTTTCAACAGGGTGGCCGCAAAACTTCATTTTCAAATTTCCCGCACTTTTTTCTTACTAATTTTTTTTACTTTCCTATGGCAATTAATATTTGAAGACCAAAATTTTAATCCTGTAAAATGCTTAATAGAGAATTTTTTATAAATTAAATAACACAACTTTTGATTCAAATTTATAAATGTTTAATTTATTATTCTCAGGAATGCCTAATTTATTTTAAAAAGTGAAAAACTACCCTATTTAAATCGAAAAAGTGGTTAATCTTCTTTTAAATTTAAAATAATTCAAATAAATAAAAAACGCGACTGATTTCAGTAAATTTGGAATGAATTTAGTCAATTTGAAAAAATGCAGTGTTGGAAACAATACAAAAATAGGAAAAAATTAATTGAATTCGGTAGATTTGAAATAAGTATTGAAAAATTCAAAGAAAGAATAAGTAAAAATCCATTGAATCCAGTAAATTGGAATCCCTTCAAATTATTGAAATTTATTGAAAAATCCCTTGAAATTAAAAAAAAATTATTTTATCTTGGAATCTTTTAAATATCTCAAAAGATTTTAAATTATTTGAGATCTTTTGCTGCAACTTGAACTTGTTTTAAATATTTTAAAATCCCTTGAAAATTTTAAAATTGCATAAATTTAAAAGAAACAAAGTGAATTTAAAAGAATTCATGGGAATTAACAAAATACAAGAAAATTCCAAGGAATTCAATAGATTAAATGATTTGCAAACAAAATTTTTGAAAATCTCTGCAGAAGTTTGAAATAAAACAAAGTCCCTTACTTTCTTCTGAACAAATTCTTTGAAATATATTACAATATGATCAAATTCCATGAAGTTCTATAAAATCTGATATTTCCTGAAATCCTGAAAAATTTAATAAGATATCTTGAGAGCTCTTAAAATCCTTTAAAATTCCTTGAAATTACTAAATCCTTGGAAATCTTTTAAAATTAATTAAAATATTTTAAAATAACATAAAACCTTACATGATCTGTAGAATTGTTCTAAATCTTGCTAAATTATAGAAAATACTTTAATTTTATTAAAACGTCTTCGAATTAAAAAAAAAATCTTAAAATATTATAAGTTCTTTACATTTTTTTAAATCCCTTGAATTTTGGAAAGTTCTCGAAAATTCGATTGGAATATTTTTTAAATATCCTAAAATCCTTTGGAAGCGCTTCAAATTATTGAAATATATTAAAAATACTTTAAGATATTTCAAATCCTCTAAAACCTTTTGAAACCCCTTGAAATTTCTTAAAGCGCTTCAGAATTCGTTAAAATTTTTAACAATACTCTGATATCTTCAAATTCTTTGATATCCCCTTAAATTGCTAAAACAAATTAGATATTCTTTGGGATCCTTTAAAATTCCTTAAAATTGTGAAATACTTAAAAATCTTTAAAACCCCAAGATCCCTCAATTCTTGTAAATAAATGCTGAGCAATCCATTAAAATATTAATAAGCCCTATGAAACTTTATAAAATTTTATGATATTTCCTAAAATCCTGGAAAATTTAATGAAATACCTTGAGATCTTTTAAAATATCTGGAAACTATTAAAATCCTCGGAAATCTTATAAAGCCTCTTGAATGCTTTTGAAATATGTAAAAATCTTATAAGTTCCATAAAATCGTTTCATACTTCCCAAATTTTAGGATCCAAGTCTTTGGAAATTCTATGAAAATGTTTAAATCTCATGAAAACTACTTGGAATTTAATTTTTAATTTTTATTTAATTAAAAATCCTTGGAAGTTTTCAGCCCATAGAATCTTTAAAACTCATTGTAATACCATTAAATTATTAAAATCTCTTGCAAATAAATTGGAATCTTTAAAAATTTCCCAAAATACTTCAAATTCTTTAAAATATTTTGAAGTTATTGATATTTCTTGAAAATCTCTTGGAATTTTTTAAATACCCCCAAAGGATTCAATTTTTTTATATACTTTAAAACTGGTTAAAGTTCTTGAAAATTCCTTGGATTTTTTGAAAACACCCTAAAATATTTCAAATCCTTTGAAACTTTTTAAAGATCTTGAAAATTCTTTGGAATTAATAACAAAACCTGAATTATTATTATCAGAAATTTCGTGTAGTCTTTTGAAATGCTGTAAAATATTTTGAATACTTATAATATTTTGAAATCCCTTGATATTTTTCAAAACTTTGAAATTGCCTTGTAATTTTTTAAATATCTTAAAATATTTCGAACGCTTTGAAGTATTTTGGATTTCCTTGAAATATTTTAAAGCTTTCGAAAATTCCTTGGAAATTTGAAAACTAAGTATCTAGGTTTACCGAAAATGTTTGTGCTACGCTCACCGAATTTCAGTGAACATGCAGTACATTTAAAAATACCCGAAAATCGTTAAAATCCTTTGGAATATCTTCAAAATATTAAAATTTATTAAAAATACCCTAAGATATTTGAAATGCTTTCAAATCTTTCAAAATCGCTTGAATTTTTTTTCAGATGTTAAAAATGCCTTGGGATTTAAACAAATAACTTTAAATAATTCACTATAATTGAGATTCTACGAAAATCCTCGATTCTTGTGAATACTTTTTTTGAAATTCACGAAAATATTACAAAATCCTATTAAACTACGCAAAATCTGACGATATTTCCTAAAATTCTGGAAAATTGATCAAAACAGCGTGAGAATTTTTAGAATCCCTCAAGATCATCGAAATCCTCGGAAATCTGATCAAATCTCTTATAATCTTTTGAAATATCCTTTACCCTTATATTTCCTATAAAATCGTAGCAAATCTTCCAAGATTTTGAGAGATTCTTGAAAACTTTTTAAAAATAAAAAATATGAATTAATATAAATTATAAAACACTTCAAATACTTTGAAACTTTTTAAAGATCTTGCAAATTTCTTGAAATTATTAAATACACCCTAAAATTTTATTTTATTTACAAAAGCTACTCTAGTGACTTTGTCTTAAAAATGTCACTCAAAAGTGATTAGAGAAAAAAGTGATTATATGGCAGCCCTGATTAGTCCGGACAGTTACTCAAAATGCTTATTGTAGAAATTCCCTAAATTCCGCATTTTTTTCAAGATCCCTGACTGAATTTTCCCTGATCTGCAGCCACCCTGATTTCTAGGATAAACTTATTCAGTTGTTTAAATATTGAAAAATATAAATAAACTGGAAAAAGTTGTAATAAATGAAGAAAGAAAGAACTAAAAAGGTTTTGTGTGAACTTTGAAAGTCGTGGTTTAGAAATCACAGCAATAAGATTGAGACAAATATACTTACTGCGAAAGGTGTCCTGGCTAACCTCAGCCTCCTGAGAAACCAGATACTGCCTTGCTTTTTTTCCACTGAAGTCACGAACTTCCTGATTTGCACCTGAAAAACGAGAATATCGTTTTAAAAATCGTATTGATTTCGAAAGAAATTTGTATTTATTGCTTTTAGAACAATGGAGCAATTTTTCAGCCTTAGACAACAACATAAACTTCATTTAAGCCTGCCAATTTATCGTATTAAACATGGTTCAGGATGGCCGTTCTAATCATCCCGCTGCGGAAGTAGAACAATCCAAAAGGATTAATTTTTAACAACATAGATGTATTTTCGAACAAAAATGGTGACCTTGACAAAATAGTTTAATTTTCCAAAAATAATTAGATTTTTAACAAAATAGTCGAATTTCTAACCAAATAGTTGAATTTTATGCATACAAAGATGCATTTTCAAACAAATGTCTAGAAACAAATAAAAATCAAAATTCAATCCAGATTTGGATTTTCAAGACAAAAAGACCCATTTTTTAGAAGAGAGAAAAATTTTCATCAAGAAAGTTCATTTTCAATCTAGAAAGATCACGTTTCTACTATGAATTATAAATTTTAACAAAAGAATAAATTTTTAGGCTAAAAAATCGAATGGTTTAGAAAACATCGGACTTTTTAATCGGAAAAATGAATTTTGAACAAAAAAGATCATTTTAAATCAAGAAAGATGTTTTGATAAGTTACTTCATATCCTCAACTAGCAAGTTAAACTTCCATAAAACAAGAATAATTTTCTACGTAAAAAGATAAATTTTCAACTGAATATATGAGGCTTCAACCAAAAATTTGAATTTTTATCCAAGCAAGATTAATTTTCTACACAAAAAGATCAGTTTTCAACAAAATATATATAAAATTATCTATCAAATAGTCAAATTTTGAACTTCGCAATATACAGGATAAAGCTTGAACCAAAAATGGAATAATTTAATTTTCGGAAAAAAATTGAGATCATGAAAATTAATGTTTTATTAGAAATTATGAATTTCCAACAAATTAATTTAATTTAAAAGTAAAAAGACCAATTATCTAAAAAAAAGTTGTATTTTTAACTCCGAAATATATTTTTTCAACCAAAAGTTCAATTTTTAAATAGTTTAATTTTCTACTAAATGGTTGAATTTTCAAGTAAAAAATATACATTTTCTACAAAAAAGTAGAATTTTTAACAGCATAGTTTATTTAAAGACAAAAAGTTGAATTTTCGACTATAATTATGAAGCCTTTATAAAAAGAATTAATTTGTTTACAAAGTACTTCAAGTTTAAGCCAAATAATCGACTTTTCAACCCAAAAGATTAATTCTCAACGAATCATGTAACAGTTGACATTTTAACTAAACAGTTGCATTTTTGACCACGAACGATAAATTTTCAACCAAAAAGATTAAATTTCTACCAATAAAGACGAATTTTTAACCAAAAAGTTGAACTTTCAACTAAAAAAGATAATTTTTTAACCAAACGGTTAAATTTTTAAACCAAAAGGATATGTTTCGAACTAAAAATGGAATACCTTAATTTTCATATTAAACAAATTTATTTTCAACCATAAATGAAACGAATTTTTAACAAAGTAGTTGAATTTTCGATGAAAAATATGACTTGTAATAATAGAGTTGAATTTTCAACAAAATAATTAAATTATCAACCTGAATATAATTTTCAACGAGACGAGATGAATTCCGTAACAAAAATCTAATAGAAGCCTTTTTCTAAAAAGATATAAATTAAAAATCTAATTATTGATTCGCATCAAATGGGAACATCTGACAGCCATGAAAGTTTGTCATCGATATTTGTTTTAATATTGGAATCGATAAAATCCTGGAGAATTTTCATTGGCTCGATAAGAGAGAAAAGATGTCTGTTCATCTAATCTTGGACAAACAGGCAACGATGCTTTGACTTTTGCCGAAGTCAAGGAAACGTTTGTTTGTCCAACTTAAGCCTTCGATCAGGTCTTTTGTTAACTGATTTTTACCTGTCGCCCTCGAAGCGGAAATCTCAGCAATGTCAACACTTCCTCTCTGATAGTACAGTTCAGTATTAGCAGCTCTTATTTTCGATACTACTTTTATTCTGACTTTGACACTTCTCAAATATTTTTTTATATTTCGCGTTGAACTTGAACAATTCTTGTTTAAGTTTCAGCTTTAGATATGAAATGACAGCCCCACTCTGAAAATATTTGACTCCCAAACAAATAAATACATAGCATGAGCGCGATATTTGTTGTCTCCCGAAAAATAAATATCCCGACACTTTAAAATTCCCGAAAAAAGATAGTAGTTAAAATAGAAAATCCCCGAATTTATAAAAATGCCGAAAACTAAAAATCGCGACTTCGAAATTCTCGCAGAATAAAATTATTGAAAAATGTATGATGTTAACGAATACTATAGAATTATAGAATTTTAACAAAGAAAACAAAATGTTTTTTATCAATCATATTTATTTATTAAAAATATAATAATTACATATATTGATCAATTTTTTTATGTTCAATGTATTAAAAAAATTATTATATGGAGTTTGAAAAAAAAAACAATTAAAAAACTATGCACATTAAAAGAAAAACTTTCTTACAGGAATTTTTGTTCTATTACTGTTATTATTAATTTAAACAATAATTGTAAGAAAATACACTGAACATTATAATTTGTTTTCTTTTATCAAAATATTTCAATATTGTGTTTTTAACAAATAAATAATATTGATTAGAAACAATTTTTTAATTCTTAAATTGGCGAATTTTATTGATCGGAAATTTTTTAATTCATAAGATTATAAACTATGGGGAAGTTTGTTATGCGGGAATTCTTCATTTCAGGACTTTCATATTTTGGCCGTTTTATAATTTCGGGAATTTCATATTTCTAATATTTTCTTTTTTCGTGAATTTTACACTTTCAGGAATCGAGTTATTTTTATTTTAATATCTTGTTTAAAAGATAATGATTTTTGTTTAAAGTTACACATTTTCTATGAAAAACGCACACGTAACATAAGATTGTTAAAAAATCATAAATCTCATTTGAAAACGAATGATGTTTTAATAAAAATATCAAGTTAAGACGAAGAATCGTAACAAAATCCAAAATTGTTTAAGCTTCTAAATTTTAGTTTAAATAATTGGAATTAAGTATCATAATGATTTTTTGTTTTAAAATACCGATTTTTTTCTTCAAAATGCTAAAATAACCTTAAGCTGTTCAAAGATGTGAATCTTTTTTAAAATATCTTTTTTATAATTAAAAATACCAATTTCTGAAGAAAATACTAACATAATAAAAAATTGGTAAGAAATTTAAAACCTTGTTTTGAAATACCAATTTTTTGTGTAAAACGCTGACATAACCTAACATTGTGGGAAAATGCAAATATTTTCTGAAATATAATGTTTCAATCTGGTTTTAAATTAAAAATACAAATTGCGGCCTAACAATTCTAAAACAATAAAAAATTTTAGAAAATTCAAAATCCAATGAATTGTGTTCAAAATAAATTATTTCCAATCAACGATGCTAATGCAACTTGCAAATGTTGAAAAATCCAAATCTTGGTTCGAACTATAATGAGTTTGGCTTTGAAATATCAATTTTAATTAAGACCGCCAACGTAATCTAAAATTGTTAAATTCAATGAATATTTTAAAAAATAGAATAATTTTTTAAATAAAAAAGTCAATTTCCGACAAGAAATATTAAACAGTAAAGAATTGTTTAATGTTGTAAATTCCATTATTTAAAAAAAAGCAGTGGATTTAAATCTATTAATTTTCTGTCTAAAAGTGCAAATTTCAGGTGAAACACACCAACATCACAGAGAAATAGAGTCACAATGCATTAGAAATATAAGTTGATAGAAACATGGCGCCCCCTACTCGCCCGTAATCCGTATACCCGTGATGGCCATTTGATTG
>NC_046663.1:63467458-63471199 GCF_010883055.1 Belonocnema kinseyi | reverse complement strand
AATTGAAAAATGCATGAGATTTATTGAGAAGATGTATTTTTTGTTAGAAAATCACGAATTTTTAAAATAAAAATGCAACTGTTTGGCCGAAAATTAGTCTTTTTTAGTTGAGGATTCAAATATTTCATTGAAAATTTCAATTTTTTTTTATAAACTCAACTGTTTCGGATTTAAAATTAAATATTTTTTGGTTGAAATATTAATTATTAAATTATTTGTTAAAAATTAATTCTTTTGGGTTAAAACTTCTACTTGTTGGTTGAAAAATGAACTACTTTCTTTAAAATTAATTGTTTAGGTTAAAGTTTCATAATCTCAGCTGCAAATTCATCTCTTTTGCTTAAAATAAAACTACTTTGTTAAAAAATTTTTTTGTTTGTTTAACGTTTATTCTTTCATTGATAATTTAACTATTTGGTTGAAAATGCAACTGTTTTTGATTTAAAATTAAATATTCGGTTAAAATTTGAACTACTTTCTTTAAAATTAATATAATTTTGTTTGTTAAAGATTCATAATTTTAGTTGAAAATACATCTTTTTGGTTGAAAACGATACTTCTTTGTAGAAATATTTTGTTGGTTAAAATTAATTTTTTAAACTGGAAATTTAAATATTTGGCAGAAAATTAAAGTGTGAAGTTGAAAATTAATTTTTTTTTTAGTTAAGGGTTCTAGTATTTTGTTGAAAATTCGTGTACTTCATATAAATTTAACTATTTCTTCATTATTTATTATTTATTAAATATTCATAATCTTTGTTGAAAATTTATATTCTGGGTTAAAACTCAATTTTTTGAACTGAAAATTTACCTATTAGGTTAAAAATCGAATTGTTTGGTTGAAAAATAATTTGTTTTAGTTGAGAATTTAAGTACTTCATTGAAAATTCAACCTTTTAGGTTGAAAATTCAACTCTGTTGAAAGTTGAACTACTTTCTTTAAAATTAAGTTTGTAGGTTAAAGATTCATAATCTTACTTTTAGATAAAAATTTATTTATTTTAGTATAAAAAAATTTTTTATTAGTTTTCTAACTGAATATTCAAATGTTTGTTTTAAAATTAATTTTTCTTAGTTGAGAATTTAAATATTTCATTGAAAATTCATATTTTTTGAATAATTTGACTGTTACTAATTTAAAACAAAATCTTTTTTTGTTTGTAATATCAAATATTACATTTTTTATTAAAAGATCATCTTCTTAGATTATAAATTCAACTTTTTGGTTGAAAGTTGAACTAATTCCTTCAAAATTCATCTTTTTGTTTAAAGATTCAGAATTTCAGTTGAAAATTCATTTATTATTTATTTATTTTTTTAAATTTTATTCCGGCTTAAAACTCAATTTTTTAACTGAAAATTTAAGTATTTGATTAAAAATTGAACTAAAATTAGTTAAAAATTTATTTCTTTTAGTGAAACATTTTGCGTTAATTAATTTTTGGAACTGAATATTCAATTGTTTGTTTTTAAATTATTTTTTCTTAGTTGAGAATTTAAATATTTCATTGAAAATTCATATTTTTTGAATGAATTTAACTGTTTCTAATTTAAAACAAAATCTTTTTTTGTTTGTAATATCAAATATTACATTTTTTGTTGAAAGATCATCTTCTTAGATTGTAAATTCAACTTTTTGGTTGAAAGTTAAACTAATTCCTTCAAAATTCATCTTTTTGGTTAAAGTCTCATAATCTCAGTTGAAAATTCATTTTTTTTTAAATTTATATTCCGACTTAAAACTAAATTTTTTAACTGAAAATTTAACTATTTGGTTAAAAATTGAACTAAAATTAGTTAAAAATTTATTTCTTTTAGTGAAACATTTTTCTTTAATTAATTTTTGTAAATGAATATTCAATTGTTTGTTTTAAACTTAATTTTTCTTAGTTGAGAATTTAAATATTTCATTGAAAATTCGTATTTTTTAAATAAATTTAACTGTTTCTAATTTAAAACAAAATTTTGTTTGTTTGTAATATCAAATATTACATTTTTTTAAATTCATCTTCTTAGATTGTAACTTCAACATATTGCTTAAAAGTTGAACTATTTTCTTCAAAATTCATTTTTTCGGTTAGATTTAAATCTTAGTTGAAAATTCATCGTTTTTTAAAAATTGGACTATTTTATTAAAAATTCTTATTTTGGTTAAAAATTAATTTTTTATTAAATTATAATTTAAAATCTTCTTTGGCTGAAATATCAACTATTGCGTTTTTTGTAAAAAATTCATATTCTTTGATTGAAAATTCGACTCTTTGGTTGAAAGTTAAACTATTTTCTTCATAATTCATCTCTTTTGCTGAAAATTTATATTCTGAGTTAAAACTCAATTTTTTAAATGAAAACTTATCTATTTGGTTAAAAATTGAACTGTTTGGTTGAAAACTAATTTGTTTTAGTTGAGAATTCAAGTATTTTGTAGAAAATTCAAGTTGTTGGTTGAAAGTTGAACTACTGTCTTTAAAATTCATTTTATTGGTAAAAGATTCGTAATCTTACAATTAGTTCAAAATTAATTTCTTTTGTTGAAAAATCTTATTTTTTTTAAATTAATTTTTTTAACTGAATATTCAACTGTTTCTTTCTCAAATTACTTTTTCTTAGTTGAGAATTTAAGTATTTCATTGAAAATTCGTATTTTTTGAATGAATTTAACTGTTTCTAATTTAAAAACTAAAAGATCTAAAAGATCGAACTATCTGTTCGAAATATACGAGTGTTCATTAATATTGTTGATTTTGCTACCCAAAAAAGATGACTTTTTAGGAAAATGTAGATAAAATCAACAAAAGTAAAAAATTAATCGGGAAAATCCGGGAAATTCTTGGTGTTCAAAAATCTGGGCTATAGTTCCCGGTTTTCCCAGTCAGTGACCACCCGACTTGAAGTTGTACATTTCTTTAATTTTTTGTGACTTACAATATGTTACAATATGTTTAAAAAATTAATTTTAACCAAGAAAATATTTCCACAAAGAAGTATCGTTTTCAACTAAAAAGATGTATTTTCAACTAAAATTATGAATCTCTAACAAACAAAATTATATTAATTTTAAAGAAAGTAGTTCAAATTTTAACCAAATATTTAATTTTAAATCAAAAACAGTTGCATTTTCAACCAAATAGTTAAATTATCAATGAAAGAATAAACGTTAAACAAAAAAAAATAATTTTTGAACAAAGTAGTTTTATTTTAAACAAAAGAGATGAATTTGCAGCTGAGATTATGAAACTTTAACCTAAACAATTAATTTTAAAGAAAATAGTTCACTTTCCAACCAATAAGTTGAAGTTTTAATCCAAATGAATTAATTTTAAAAAAATAATTGAATAATTAATATTTCAACCAAAAAATATTTAATTTTAAATCAGAAACAGTTGAAATTATGAAAAAAATTTAAATTTTCAATCAAATATTTGAATCCTCAGCTAAAAAAAAACTAATTTTCTGTCAAATAGTTGCATTTTTATCAAAAAAAAACGTCATTTTCTACCAAAATATTAAAAATTTTTATTTAAAAAGATACATTTATAAACAAAAATTGAATGGTTAAATTTACAATAAAAAAAATAACCTAAAAAAACAATTTATCACAAAAATATTTGAATTTTTAAGCCACGAAATACCAGAAATAATAATAATAATAGTTAAAAAATACCAAAAATGACGAATTCCCAACAAAATTGTTATATTTTTAATCAAAATAATGAACTTTTAACAAAGCAGTTGAACTTT
>NC_046663.1:63452174-63467358 GCF_010883055.1 Belonocnema kinseyi | reverse complement strand
AAGAGCCGAAAGAAAACTACGTTTAAGTACAAAGCTTAATAATAAAAGATGTAAAAAAATATATTTTAACAATCAATTCCAACGGCATCAGCTGGTAACGTTATACACGAAAATACGAAACCTGGCGGCCACTAGACGAGGCTCTAGAGAGTTTGTACTTTCGTGTACAACGTTACCGGCTGATGCCGTTGGAATTGATTGTTGATATATATTTTTTTACATCTTTTATTATTAAGCTTTGTACTTAAACGTAGTTTTCTTTCGACTCTTGCATACCTCAAAGTTTGAGATCGATATTTTATGTATAAAAAAAGTTCGAACGTTCAAAAAATGTTGAGGTTCAGAAAAAAGATGAAATAATTTTCAGTGAAGTTCCTACCAAAGTGCTGTACCTATACGTACTTTATTGTACTCTAATACATTTCCCAAAGTTTCAGCTTGATACTTTATTTACAAAAAAAGTTGTTAAGTTAAAAAAAACATTCAGTGAACTGAAAAACTGTGGTCGGTAATATAGGTATTTAGCTGTGTCACATGCCCTTAATTTAAAATTTATTTATTTAATTTATATTCTTTCAAATCTTTTTTTTTTAAATCAAAATACCAATTTCGTAAAAAAAACTACCAATATTATTCAAAATTGTTGAATGATTCGTTATCTTGTACAAATTATAATGGTTTTTGTTTGAAAACACCAACTTTTGGTGTAAAAAGCTAACATAATCTAAAATATCTAAAATTTAGGAATCTAATGGTTTTTGTTTAAAATAACCTATTTCTTGTGGACAAAGTCAATATAACCTGAGACTATTAAAAATTGGCAAATTAAACTAGAATTGTTGAAATTTGTGAATCATCTTTGAAATGTACTCTTTTTAAATACAAACTATAAACTTCCGAAAAAAAAACACTAGCGTATTCCCAAATTATTAAAAGATTCTAAATCTTAATTCAATCATAATATTTTTTGTCTTAAACTAGCAAGTTTTTATATAAAACGCTAGCATAACCTAAAATTGTTAAAATATGTGAATATTACTTTAAATCTTTCTGAAAATTTAAAAATACCTATTTCAAAGGAAAAACAATAACAGCATCAAAAATTGTTCAAATATTCTAAATCTGGTTGAAAATATAATGATTTTTTTTTAAACTCCAATTTTTATTCTAAAATCCTAACATAACCTAAAATTGATAAAAATGTGAATATTTTTTCTACTTTTTTAAACACCAATTTGTGACGAAAAGCAATAACATATAAACAAAAATTGCTAAATGAATATAAATCTTGTTCAAATTATGCTTTTCTTTTTAAATACCAAATCTTGTTGTAAAAGGCTTACGCAACCTAAAATTTTTCAAATATTATGAACCTTTAAAATCTAACGATTTTGGTTTAAAATAACCGACTTCCTGTGGACATCGTTAATATAGTCTGAAACTGTTGAAAAATTGCAAATCTTGTTCAAACCATAATGATTTTTATTTTCAAATACCGATTTTTTGTGTGAAAAGTTAACATAACCTAAAATGTTTGATGTCAAACGCTAAAATAACCTAAACTGGTTAAAAGTTTTCAATAGTCTTTAGAATCTTAAAATAAGTAAATAAAATATAGCAATTTACAAAGAAAAACAGTAAAATAATCTCAAAATGTTTAAAGAATTTAAATCTTGGTTAAATTAAAATTATTTTTGTTGACAAATACATTTTTTTGGTGTAAACCGATAACGTAACCTAAGATGGGTAAAAAATTATAGAAATTTAAAATCTAATGATTTTTTTTCTAAAAAAAGGCTAAAAAGTAAAAAAACGCGACCAAGCCCGAAAAACGCGATTTGTTGATAACATTTTTAATGTTTTAAATTCTGCTTCTGATTGAAAATACCCATTTCATGTGTAAAACGTTATCATAATCTAGCATTCCTGATAATGGGGAATTTTGATAATGAGATTTGTTTGAAAATGCTAATTTCCAGTAAAAAACTAAAACAATAGAAAATATTTAAATTTTAAATCTTTTTTGAAACTTTATGGTTTTATATTATAGTAATATTAATTATAAGATTTCTTTAAGGATCGAATTTTTTAGAAATTTCCAAAATTTTGGAAGATAGGAATTCCAGAATCTTATGCTTCTTGAACAAACGATTTTTATTAGATCTCTGACAAAATTTTATTAACATAGAACCTATATCATCTGTACCATTCCATGATACAGGTTCTGTGTTAATATAATTTTGACAGAGATCTAATAAAAATCGTTTTAATTTGTTGATAACATTTTTAATGTTTTAAATTCTGCTTCTGATTGAAAATACCCATTTCAAGTGTAAAACGCTATCATAATCTAGCATTGCTGACAATGGGGAATTTTGATAATGAGATTTGTTTGAAAATGCTAATTTCCAGTAAAAAACTAAAACAATAGAAAATTTTATAAATTGTAAATCTTTTTTGAAACTTTATGGTTTTATATTATAGTTATTTAAAAAAAAAATTTCCAGCGAAAACCACTCATACAGAATTTGTATGATATTTACAATAATTTATTAGATAATTTGACAGTTTTACTTTAAACGCGCAGAAGTATTAAAAATCACAACTATTTCTCAATTTGCATTAAGTTTTCTATGATTTTTCTTAATAAAAGGGATTATCGCTAGATTTCATTTTCCAAATTTGAAATTTTAAGTTATAAAAAAGCTTCAAGTAATGAAGAGCCAATCAGGTTTTCAACAACAATGATTGTGATATTTCCGAAACATATTGTTACAGCATTTTTTTTATAGGAATAATAGAAAATAAAATCGTTACATACGTATGCTAATAGTATAGTGTGCACCAAGACAGCGCAATAGTATCTTTACGGCACAGATCGTAAAAATACTTCGCTGCCTCGGTACACACGATATTTTATGTGATAAAAGTGTGGCTTCCGAGTTTCCTCATGACATTACGTGTCAGGTTTGAGGTTGGTTTCAAGGGACACGTACTGCGTACAACCGTGCGCGTGAGCCGAAGCAACGAATGCGCATGTGCGCGCATTTCTGGCGTACAACAAAATGTACTTTACCGGCCTAGGCCGGTAAAGTAACTTACCACCAAAAAATACCCACTTTACTGCTCCAAACCACGCCCAGAAAATGGAGAAACCATACTCGTGTTGCATAAAACATTTTGCTTACCATAAACTTGGACTAAAAGATTGAAAATGTTCTCGTGGTCGAATTGCATTGCAATGTGAAGCGGCGTGTATCCCTGAAACAAAAAGAAAAAAAGTTTCTTATATCCTGCTGGAAAAATTCAATTGGACTTGATACAAAAAATTAATACTTTTATATATACCCAATTTTAGGAATTTTCGTTATATTTTTATGAAAATCTTTTGATAGAAATTCTATTAAAAATCGCAAGTGCCCCAAAGTGTTCCGCTAAAAAGTTAATGAACTTCTATTAAGCGTTTCGATAGAATAACTATTGATTACTATCATAATAAAATAGGCCAGTGTTGCAGTAATACCTATACATTTCTCTACCCTTTTTGCTAAAAATGCAATTGAATCCTATCAATTTGCTATTCCAAACTTCTATATTTTTAACAAATTTTATTGATAGAAATCTAATACAACCCTATCAAATATGATATATCACATACCTAACCACTTAAAAGCGTTTTTTTTTATAGAAACACCATCAAAAACTATCAAATATTTTATCCATTTCTATCGATTATAAGACACTTCTTTTAGAGAAATCCTATCAAATCTTATCCGCACCAGACTTGTATCAATCCTACTTTCGGCAACCTGGAAAATTTCTATTAATTCTACTTCTGGGGAAGTCTTATACTCTTCTACAAATATATTGTCATTAAAATACTACCAAATCTTACGTAACAAGAAACTTTGATATGAAAGTATAGGATAAGTAGGATTTGATACAAGTCTATAGTGGATACGATTTGATCGAATTTCAACAAGAAGCTTTTGGCAGAAAAGTATAAGATTCCTCGACGGATAAATTTGAATGCAATTTTCTCAGATTTTGAAATACAGGATTTGATACATTTCATATAAATTTCCAAAATTTTGGAAGATAGGATTTGATATAAGTTCTGTGCAGATAAGGTCCGATAAATACACAATGAGAATTTACTGATAGAAAAGTATAAGATTTTTCGATGCATAGATTTTTATAGAAATATTCTGGTTCTGGTATTCTTGAATCCTCACCTCTTTAGAGAAAAGTAAAAAAAAATTTCGTTGGGTGGATTTTGAGAGAAATGTCCTAGATTCGGAAACATAGGATTTTATACAAGTCTTGCACCAATAAGATTTGATCGAATTTTAAGCAGAAACTATTGATAGAAAAGTATAAAATTTCTTGATGGATGGAAATTGATCAAAATTGCAGAAATATGGGAAGATATCATTTGATAAAAGTTCTAGTTGGACAAGATTTGATAATGAGTGAATAGGATTCTGTTTACAAAAAAGTATAAGATTTCTCGAAGATAGAATTTGATAGGATATGATACAAGTCCTGTGTGGATAAAATTTGACAGAAATTTCATGGGAATTTCTTGATATAAAAGTATGCGATTTCTCGAAGAACAGAATTTGGTATAAATTTCCGAAATTGTTTACCTTAGGATATGGTACAAGTGGCGTATAAAGGAAATTTGACAGAGGTCTAATGAAAATCATTTGCTGAAAAAGTATAAGACTTCTGGATAGATAAAATTTTCTAGAAGTAAACGAAATTTTGGAAAGTATTATTTATGTTCTGATTGGTTAAGATTTCATAAAGGTTGAATAAGAATATCTCGATAGAAAAGTATGAGATTTCTCAAAAGATATAATTTTATAAAAATGTCAAAAATTTTTTGAAGGTATAATACAAATTCTGCGTGGATAAGACTTGACAGAGCGTTATTGGGAATTTCCTGATAGAAATTTATAAGATTTCTGAATGGATAGAATTTGGTAGCAATTTACGAAATTTTGGAAGATATGGTTTGATGTATGTTCTGGTTGGACAAGATTTTATAGAGATTAAATGAGAATCTGTTAACAGAAAAGCATAAGATTTCTTCATGGATAGAGTTTGATAGAAGTCTTCAAAATTCTGGAAGATAGCATATGATGCAATTAGTGCGCGGATAAGATGTGATAGAAATTGGAAAAAGAATCTGTTAACAGAAAAATATAAGATTTCTAGAAGGATAGAATTTAATAGAAATTTCCAAAATTTTGGAAGATAGGATATAATAGAGTTTTTGTCTTAATAAGATTTGACAGAGGTCTAATAAAAGTCGTTTGTTGAAAAAGCATAAGATTTCTGTATTGAGAAAATTTGCTAGAAGTTTACGAAATTTTGGAATGTCGGATTTGATTTATGTTCAGGTTGAACCAGATTTGAAAGAGATTAAATTAGAATCTTTCGACAGAAAAGTATAAGATTTCTCCATGCATAGATTTTGAGAAGAAACGGTTGACAGAAAAATATAAGATTTCTTTAAGGGTAGAATTTTTTTTAAATTTCCAAAATTCTGGAAGATAGGAATTCCAGAATCTTTTGCTTCTTGAACAAACGATTTTTATTAGATCTCTGTCAAAATTTTATTAACACAGAACCTATATCATCTGTACCATTTCATGATGCAGGTTCTGTGTTAATATAATTTTGACAGAGATCTAATAAAAATCGTTTGTTCAAAAAGCATAAGATTTCTGGATTGATCAAATTAGCTAGAAGTTTACGAAATTTTTGAAGGTCGGATTTGATTTATGTTCTGGTTGGACAAGATTTGATAAAAATTGAATAAAAATCTATTGAAACAAAAGTATAAGATTTCTCGAAGGATAGAATTTGATAGAAATTTCCAAAATTTCGGAAGAGAGGATATGATACAGGTTCTGTGTTAATAAAATTTGACAGAGCTCTAACAAAAATTGTTTGTTAAGAAAGGATAAACTTTCTGGATGGATAAAATTTGATAGAAATTTACGAGATTTTGGAAGATATAATTTGATTTATGTTCTGTTTGGATAAGATTTAATACAGTTTGAATGAGGATCTGTTGACAGAAAAGTATAAGATTTCTCGAAGAATACAATTTTATAGAAGTTTCCAAAATTGTGAAAGATAGGATTTGATAAGAGTTCTGTATAGATACGATATGATAAAGACATAATGAAAACCTGTTGATAGAAAAGTATAAGATTTCTATACTGAATTTCAGAAGTGATAAGATATTCAAGAAAATAAATGATCTACAAATCTAAATAATGATTATTAATGCTGTAAATCAATTAAATTTTTCTTCTCTCTAATAAACTATCATTCCATTTGATTGAAATTCATCCTGTATGACTTGGGGAAAATGATAGTGACCTGCTTCTCTGGATTCTAGACCCCAGGCCACTCTATCTCAACCTATGAATATTTTATTGTGCTTTGCCAGTCCTATTCATGTTTGACAGACCGAGAAATGGTTTTCTAAATAAAAGAAGTGGGATGAAAAAAAAATTATACTTGGGTCAAAAAGAGAGTAAAGAGAAGGAAATAAAAATTACAAACATATGTTTGAAGCCAGGAGAGACAATGAGGAATTAATAAATAAGGTTGTATTATGAATATCACTTCGAGCGTGCGAATTCGTATTTCCTTGCTTGAGCATGTGAATCTCTTTGAAACAAGAGTCGAAACTTAATCTTATTGTGTGCGACTTATCGCCTTTATAGCTACACATTCAGACTTTCATCTCACTTCTCTTCTATCCTGTTTTCTCATTTTCTTCATCTCACTTCTGCTAGATACTTTTCAAATCTCGAGAGTTGCTAAACTTTTGTTTGTTATAAAGTTTTCGAGTAGAAACCACTGGAGAAACTTGTGTAAACTTGCCAATAAAGCCGAGGGTCGAATTTAAAAGTTTAGTCTTCTTAAAAACAAAATTTCCTGATTTTTGAAATTTTTTATTTTTATCATTTTGAGTTAAAAGACGTTCAGAATACGTGTATTAATTAATTTATCCAAAATTAAGAGGTTACAGGCACAGAATGACCGCAAAATTTAATTTTCAAAATTCTCTGACTTTTCACGGATTTTCGCCTGACTAATTTTTCATTTTCCCTGATCATAATTATTTAAAGACCAAATGTCTACTCATGTGACATTTTAAATATAGAATCTTTTATAAATGGCATAAAATTGTTTTGAATTTTTAGACTCATTCCTAATCCTAAAAGTGAATTAAAAAAACTAATGTGCATTAATAATGTCACTAATCTTCTAGGTGAATTTAAAGGAAATCAGGATAAATGCGTAATACTTTAAAAGAATTGCATTTTAATTCAAAAGAATTCGAATGAATGAGAAAAAATTTCATTTATTTCAGTTAGATTGAAGAGATTTTAGAGAAATTTAAGGGGAATCTTGACGTTTAAACAAATTCAAATCTATTGGAAACAATGTGAAAATACGAAAAAATTAATTGAAGTGAGTAAGTTTAAAATGAGTTAAAAACTTTTTAAAAGTAATTTAAAAGAATTTGAAGAATGTACAAGAATTCAGGATAGATTAACAATATCCAGTGTGAATTTTAAATTAATTCAAGTTGATTGCAAAAAATATTTGAAAATCTCATCAAATATTTAAAACCCTACGAAATATCTGAATTCTTGTTAATAAATTCTTTGAAATCCATTAAAACATTACAAAATTTCGTCAAATTACATGATAACTGATATTTCCCGTAATCCTGTAAAAATTATTAAAATACCTTTAAAATCATTAAAATCGTCGGAAATATTGAAATTCTACAAAATTCTCTTAAGAGTGTTTTTGAATCTTTTAATTTTTAAAATGCCTTAAAACATTTAAACTCTTGAAATCCTTTCATGTTATTAAAATCAATCAAAAATTCCTTTCAACTTTTTGAAGCGCTTCAAACTTCCCTGTGCTTTTTAAATATGCTAAAATATTTCAAATCCTTTCAAGACTTTTAAAATTCCCTACAATTTTCTAAATCTTCTAAAAATTCTTTGGTATCTATTAAAATATACTAAAATACTTCAAACTCTTTGAAATCCTATCAAATTATCAAAATAAATTAAATATTCCTTGGAATCTTGTGAAATTTCCTAAAATTGGTCCGATGCTTCAAAATTTTTTGAAATCCTTTGAAACATTTTAGAGCCCTTTAAAATGCCTTGGAATCTTTTAAAATGCGGTAATTGTAAGATATTACAGTTGATTTTAAATTTGTTGAAAACATTTGGAATTTTGTGTAGCCCTTAGAAATACATGGAATCTTTTTGAATTTCCCTGAAAGAATATCATCAAATTATTGAAATCAATTACAAATTCCTTGGATTCTTTTAATATTTCCTACAATTTTTCGAGGCCTTCGAAATATTTTGAAATGCCTTGAAATGTTTAAACGAGCTTGACAATTACTTTGAATTTTTAAAAATACCCTTAAAGAAATACCTTAAAATTATTGAAATCTATTGAATAATCCTTGGAATGTTTTAAAGTATCGTAAAATATTTTAAATCCTTCAACACCTTTCGAAATTCCTTTAAACTTTTTAAAGCTTTTTAAAATGCCTTGTAATCTTTGAAAATATACTATAATATTTTTAATTCTTTGAAACTTTTTCAAGCTTTTGAAACTTAAGTACAATTTTTTAAAATATCCTAAAATGCTTCAAGCTTTTTGAAATCCCTTGAAAATTGTTCAAGTTTTTTAAAATTACTAGGAATGTTTAAAAATACCCTTAAGTCCTTCAATCCTTTTGAACACCTTCGAATTATTAAGTCCTCAAAAAATTCCTCGGACTCTTTTAAAATACCCTCCAATATTTCAAATCATTTTAAATCATTGAAAATTTCTCGAAACTTTTTAAATATCTGAAAAATTCCCGGGCATTTTAAAGAATACTCCAAAATCTTACAAATCCTTTCAAATCCCCTTAAATTATTGAAATCTGATACAAAATTTAAGAATCTTTTAAAATGTTTCAAAACAACTGAAGAAAATTAGGAAATTGGTAAAGACCTGAATGCAATAGTGAAATTGTTTTTAAAAACTGACTAAAAAGTTAATTTGAGAAAAAATTTACTAAAAGTCATTGTGTGGTAGCCTCTTGCTTATTCTTGACGGTTACTGCTTCTTAGAGAAATTTCCTGACTTTGTCATTTTTTGTCTTCAAGATCCCAGCTTTATTCTTATTTCCGGGGTTTTCTTGACATGTGACCACCCTGGATATTAGGGCGTCTCGAAAAACAATTTATTTTTCATCCTCTTGGGTAGGGCAGAAAATTGTAGGTACTGAATATAAGAAAAATGAAAAGTACATCGCTATCTGAGACCTCCTGGCTCGATGTAGATAAGATAAAGGGTATTTGGAGCATAGCTTCAATCACAGTTATTTCAGATAAAACAATCGCAGATATGATTCAGGTGGATCATGATGTACCGAATGACTAGAAAAAGTCTTATACTAGAGGCAAAAAGAAAGCAGCCTTTATAAGCAAGGTAAAGTTATGTAAACATGAAAACATTATTCTATTTGATGCAGCTGCCTGTAAATGACAAATTGAGTCTTGCAGATGTGGGGAAAATATTTCTG
This sequence comes from Belonocnema kinseyi, assembly GCF_010883055.1. Taxonomy (NCBI): domain Eukaryota; kingdom Metazoa; phylum Arthropoda; class Insecta; order Hymenoptera; family Cynipidae; genus Belonocnema; species Belonocnema kinseyi. Next base: position 63,457,718 of record NC_046663.1, on the reverse strand, counting down.
AAATTTTGCAGAGTTTTTCTGTTGCGCAAGCCAAATTCTAGAAGAAAGAAATTAACATCAACTTTATCTTTCGCTGAGAATACAAAGGAACAGGAAACGTTTCAGGTTAAGATGGTTCCAGGTGAAACTGAGGAAGATTTTAGGAACAAGCGTCGGAAAATTGAAGTGATGTATGACATAGCTCCTAATGACATGTATGGAAAAATGCCTAATGCAGAATGAGAAAAAGAGGAGTTTAATATTGTTAATGATGACTTTGAGTGAGATTATTACAATGAAGATGATGATCAAGACTGTTTACTATTTCATAAATTGTTACAGAAAGCATTCACACCATATATTTTGTCAACAGGAGAATCTAAAATCGAATGTCCTAACATATTCAGTAGCCTCCGATACATACAATATTTACAAGATTGGACATAGGTCTGCTAATGTAATAGCTTTTTTAATTATGTATGACACAAGTAATTACATTCAAAAATTCAAAGATCTCGTTTTTGATAAGAATAGAATTGATCGTGAAAGAAGGAAAACTAAAAAAAAAGAACTACAGAAAGAGCAGTTCTCATAACCTTCAAAGCTGCATGTGCTTTACTTGAATGGTACACCGGATGAAGCTAAAGTTATGGAAAAAACAAACGATAGAAAATCCGCATATTTTATTATAATCAACAGTTGCAAAAAGCATCTCAAATGCTATATTATATTTCCTCCGAGAAAAATTTGACTTCTCAAACGTAAAATGCATGGGATGTGATAGTCTGGACCTAATCAGTACTCAGGTTCAATCGGTAAAACGCTACTGTTGCACTGTTGTAAATTTCTTAAGGAATTTTCAGAGACGCGTCACTGAAGCTTTATGCAAAAACTGTTCCTAAATTTTCCTAAATTGTAAAAGAAATTTTAGCAACGGTAACTGCATACAACTCCAGTCACATGTTTTAAAAAATTCTGTTAGAGTTTAGAAATTTCCAGTTACTGCGACAGAAAATTTCAATCAGTTAAAAAATTTTCTTCGGATTATTAATTTTAAAATAAAACATGCAGACTATATTTGTCTTGAGAATGTAAATAGCAAGAAAATATGAGTGAAGTTAATACAAACGAATTTTTATAGTATGTTATAGGACATATACTCCCCGTGTACCGGCCGGGCTACATATTTCTCAAATCACCAAGTCGGGAGCCGCCCGGTTACTGTCCGGGCCAACCCTGCTTATATCTCATGGTCGGGAGCCGACAGAGAACTGGCCAGGATAATTTTTTTGTCAAAATTACACATTTTTTAAGAGGTGTGATGTTGTCAAAGGCGTCATTCCGGATGATAGATGAATGATCATTTGAAAGTATAATTTAAAAATTTATTAGAGCAGTGAAACAGAAATAAGCTGTTTTAAATTCTGCAAAAAAAAATCCTTACATTTTTCTTAATGTTTTCACTTATTAAATAAAACTGTTATCAATTTTGGTATGTGCATCAGCAGGAATGTTACAATTTTCATTATTTTCACACAATGTTTAGTATGTACACTTTCAAATTTACCGCCATGTGTATCCCTCTCTGCGTCTGGCGACGCGTAGACACTCACTAATTTTCAGTTTCGCACTTCGAACGAGAGTGCACATTGCACTTACGGCGCGTCATTTCCTCGAAGTTTGCAAATAAAATCGAGATCCGTAATTAAAATCAACCTAGTTTCAATAATCAGTCTGTAAACACCACTTGTTTCGCGGATAACTATTAGTTTTAATTGAATTATACTCTTGTAAATACATTTTTTCTGTGTACCTTCCTAACCTAAAATCACCACGTGGTTTCCGACGTGAAACAATTGCTACGAGTTTCTATTATGAGTGGTGAAAATTCTACTCCAATTTCCTTGCCAGAATTAGGAAACTTGATTTGACCTTTAAAGTTCACCGTATTCTTTACGATGGGCCTTGAAAGACAAAACAAGTTACAAATTTCTCGCCTGAAGCAATATTTTTAACCGGAATGTTGGCGGATTACCCGACCGGATCCCGGCTGGTATTCAAGCCGGGATCCGACCAGTTTACCGTGACGTTTTTAGCCGGATTCTTCGACCAGCGCCCAGCTTTAACCGGGGCTATCCGGCCGGATTCCTGATTACTCGTACATTCCTACACGGGCCATTTTATCAAATATATATAATCAAAGCCCACCTTTGATGATTAGCAATTTTTTCACATTTGACTCATTGAGTATATTATATAGCATAGTTATTTGCATATAAACATCGCTCATATATAGTCTTACTATAATTTTTATTTTTAAGACAAATATATACTGCAAATTTATAATAAAATTAATGAACCAAACAATATTGTCTGTATACATTACATGAGTAGAGAAATTGATTCCCAAAATTTATACAGAATGTTATTTTTTATACATAATATTCGTATGATTTTTTTTCTAAAAAATGTGAATTTTCAGCAAAAACTTTAATTTGTAGCAAAATAGTTCAACCATAAACCAAAGAAACATATTTTCAACTAAAATATGCATGTTGAACAAAAAAATGATTTCTTAACAAAGTGGTTCAACCAAAATTAAAAAAAAATTGAATCCTAAAACAGAGAGAAGTGCTAAGTTACATTTTTATCCAAGAAAGATGTCATTTCTAAATCTAAATCCGTGGTCCAAGAAACCCCAGCACTTCAAGGTTCTGACATAACCTCAAAAACCGTGTACCCATTTTTTTCGAGTCAGGGTTTTGATTTTTAAAGAAACTCGTACAATTTATCGATCCGACTTACGTGTGTCTGTGTACATCGGGTAGCGCTAATGCCAACGATCATATATGCAGTCAAACCGCGTTTATTGCAAGACTCGTTTATTGCAAACCTCGTTTATTGCAATCCAAGATACTCGTCTATCGCAACTTCTCCAACTCCCACCACTGATGGTCACATGTTCCGTATAGCCACTGACAGCGCGGAAGTGGGAATGTATTGTGAGACTACCTTCCGGATACGTGGAGTGGTGGGGTACACTCTAGAGTTGCAATAGACAAGGTCTTTAAGTTTCGAAGGAGTTGCACTAAACGAGGTTTCACAGTACCTCTGTTTTGTTAAGTAAATAGTGTTAATGGGCTGATCTAATTTATGTTTAATATACAGCTGAAGTCAAAAGATTGAAGCGTTAAATACACTGTTAAAAATGTTTGGAAACCTACAACACTTCTACAATACAAGAGTAAGGTAAAATTGTAAACATGGTATTGGAATGACGAAATTCGAAGAAATTCACGGAATTAAAAAAATAGGGAATTTTGGAAATTCACGGCTGTCGCGGAATTCGAAGAATTCCCGGAATTGAACCAATTCACGAAATTTGTGCAATTCACAGAATTCAAGAAATTCATGGAATTCACGAAATTCAAGGAATTCGCTAAAATCACGGATATCACTAGATTTGTGGTATTCCACGTACTTTATAGAATTAATGTAAATTACGGAATTCGCGGAATTCATGAAATCTGCTGGATTCTTGTAATTCATTGTAATACACTAAGTTTATGGAATTCACGAAATGTATGGAATTCAAGGAATTAACGGAAAACATGTAAATGTAAATGAATTTCATGCATTACGTGAACTCCGTGATTACATTAAATTCCTTGAATTCATTAAATTCCATTAATTCCTTTAAATTCGCGAATTCAATGAATACCTTAGATTTTTTGAATTCCGGCTATTCCGAGAATTCCTTGAATTTGATAAATTCGCTGAATTTCAAGAATTGCTAGAATTTCGTGAATTCATCAAATTCCGCGACTTCCATGAACCTTGCGAATTCCGAGAATGTCATAAATTCCATGAATTTCGACAATATCGTGAATTCTATGAATTTCGCGAAGTCCGTGAACTCAGTGAATTTCTTTTATTTAATTAATTCCTTGAATTTCGTACATTCAGTGAATTCCGTGCATTTTTAGAATAATAAATTTTTTGAATTCCGTAAATTCAATGAATTGCGAGAGTTCCGTGAATTCAACGAATTTCTTGAATTTCGTGAATTTATATAATTCTACGAATTACGTAAATTCTTTCAATTCCGTTAATTCCATAAACTCCGTAAATTCCTTTAATTTGATTAATTCTTTGGATTCTGTTAATTCTTTGAACTCCATGAGCTTCTTGAAGTTCGTGAATTCGTTGAATTCAGTGAATTGCATGAATTCTGTGAATTTCTTTAATTCTGTAAATCCCGTAAATTCTTTTAATTGCGTTCATTCTATGAATTCCATAAATTCCGTGAATGCTTTGGATTCTGAAAATTCCTTGAATTCCGTGAATTTAATTAATTGCATAAAATTATAAGACTAATTTTCAAATATAGTTGAATTTTGAACTAAAAAAGATTTCAGTTTAACTTTTTAGCATTAAAATATGAGTTAAAAAAACTCAATTTTGTACGAAACTAGTTGAATTTTCAACCCAAAAAAAAACGAATTTTCAACAAAAAAATTGAATTTTGAACCAAAAAGGATGTCTTTTCAACAAAACTGTTGAATTATCAAATATTACCATATTAATGTTCAAAGACCAGAACCCTAAACTTGTAACATTTTTAACCTAGAAACTTTTATAAACGAAATACAACAATTTATAATTAAAATTAAAAAAATTTCAAATTTATTCTACTTGACGGTTTCAAGTTATAAGAACTGTCTGACTATTACACGATCTTTTCCCTGACCAATAAAATTCCCTGATTAAAAAAAAGTGCTGGATAGTTAAGTTCGTTTTTTACTGACCAGGGTTACCTGGCGTGCGATGATCCGAAAAATGATGTACATGAATAATACAGTACTCCCCTTCCGTAACGAATTATAAAAAAATCCCTTGAACCGGCCTATTACTACTAATTCTGAACCGTCACGCTTCGTCTGCTAGCCGAACGCGCGCGAGAAGCGAGGATTGCGCATGTAATTGCGCACTGCTTTCCGTTCAGATAACTTATATTTCCATTACCATTCAAGAATAATAGGAAACTATTTTTAATTTTCTTTCAATTGAAAATTTATCTATATTGTTGAAAATTCAACTGTTTTATCGAAAATATCTGTTTTTGGCTTTATTTCAGATTTAAATATTTCTTGAAAACTTGTCCTTTTTTGGTTTTTTATTTATTTTTTTTCTGGATTTACATTTTATATTTCTTCAATTTTGTACATTTGGAATTGAAATTTCTTGACTTTCAATATATATATATATATGTTTTAACGACTCACGGAAATGACGTAGTTGTCAATCGACCCTTAAATCCTCTTTTGTTTTCTGTAACAGTTTCGTGGTATCTTTTAAAGAGGCCGGTCGTACTTATACTCGGTTGGGGAAAAAGCCAAATAGAAAATTTTAAATTTTGTATAAATGCACTTTCTTAAAATTGTGCTTCGATATGCAGTTACTAGGAAGTCCAAAAACATACTCAAAGATAAGTGATTCATAGCAATTCATTATAATTTTACTATAAAAAAAAAAGAAAAAAGAAATTTTAAACCTACAAACTAA
>NC_046663.1:63421488-63452074 GCF_010883055.1 Belonocnema kinseyi | reverse complement strand
GAGACTGGGTGTTTGGAATGCTAGGGGAGTAAATGATCTAAAGGTAAAAGAATTGCGTGAAACTATGGACGTGAAGAAACTAGACATTTTATGTGTGTCTGATATAAAGAAAAAGGGATGCCAAACCAAAGACATAAAAAACGGCGTGTTGAAAGGCGGATTTGAAATATGATCAGGAGTAGACTGTGAATCACATGGTGAACAAGGAGTAGGTCTGATTTTTAATGAAAGAGCAAAGCAGCATCTCGGAGACCATGGTTTCGTGTCTCCCAGCCTGCTGTGGGCTAGAATGAAAGTAGGAATCAGAAGAATATTTATCATAGCATGCTACGCGCCGGTTGATAGTGATCCTAGAGAAGTAAAAGACGCCTGCTTGGACACTTTAAATGACACAATAAACATTTGCGAACATGGGGAAAGAATAATTCTACTAGGAGACAGGAACGGTTGGGTGGGCATCCAAAATCAGGATACCGAAAGAGTATTAGGTAATTTTGGGGATCCAAGAGCAAACTATAACGGAGATAAATTAGTTGGTCAAATATCAAATAAAGCTAAAATGGCTATACATAATTCCATATTTGTACCGACAGTACTATACGGTAGCGAGACATGGACTTATCAAGAAAAAGATAAGAGTAAAATTAACGCAATTGACATGAGATTCATGTGCATAATATGCGGGAAAACCCTGATGGACAAAGTAAGTAACGAGATAATTCTAAAAGAATGTGGTGCAGAAGAGACGCTAGTAGACAAATGGGAAAGAAATCGGTTAAGCTGGTTCGGACATTTTGAGAGAATGCCAAATGAACGACTTACGAAACAAGTGTATCAAGGTAAAGTAAATGGAAGCGTGCCCAGATGTAGACCGCGGAAAGAATCGTTAGAATTTGTGAATGAGACCCTAGTTAGAAGAGACATAAGAACTCACAGAAACACGAGAGCCTGCATGAAAAAATGCATGGACATAAAAGAAGCTAGAAAAGTGTGCCAGGACAGGAAAGTATGGCAGCAAATAGTTAATAAAAATAGTGTCAGTAGAGTGAATGAGGCCTGAAACAAAAGACCTTGTTATTTACTTAAATAGCACGAGAATTCTGGATCAATCTGAAAAATCTCTATCCCTTTCACACACTAGTCCTTTCCCCTGCCGAGTGAGTCACGCCTACCCCGAAAAGGAAATGGCTTAATGGTGGCTAGACAGTGATGGCTCAGTGGTTAGACACTCGGACTTCACCTCAGAAGTCCGGGGTTCGATCCCTGAGCCGATACCGCTGGAAATTTTTCAATGTACCTTTACCGAGGTTCTGGTGGTTCGGAACCCACCTTAAGCTGTAGGTGCCCCCATCGTGTACTTGACTGCAACCCAGTCCGCCAATGATGGGGTAAAAACCAGGCTTTGTCCAATATGTCTGGGCAGACTGCTCACATCAGATCACTTGATTGCATTATAAAAATGCGTCCGTGAATGATCATATATACCGGGACAGCTCTGTACAAAAATGATCAAATAAAAATCCAACTCTAGCCAAAAATGCCTTCGACATGTTGGGCAGTATAAGCCTGTGACAACATTTCAACACTGAAATGTTTTTTATAATAATAATAGCAAGAGCCTCAGTGGCTCAGTTGGTTAGACACTCGGACTTCACCTCAGAGGTCCGGGGTTCGATCCCTGAGCCGGTATCTCTAGAAATTTTTCAATGTACCTTTACTGAGGTTCTGGTGGGTCGGAACCCACTTTAAGCTGTAGGTCCCCCCATCGTGTACTTGACTGCAACCCAGTACGTCAATGATGGGGTAAAAACCAGGCTTTGTCCAATATGTCTGGGCAGACTGCTCTCATCAGATCACTTGATTGCATTATAAAAATGCCTCCGTGACTGATGATATATACCGGGAGAGCCCCGTGCAAAATGATCAAATAAAAAAAAAAATCCAATTCTAACCAAAAATGCCTTCGACATATTGGGCAGTATAAGCCTGTGACAACATTTCGCCACAGAAATGTTTATAATAATAACTTCTGAAGTCAAATAAAAATGTAGTAAATTTACTATAAAAGTTATCGAATTTCGTTTTTAGCAACCTAATTTTGTAAATTTTAGGTACAGTATACTCTAAGACACTTCTCGCTTTCGAGGCTGTAGGGGAAGCGAACACGAAGTGTCAGAATATACTCTCCCCTGCAACACGCAAGAGGCACGTGACGCGCGCGGGAATTCAAACGCTCTCAAGCGCCGTCCAGCTTTGTCAAGTATGTTCGGTGAAAGGAAACCTTCTCTTCAGTTGCAAAGAAACAAAAATCTTTTTAGGGGGGGGAAATTTATTTAATTATGAATTTCGCGAAATTCATCATTAAAATTTTGAAATTTGGATTTAATTGGATCTTGAAGAAGATAATTGTTAATATCAGAATGAAAATTTTGGAAATTTCAAGAATAATTACCGATGCAAAGTTTGAAATTTTTCGAGCACTTTTTCTCCTTCTTGAATTGCTTTAAGGATTCTTGATTTTGTTCCAGCAATGAGCCATTTACTTTTTTTACGTATTTTTGTTGGCGGCTAAACAGTTGGTAAACAGTTTGACAAAACAAAAGGTATACTGCCTTGTTCGGTGTGAAATAAGGCAAGGAGTGGGGGCAAGCGAACGAAGGAGAAATCGGAAACGAGAAGTGTCTTAGAGAGAAGTGTCGTAGAGTCTACTGTACTTTAGTATCTTAAATGTGTCGGAATTTTCCGAACATTTCTAACAGTGTGTATTCTGAGTTGCCTGTTGTCAAATTTGAGGTTGTTCCGTCTTCGGAAATTTCAATATTAATATATGAATAGGCTGTGTATCGTATTCTTTCAGTCAGAAAAACTGGTTCAGAAGAATTACGAATATTCGTGATGCCTTCGCTGAATGTGGATGCCAATAACAATAGTAACGTAGCCTCCTTTAACTAGATCGATGATAAAAACATAAACTAATATTCCACATTATAGTTTGAATCCAATCGATCTAAACTTAGAACCAACTTGAAAGTCAACCCATCCTTTTTCACCCACCCTTTTAGACTCACCCTAGATGGTCCCACCGGCATGTCGAAAAACCATATGCACCCCTTTATCAGACGGGGTGCGAAAGGGGTTGGATGCGGCGCTTTAATTTATTTCAATTTAAAGTCCCCGCGTATAGGTACGTGATATCTACAATTCTACATACGAGACTCGAAATGTATGCTACATATTGTAGAAATCGTAAAAAGGGTAGTCGCCCTTTTCGGATCCAATAGTAGGTGGCACGTGCGTTCTTGCGACAAGTGGCACGACACACCCCCTCTCAAAATAGAAAAAAAAGAGAAAAATAAATAGGGAATTCGTGTTTCTCTTTCTCCCTCTCGCATTCACCCCATAGATCTCTTTTTATACTTTTGACAATATTTTAAAGTAGCATTGTCCTGGCAGCCGAGTCACCAAGATCCGAGACAATATCACGCGCCCTTTTCTCTTTTCCACCTCCAACCCCTAACCCCAACCCCTTTTTATCTTATTCCCACCCTCTGAACACCTCTTCGTCGTACCTCTGACTCCGGACAGCTGCCGGCCACCAATATCACTCGCGTATATCACCGTTGAGGATTTTCAATTTTAATATTTTTCTTACATCGGCTCGCCTTTACGAGCAGCTAAATCATATCGCGAAACCTACCCCTTGGGACATACAGGGAAATCTTCACATCACGTGGAATGTGTGCTGAAAAATCAGGGTTACTCAATATTGCTCGATGTCGTCCGGAGATATTTATTTTTGAATTTTAGAATTTTGCACCCTTGATTCGTTCCGCTTTTCATAAAGGACTGCTTCATGAGTTTGCAATTTTATTAGATCCGGAGTATTCTAGGGGTGGACTTGACATATGGGGTTTTAAATTAGGTGCTTTCGATTTTTCACGCTTATAATAATTTATATTTCCAAACTAATACGATTAGAGTCCGAAAAAGTTATCTGGGTATCTACCTGATAAATAATTTTAAATTCCCGGTCAATTGCCCGTTTACCTCCGGTCAATTTCAAATAGTTCAAAAGATTTGAATGATTTCAAAATATTTCTAAGGACTTCAAAAGTCTAAAGGTTTTTTCAAAGATTTAGAGCAGGGAGTTTTGGAAAAGAACTTAAATTCTGGGACAGGGATTTTTTTAACTTCCTTCTAAGAAATCAGAATTGAAATTATTTTCCAATGTTTTCGTTCGATTTCAAAAATTCTGTGTTTCAAATTCTGTGTTCCTAAAATATTTAAAATCCTTTTAAACCGTGTGAAATCCCATCAAAATTTTGAAAGTTCTGAAAAATTACTTTAAATTTACTATAATATTTCAAATCCTTTGAAACTTTTTGAAGCTATTAGGCTATTCTTCTGAAGATTCAACTTTTTGGAAGGAAATTAACTTTTTTGTTAAAAAATCATATTTTTTGGTTGAAAATTCAACCTATTGGTAGATAATTCGTCTTTCGGTTTTAAAATTCAACATGTTTTTTGAAAATTCATATATTTTGTTAAAAACACATAATTTTTGGTAAAACATTAATCTTCTTGCTGGAAAATTCAACCACTTGGTTGAAAGCTGAACCACTTTCTTAAAAATTTATATTTTTTCAAGATTCACCTCTTTGGTTTAAAATTAAAATTTCTGGTGAAAATTCGTTTTTTTTTTTTAAATAAAAGTTATTATTTTTTATCTGAAAATTTCACTAATTTATTTTTGGTTAGAAATTTATCCATTGCAAGTAAAAAATGCATGTACTATGTTGAAAAGTAATTTTTTTGGTTAGAAAATAAATTTTGTTTATTGAAAATAAAATATATTTCGACTTGTAATCTTAGAAATTTAATGCGCTTCGTATTCAAATAAAAACGGCGTTTGCATACATTTTATTTAAAAGAATTTATCCCTCTATCATTACTCTATTTTCGTGAAAAATCTCCCTCTTTTCTATGTTTTAATAAAATTTTAGGCCACGTTACTTTTCAGAAGAAGTAGGTCGAAAAAACAAAATTTTGGAAAGCTAAAGATGGAATTGCCATAAAAAGTAGCATATAAGGACTCTGAAAAAGTATGATTATTTGAGATTCGATCGATAAACGCTTCGAGTTTTGCGCGTTGACAAAATATGTTTTAAAAAAATTCTTATTTTTGTATTTTTGATATTTTCGTAGATGTCTTCCAAATTTTGTACACATTTTTATTAGCAGCACCTTAAAAATTATTAATATTTAGTAGATCCCGCTTTTGAAAAAAAATAATTTTAAGGTTACAGCAATTTAGAAACAATTTTCAGTATATAGAACTTTTCGACTTGTAAAAATATGCTAGCCTCATACTATTAGGCTACGTAATCATAAGTGAAAACATTGTGATTTTTTAAAATTTGAGTTTCAGTTGAAAAAGAATAAAATAATCCATTTTTTCTAGCGTATTTTTACAATTGAAAACATTCTAGATACCTGAAAATATTCTTTCTACATTTATGCAGATTTTAATATTATTTATAGCCAAAGCGTTTATCGATCGAATCCAAATCAATAATACTTTTTAATTTTTTAATTAAAAAAAATTATTTTTTGATATCTGAAGTTACCTGATTGTGTTGTAAAAATACGCAATTATAAATAAAATTTACAAAAACAAACTAAATTTTAAACGTTACAAATTTAATTTTCGAGTCAAATTGTTGAATTTTGATGTATAAATAACGATTGAATACCTATTTTTTTTAAATCCGAGTAAGTTGAAGAGATATTCAGAAATTTTTTCAAAATTTCAAAATTAATGTAAATCTTGAAATAATTTTTAATAATTTAAACTAAGTGTCTACATGAACTGAGAAATCCGGCTATTTGTTAGGATTCCTATAGGAAATTTGAAAATTATTTTTTATTCTGAAAAATTAATTGTAACAGAATATTTAAGAGATTTTCAAAATTATAAAACATGAATTTGGAAGATTTTAGGGCCATTCTTTTAATCTGGTAGGTTTTTAAAATTAATTTTAGAAAAAATGCGAATCATTTTAAAAGATGTTTAAAAGTTCTGAAAAAATAATTTGAAAGTTGAAAAAATTTAAAACAACCTGTAGAGTTGTCAAGACTTCGAATGAAAATTTTGAAGCTTTTTCAGGATTTTGAAATTATTTAAAATAAATATAATTTAGATTTAAATTTAAGAAGTGTTTAGTTTATAAATTGTAATTTTTAACTGCATTGATTTAAAATTGTGCTAAAAAGTGTTAGAAGCTTTCATTTGATAAATGTCAATTATTGAGAATTTAAATTTAAAAAAATTTAATTCAAAAACTTGTAAACTTTACTGCTAAAAGTCAAAGAGTTTCGCTTTAAGTGCTTTAAATTGCATCTTAGTTTTTATCAATTAAAACGTAAAATTGTTTAACTTTGGAGTTCTAATTTTTTAATTCCATTGACCGTCAAAAATGTTTGCGGACCGGAAAAAACGGGATTTTTTTTTCTTTTATTAAAATACCACCCTGTGAATGAGATTCGCGGTTTTTCCGATTTTCGTTAGGTTTATTGGGGGAATCGGGACTGGCTGGATTGTTGTTGAAATTTGATCAATTATGGGTCTGATGCGTGTTTCCTTTAAAACTTTAAATCGAACCTAATAGGGACGAGGAATAATAAATGAGTTTTACACCGGTCGATCGACTGCGATACGATCGAATTCACAACGTGGAGTGGATTAGCCATGAGTAAAACCGAGGACGACGCAAGCAGCTGCTTCCTGACGAGCTGAGGAAAAAGAAACTCTCACCTGTCCAACGCCGATATAACGAGATAACGTCTTCTCGATACGTCCTAGCGCGACGATTCGACTTGAGCTCGTGTTTCCACTGTCAGGACGACAAACAAGTGTTTTTTTTATTTTTTTTTCCAAATAGCTATTTAAGTCCCAACTAAGTTGCAGCTCTTGATTTTTATCAGGAATCTACACTCTAAATTTAAATCAGTCAACATTTGACCAATTAAATTAATCAGACATGCTATGATTAAAAAATGTTTTCTACTAACAACACAGTCGTTTTAACAGATGAATCAGTCAATATTTCTGTTTTCATCAATCAGTCAAAATCGCTGACTTTATCAATCAGTTAATATCGCTGACTTCATTAATCAGTCAACATTACCGGTTGCACCAATCAACCAATAATGCTAACTGCACCAATGATTCAATCAATGTGGCTGATTTTTCTGCTATATTAAAATAGTAAAATTATTTGCAAATTGAAATTCCTTATTAAATGCATACATTTTAAAAAACTGATTTAAATTAGCCATAAAGGAATGATTAATACATTAAAAATGAATGTGCTTCGATAATTTAAAATGAATGATTTGGCCGGTGAACGTTACTGATTAGATCAATTGAATGTTTTTGATAAAAGTAAAAATATATTTGGGATGCAATATTAACTATTACATTATTATTGTATCATATTTGTTTATTAAAAATTCAAATACAGTGAAACCCTTCAATAGGAATCCTTTCTATAGCCCTTCCGAGAATTGACGCCACGCCACAGGTAGATGTAACTGTAACAGAAGGTGCGCGGGGTCTGCGGTTGTCACTCGGGCGTGATCAAACAAAAGTGAAGGGGGCTATAATGAGTTAGTTCACACCCACCGTCAGCCCCAAAATCGGCGCTATAGAAGAGTTTCACTGTAATTGGTTCAAAGTAAAAACTAATTTTTCACCAAAGGATTTTTCGGGGCGAATGATTTATTATTTAAGTTAAAAATTCATCTGCTATGGTAAAAAATATAATTGATTCGATGAAAATTCACCTTTTTGGTTAAATTTGACTGTTTTTTATTTCAAATTAAAATCTTTTTGGTAGAAATATGAACTGTTTTTCATTTATAATTGAAATCTTTTTGAGCCCTAGATGACCACACTTAATTAATATTGAGTACTGAAAATCTAAAAAAAATATGTAGATATTCTTCAAGGTTTTTAAAAAAGGTTTAATAGTTTTTTTAATCTTAATGAGAATTTTACTACTTGGTTTAATTACTTTGTTTCAAATTCTTTTTTTTTCTTGGTTTAAGATTTATTATCTTACATAAAAATTTGGATTTCTTTTTTTGGTTGATAATTGACTTTTTTTAGTTGCAAATTCAACAAAATGTTTGAAGATTCATCTTTTTTCGTTGAACTCTACTGTTTTCTATTTAAAATGTACATATTTTTTGATGAAATATCAACTGCTGCATTTTTGTTATTCAAAATTCATTTTTTTTATTAGAATTTTAACTATTTGGTTAAAAGTTCAACTATTTTGTTTAAAAGTAATTTTTGGGGGAAATGATTTATTATTTGAGATAAAAATTCATTTGGTTGAAAATGTACTAGCTATTTTATAATAAAAAAAAAAAAATTGCAGAAAACTTATCTTTTTATTTAACTTCGACTTAAGTTCTAAATACAACAATTTGGTTGAAGAATCATCTTTTTTTACGTTGAAAGTTTGTATTTTTGGTTAGAAAATTAAATATTTTTCGCACAAAATTTATTTATATAAATTCAACTAGGTTAAGTTGAAAGTTAAACTACTTTGATCAAAATTCATTATTTTGGTTAATTATTTATCATTTTAGTTGGAAATTCAATTTTTTGGCTGAAAATGAAGACAATTTCTTTAAAATTAATTTTTATTGAGAATTCAACAGATTGAATAATTTAAAGTGACTAATTAAAATTTAAAGTATATGGTTTTGTTGCTTATCATATAATGATGAGACCCCAAATTAAAATCTCCTATCGAAACTCGTTGAACGCTTTTTCCTCCGAATCGATTAGGTTGATTTTCTTTAATTTCAAAGATAATGGTCTTTGAACTACTCATTCGGGCAACTCAAAAAAACAAAATATTTTTTTCTGGCTATCTTGACTCCTATTTTCAGACCTCGGGCTCATTTGAAAAATTCAAAATAGTGTAAATTGTAAGGAATATAGAAAAACAGTAAAATAGTGTCATAGGAATAGTATGTGATAGGAATAGTATAAAATTAAATTAAACGAATATCATAAATCAAAATGTATCAAGAACTGGAATTGAAATGAAATTCTATAAACATGTGGGATCGAAATTGTATAAAATTTAATCATAGACTTTTCTATCAAATGCTATTAATCTAGAAATCAGATAAATTTCTATCGTCACATTTTTAATAAATTTCTATAAATTCTTATCATTATAAGACTTGCAACAAATTCTATGTTTCGGAGTCTAAGATATTTCTAAAAAATGCTATCTGTTGAGAAATCTTATACTTTCCTATCATCAGTTTCTCACTGAAACTCTATGCAAATCTTATTGGCAAAATATTTCTATCAAATTCTATGTTTCGGAAAGCGGGAAATTTCAATCAAATTTTATTTGTCGAGCAATCTTATATTTTTATATCAATATATTCTCATTAAAATTCTATCAAATTTTATCAGCACGGGTTTTCTATCAAATCATAGGTTCTAGAATTCTTGAAGTCTTTATCATACTCTATCCGCCGAAAAATTCATTTAAATTCTATCAATTCTTATCCACTGCAGACTTGTATCAAATCCTGCGTATCAGAATCTCGGTCATTTCTGTCAAATTGTATCAGACGAAAATCTTATTATTTTCTATTAAAATTTTATCATTGCATAAGATTTAATAAAGCTTGAAAGAAAATATCTTGGAAGAAATGTATAAAATATTTCGATAAGTATGATTCGATTAGAATTTTTAAGTTATAGAAAATATGATCTGATACATGTCTGGTGCGGGCAAGATTTGGCAGAGTTTCAATAAAAAACTGCTGATAGAAAAAGTGTAAGATTTTATAACGGACGGATAGAGTAAGATAAGAACTTTGAAGATTCTGGAACATAGGATTTGTTACAAGTCTTGTGCGGTTAAGATATTATAGAATTTCATTGAGAAAATGCTGATAGTTTTAAGGTGGATAGGAATGTGGGATGTCATATTCAATAGGATTGAATTGGATTTTTATCAAAATAGGGTATTAAAATGATTAGGGATGTCGGATAGCATATTTGATAGGATTGTAGTGAATTTGTATAAAAAACGTATAACAATGTAAAGGAATACAGAAAAAATTAAGAATAAAATTTGTTGCAGGAAATTTTCTAGAGCGATAGTTTTGTTTAGCCAACTTTGCGTCTTTCAAAAAACATGTCTTTGTCATGGGAAAACAAAAGAAAGTTTAACCGATATTTGTCTAAGGTTGATCCTGTGAACTTAATTTTTATTGCAGATAATCTGCAAAAATGTTTGATAGAAATTGAATGTCTTTTTAGCAGGAGATCGTGGGACATTTCCGATACATATCATTATTTATTTCAATAGACTTTTTATCAAAAACGTTTGATAGAAATGTTTAAAAAAATTTTTTAAATTCAGGATACCGAAAACAGATTGACGAGTGTTGAATTTTTTGGATCAAAACCTATCAGAATTTTGATAAACTGAATACCAGTAACTATCTGTCCTGCGGAGTTTTGGTTTTCTGCAGTTTTCCACTTCTCTGACCAAATGTTCAGGCGAATTCGAGCGCTTCTAAAAAGAATCCGGCTGTAGACGGTAGGTGATTTTGTAAATTGAAACCCCCACATGATCGAGTTTGCAAAGCATTGCTCGGAGGCTTCTTATGAAAGTTGGGATAATTGAAACTTTGTGAAGGGATCCTGCGTCGCTTCCGATGTCGGAATTCTCAATAGGGATACCCTTAAATTCAGAGCTCTTGAAATTGAATGCTCCTTAATTTAGAAGAAAAGCCTGGAATCTTGATTTGGAGAATAATTTCTGAATGGATGGAAGGTTCTTCTAAATGGGTCACCCAGTGGACATCGGAGAAGTTTTGCACGGTTGGATTGCATTGTCGTGGCTGTCCTACGACTGGACCGCGGATGCAGGCGCCACACGGGCGGCTTAAGGTCTCTCTTGGAGCAGCCACCGTTTTTTGTGAGGATTAAATGCGAGTCGATCCGACGATAAGCTCATGAAAACTGCGGTGGAAGCGGTGTATAACTGCTGACAGATTACGCCGTGAACGATCCACGAGAGCTACTCTCCTTCCTTTTATTCCTCTCTCTCACACACTCTCTCTGTATGCGTATTATTTGTATCTGCACTTTAAAACCACAAACCAAATAAATGCCAACTAAAGTAGGAAAAATCAAGTCCAAATAAACTTACATTTATTTCAAACTATTGTCCACTTTGAACATCTTTACTGCCAAACTTGACAAACTCATCCACAAAAATAGCATCTTTTCGAAACCACTTGTTTTTGAAATTAAAATTTTACGATGATAATTTCAATAGAATTAAAAATGTCGAATTTGAACATCTTTACTGTCAAACTTGACAAACTCGTCCGCAAAAATAAAGTCTTTTCGTAACTAATTATTTCTGGAATTAAAATTTTACCATGATAATTTCAAAGGAATGAAAGAATCTTATCGAAACCACTTATTTTTTAAATCAAAATTTTACGAGGATAATTTCAATAGAATAAAAAATTTCGACTTTGAACATCTTTACTGCCAAACTTGACAAACTCGACCGCAAAAATAGAATCTTTTCGTAACTTATTATTTCTGGCATCAAAATTTTACCATGATAATTTCGATAGAATTCAAAATTTCGAATTTGAACATCTTGACTGCCAAACTGGATAAACTTCTCCCCAAAAATAGAATCTTTTCAAAACCAATTGCTTCTGGAATCAACATTTTTCCATGATAATTTCAATACAGTTAAAATTGTTGACTTTGAAAATCTTGACTGGTTAACATGAGACTGACATTAACATCTCACAAAAATAAAATATTTTCGAAACTAATTGTTTCTGGAATCAAAATTGTACCATGATTATTTCAATAGAATTAAAAATGTCGACTTTAAATACTTTTAAAGCCAAACTTAACAAGGTCATCTACAAAAATAAATTCTTTTCGAAACTAATTATTTCTGGAGTCAAAAATTTACCAAGATAATTTCAATAGAATTAAAAGTGTATTCACTTTCAGACTAATGAAATACGGTGATTTTTCACGAAAATAGGAGAATAAATTCTTTTAAATTAAACTAATGTACTCACACAGAGATAAAAATGAAAGCGAAAGTAACGAAAACATTCTGTTAAGTAGTTTTTGTTCAATTAAAAAAAAACTTTTGTTCTGATGGCCAAAAATTTGGTTGTGAATACTAAAAGTGATTGGTACAAGACAACATTTTATTTGGTTAAAAAAAATTATCAGTACCATTTGATAATTGTACCAAATAATGGAACTACACTTTTTTGTACAATCGAACAATTTTTCAACCAAAGTGATTTGTTTGGGTCAAACGAATGATAGCGTTGCTTCTATACCAACCATGAAATTTGATTGGGGCAAACAAAAAATTTTTTTCCGTAAGGGTACAGAAAAGTTAATTTTCAACCAAGAAACGTAAATTTTCAACAAAATAGTGAAATTTGCAAACCAAAAGGTGAATATTTTACAAGACATTCCGATTTTCAACCAAAAAAAATTCGATTTTCAACAAAAACGTACACTTGAAACCAATAAAGATAAATTTTCAACCAAAAAAATAAATCCGAAGAAAAAATGTAATAGTTAATATTTCAAGTAAAAAAAAATTAACTAGTTAGTCGTTAATTATTGAGATAAAGAAACTTAATAACCTAACTACATTGAGCATAATTTTACAGTAAAGACAAAAAACATTTTTAGGGGAATACTTTGCATCAGATGGAGATAACTTTTTTTGTGTATGCAATATTATAGTTTAAAAAATTAAGAAAAAAACCCTGAATAAATTATGTGAAATTAATATTTTTATATTTTTTACAATTAAGTAATGTCAATAATAATTGAAAAGCAGCACGGAACATTTTTATAGATATACAAAATACTTAACCTTTACTCAAAGTATTCTTCAAAGATACTTTTTTAGGAAGGTTGTATTTTGAAAAAAAGGAATAATTTCCATCCCTAATATTTTACATTTAAATATTTATATTTCAAAACTTTTATCAATTAAATTACGGTCAAAAAATGGTCACGCCTTGTTTTAAAAACGTGTATACCACACTTTCCCCTTCCTGCCTACCCTATTTTTTAATCATTTCCTCTACTTATCCTCCCGCACTTCACCCTTAGCTCCACAAAACGTCTTCATATGCTATTAACTCTTCTCCTAACTTCCCCATTTAACACTCACCTTGCCCTACTTTCCTTCTCAAGTCCTCATTTGCTTCTTCCTACTCACCCCCTTTTCTAGTAATTTCTCCTATTTTCAATCCTCTCACTCCTTTACCAGCCCTTCCCCAACTTCTTTCTACGCTACTTCCCCATCTTCCTGCTTCTCTAGCAGTCTAGCTAACACTTCCCTTCCCCTACTTCCAACTTCAAGCCCTCACTTTCTCCTTCCTGGCCACCCTATTTTCTGATCAATTCCCCTATTTCCCCTCCCCTCACGTCACTCTTCGCCAGCCATTCCACAACTTCTTCTTCCGCTACTAACTCTTCCCCCCGATCCTACAGCTTATACTCCCCTCCCCTTACTACCCTTCCCCATCCATTACTTCCCCCTTCCTATTCACTCTTTTTTCTAATGGGTTCCCTTACTTCAGTTTGCTTACACTTACTTTTCCTTCTCACTTAATTCTTCCTTTACATAACCTACTTCCCCTTCCCTACTTTCTCTTAGTTTTCCTTCACACATTTACTCTCATTTCTCCTCACTGCCCATACTTCCCCTCTCCTAATGTTCCTTCACTCCCCTGCTTCCTCAGCTTTAGCTTTCCCTCACATACACTAATTTTCCACCACTTATTTTCTCTACCTGCACTTTACTCATTCCCCTTATTTCCCACCCCTCATTTTCCCATACTCCCTCATATGTTATTTTTCTTATTTCTAATACTTTTTCTCTACTTCTTTAACCTTATTTTTCCTACTTTTCGTCACCTTATTTTTAAAAAAAGCAAAGGAAAGAGTGTAAAGTCTGTGATCAGCTTCAACTTCAGTAAGAAAAAGTAATAACGAAAGTCGGTTGAGTGGATTCTAGAAGGGATTTTCTGAGGAAACAGTAATACAAGTAGCATCTTTCTCTCTCGGAACGAGGTTGCTTTTTCACTGTTCCGATAATTGGCTACAAGGAATGCGAACCCCTTTTTCTTCCCGCTTATGTTCTTCAGCGACATCGGGAAGCGAACGTAATGAGATAATTAATGCACTGCGTGGAATTAGCCGATTTACATGTGAGTCGAGCGGCGGATATCAGTCTCCAGAAGAGGAGGGAGCAAGGTGCCGGGGTGTCGACAGGATGGCTCCAGTTACACCGCGAAAACAAATGAGCCGGACGGCTTCAACTGAAAGGAAGGGAAGGAGACAAAACGACAGACGGATGTCGAGAACGAAAGGGACCAAAACTGGCTCTCTCCTCCAATGCTCATATAAGGGTTTGCTAAATTTGTCCCAAGAAAAAAGGCATTCTCAAGTACGATAAGACGGGGTTAGCGGGACGTTTTTTAGGGGTTTCTCAATATCAGGCCTCGGACTCACTTCAGGGATAATAAATAGTTTAAATAGTGTCACAAATTTGAAAAATAATGTCAAAATAGTGTCACCAAATTTGTAAAGTATGATCGGAAATCGAAAAGCAGGCTTGGTCAGTCTTTTCCCTATTCCCCTCTTTTTTTCGATTATCCACTTAAATGTAAATTGAATTAAAAAAGTCAAATGAGAAAATTTAACTCTTTTTGTAGAAATTGTTGACGTAAGTTGTCCTTGCATATATGAGACCCTCAATCGTTCACCAACCCCACAGTTTTCACTCAGTTTTTAGTGAACATTGACGTTACATTCTTGCTTTTCTCTTCTGAGGAGGAAAAAACGCGTCATTATGCCACAAATTTGCTATAAATTCTTATAAGGTTAGTAATAACATTATTACAATACTTTCGAAAAATTAAAAATACATTTTTTGTACATACATCAAATTTGGATACACACACACAAATATACATATGCGTGTGTGTGTATGTACTCTAATTTTAAAACATAATTTCTCATATTGAAATTTAAAAAAATAAAATATCAATAAAAAAGGTTTTCATTAATGAAACTGTCCCTAATTTCAATATTTGTTTGTTTTTTTCTTTCGAATTATGTCACAATACAATATTTGAAGATTAACGTGCACTTTGAAGAATACCTAAAAATTATTGCCAACTACAACTATTTTTATAATTTCCAATGGAATTTCATTTTGTAAAAATTAATTTAAAAAAATTTATTTTCACATACAAAACCTTCAATTATCTAAATATTTAAGAAATAAAAATACAGAAATTCAGTACATTTTAATTAAAGACATACAAACATAACACAAAAAAATCCAATCATTATTATAAAACTAAAATCTTTCTTTGGCAAATTTAGTTTTCACTACATTGTGATTGTTGAAATTATTCTACTTTTAAAATGGAACCAGTTTCGGAAACATAAAACTTTTTCAAAAGAAAATTTATGTACGAGAAATTAAGGAAAAAATTATTTGAACTAATCATTTTTAAATTAAATGTTTCTTGACATTATTCTTATTACTGCGAAAAATAACAAAAAAGGAATAAAATAACTTATTTTAATTACATATACTTCACTGAGAAATAATTTGTAAAGAAATTTTTACGATAAAATTTTTTTTTCACAGATTTAATCAAACCCACTGATGAGGGACACCATTGTGTGCTGAAACGTTCGAAACAACTTAATTAGTTTCAATTCACCTGACCCTAAAGCCAACAACTTACATCAACAATTTTTACCAAATTTATTTTTGAGGGTCAATATAATCCCCCCAGAAATTAACTCTTTTTCTTTCAACAGTTTTATTGAAATTATTTTTTTTTCTCTTAACTAACAACTTTAACTTTTTTGTTGAATATTCATATTCTCGGGTTGTAAATTCAACTGTTTTGTAGGTAATTCGTCCTTTTGGCTTTACAACATCCTTTCTTCAAAGTATTTAGTTGAAAATTGATGTAATTTGTTAAAAATTCATCTTTCTTGGTAGAAAATGAATCTTTTTGGTTAAAAATTCAATTATTTTGTCGAAAATTCGTCTCTTCTGGTAGAAAATCAATCTTCTTGGTTAAAAAATCAACTACTTGGTTGATATTGTAAGAACTTGTTGAATGCAACCAATAAGGTTTAGTTTCTAAAAAATAGCTAAACTCTCGACCAGAACAGATTAATTTTTTCCTAAAATTTGCATTTTTAACAAAAAAAGAAAAAATGTCCACCAAAGAGATGAATTTTTAAACTGAAAATTTCCGCCCAACAATATAAGTTTTTAACAAAAAGGTATATTTTCAGTCAAAAAGTTGAATTTTCAAATAAAAACGATCAATTTTCTACCAAAAATGAAATAGTTCAATTTCAAGCAACAAATAAAATGGATTTTTAAGAAAATAATAATCGAATTTTCAACGAAAAAATATGACTTCTCAGCGTAAAATGTACCAGTTGAATTTTTAAACAAAAATTATGAAATTTCAAGTAAATAGTTGTATTTTCAACCAAATTAATGAAAATTCTACCAAAATAGTTGAACTATCAACTCTAAAAACTCGAATTTTCAATAAAAAGTTACCAACCCAAAAGGATGATTTGGACCAAATAGTTGAACTTTTAACCAAATTATTGAATTTTTGATAAAAAAGATTACTTTTGAATAAAATAGAAGAATATTTAATGAATTAATTACAATTTCATAAAATTATAGAGTTTGGAACCAAGAACAATAAATTCTGAATAAAAAATATAAGAGTAGACTTTTTAGTTGAAAAGAATTAACTTTAAACAAAAATAATTGCACGTTCTTATTGTCTTCCATTAATAAAGTTTCAATTTAAGCGAAAGAAGGGGCAAATGGGGCAGTTTCTTGAATACAAGAGGAAAAAGAAGGAATCATTTTATAAACGGGAAAAGAGGGGAACAGGGCAGTTTCTTCATCTGGTACTTTTAAATTTGAAAAAACACGGTCGGACTCGTAAAGTATGATTTCTGAAAACATTCCTGTAGGCCGGTACTATTTTCATCAATTTGGGCCGTTTGACCAAATGTCCTGCCCATTTTCCCCGGGCCAATTTTCTATCCCAATATAAAAATGTGTACAAAAAAAAAGTACAAAAACGTGCATATTTTCTGTGACCCCTACTTGAATGACAGGTTCAAAATGCGGATGTAAGCTGATGGGATAGTTTAGAATAAAATCAACATTGTTACTAGGGGTGGTTTTTTCTGGGTCAGAAAAAGGATTAATTAGGTTGGAAGTTGATTTTATGCATTCTGGAATTTCTGCCGTTGCAGGTAGGTACGTATGTACTAAGACCACCCTACCATCTTTTTCCTACGCCGTACTACCTATGGCGGTGAGCGACCTTACGGTGTTTGTCGCGAGCCGCTAACGAGCTCAAGCTGGCTTATATAAGTCTTATAAAGAGTAAAGCGGCGGACCACACACATCCGATCCTATCTGCGGTCTTCTCTTCGTTCTCTTACTTTACTTTCTTTCCTTCCTTTATCCGCGGACGAGACGATCTCTTCCTCTTTTCAAACCACTCGCTTTCTTGCCTCCGAGTAAATCCCTTAAGAGGGAAACTGGAGCGCGACGCGACGTCCTACGATAAACTGTTACTGCTATTGAAATTCCAGGGGATACTCTTCAGCGTGTGTGACATCTTACCATTCAAAAAAACAAGACAGAATTATCGTAGCAAAAAATACAAATGTAACGAAAGTAACATTTCTGGCAAGTTGGCAGCAGCGTCTAAATTCCTTAATTCAAGCAACTTGCCAGAAAAACTCGATACACGGAAAAAAATAAACTGCCTAACGAGACAAGCTATTACTTGACTTTCTGAACAAACATATCTTAAATATCAAACTGTATTTTTATTTGACAAGGAGAACCCGCATGCCTCGGAACTTTGTTTACTCATATACTACGATACGATTTTCAGCCATTGTTGCGGCTAACTGATTTGATATAACTTATAATTAGTATAGCTTAACTCATTTTAATTTAAAGTTTCGGTCATGTTCGTAATTTCTCATAGCCTATTGGACTACCTTCCTCCTTTGAACTGTCTCGTTTGCGAATCATCAGATAGATTTTATCGTGCTCATGCTCACACTGATTGATGTGAGAACTCATGATTTCTCGGTTTTTGCCAATATAATCTTGTGGATTATTACATATTATAATTATTAAGAGTGAAAAGGATTAATAAACTATGTACGGTGAAGATACTGTTTTAAAAATAAAGTATATGATTGTGTGATTGCATTAATGGTAGTGTATCAATATTAACATTCCTTTTTGAATTTCAATTCATGTCAGTGGCCACAATCCACATTATTAATTAAATTTTAAAATATCAACCATTGGTCCTTCGGAGCTGGATATTTTGAATTACGAAACTATGAGTGAAATTAGCTATTAGACTCTAAAAGTGAGCAGTGGGCGGCTTTTTTCGTCATAAAGAAAAATGCAGCGTTAATGATGGATATCAATGATGTGAATATAAGCATTTATTGCAATACTAGGTGCTGAACCTAAAAATCACACAAATTTTTCGTGGTCAAGTGAAAATCTTCACAATTTTGTCAATTAACCTTCACATCATACATCATGCGTCATGTTTATTGATTTCTTGATAATGTGTCTATAATTAACTGGCAATCTTGTCTCTATCAACAACAAAGTCTTATTATGAATATTTGAAATTGATACGAGTTATTATACTTTCTCTAACAGTGTCGTGCACTTCAATATTTCGAAGCGTATTCTGTTTTGAATTGAAAATAAAATTTATATATTGAGATAATCAATAAAATTTAATTCACGATATTACACGAAGATGCAGCTAAGCAGACCCTGTACCCGCAAGAAATGTTTTATGTGGAACAGGCACTTATCCATTCGATAGAAAAAAATATCGAAAATACGAAAAAGGTAGGAAAGAAAAATATGACACTTGCCATTTCTCAAAAACGTTTATTTATTTTGGAAAATAATTGGAGCAACTGTCAAAAGCTTAATCGACAGTTGGAAGCCATGTGTTCGAAAGAGTTAAAGAGCTCTGAGGAATTGGAATGCTTTTTTCAACGAGCTGTTGCTAATATATCAACACACTCAGATGTAGACAATTCAATTAATCACAAACTAGGTTCATCAGCATCCAATTTGCCCAAGATTGCTCTACTAAAGTTCTCAAGCTCGTGCGTTTATTGGCCAAGTTTTAGAGATTTGTATTCATCGTTAGTTCATACTAACAGATCAATGCCTGACGTAGAAAAACTACATCGCCTTTAAGCTTATCTTGAAGTTGAAGCTTCATAATAGTTAAAATCAATTAAAATTACAGAGGCCAACTATGCGAAAGCTTGGAAAATACTTATAGATCGTTATGAAAATAAGCGCACTATTGCATCTAATTTATTTGATGAGTTATTTGAACTTAAAAATGCTTCTCAAAAATCAGGCGCAGAACTTAAACGAATTTACGATAAAGTTACTTCAGTAATTAATGCTTTGTATAATTTAAAATGTTCAGTAGAATATTGGGATCATATTTTGGTATATGTTCTTGCTAAAAAATTAGATTCAAAAACTCGTAAAGATTGGAAACTCTCGCTTGGTTCTCAGACTGAATATCCTACCTTTGAAGAATTTGAGTCTTTTCTGAAAGATAGAATTTTTGCATTGGAAGCTTTCACTGCTAAGACTGATAAATGTGAAAGTAAGCATTCTAGGGGTAAAAATCTTAAATCACACCATACAAAATGTATCAATCTACATCTCAAATAAATCCAACCACGCCTACAAATAATGTATTATCCAGCAATTCGGAATCTTGCGCTGCTAGTGTATTACTAGATAGTTGTTATGTTAGAGTAAGAAATTCTATAAGCCAAAGTAAAGTTGTACGAGCTCTTATTGGTGATTATTCCCAAGGAACCTTTAGTTCTGAATCTCTAGTTAAAGATTTACATTTAATACAACGTAAAATTCACGGAACTGTTCGAGGAGTGGGAACTACAACATTTATAACCTCACATTCAGCTGCTTCCTTTGTAATCGAATGAATCACTTATCGATCCTCAGTTTAAAATGACAGTTGACAGACTTGTTTGTCCAGAGGTCTTAAGTCATAAAGCACCTAGCATGTCGGTACTGATCGAGAGATTTTTGCTTCATTTGCACGGCCTGACATTGACCGATTACGTAAAGGACCTAACGAATTACTTGTTGCTCATTAAACTGTTTTTGGATGGATTCTGATTGGTTCATCGATACCATTCACAAACACGCTTGCAGTTCATCATCGTCACGATATACGTGATATACCAGAAAATTTGTCGCATTTTTGGGAACTTGAGGAAATCCCCGTTAAACGTCATTTAACACAGGACGAACAAAAATGTGAAAACTATTTTCAAGGCACTCATTCACGTATTTCTGAAGGAATATATATTGTCCGCCATTCATTAAAGGATGGACTTTCTATAAATATAGGATGGTCAGATTCCAGAACTTCTAAACAGTTTTATAATTACGAAAATAAATTTTTGGCACAACCCGAACATAAAGAGTTATATTTAGCGTTTATGAAAGACTATCTCGATTTAGGTAACACGGAGCCCGCATTATATTGTGATTATAAGAATAAACAATTTGTTTATATTACTCATCTTACAATAATTAAAGAATCATCTACAACCACACGGGTAAGACTTGTTTTTAATGGGTCAGCTTTCATTAGCAATGAGACTTTCTTGAATTCTCACATGCTAATCGGTCCCAAACTTCAAATTGAATTACCGTTTATCTTATTAGGATGGCGTGTATACATGATCGCGACGTGCGCTGACATTTCTAAAATGTACAGACAAATTCTCTTCCGTATCAATGTAGCTGAGCATCTCATCCCACATTGTTTATTAACGTTGACTTATGGAACTGCGTCTGCCTCATTTCAGGCTCTTAAGAGTTTTGCAGCAACTCGCTTCTGATGAAAAAGATTCTAATTCACTCAGTGATGAGATTTTGCAGAATAATTTTTATGTTGATGTTTTGTTTGGAGCACATACTTTGGAGGAGGCTCGTAGAATACAGATCCAGTTAGAGATATTTTGTCTCGAGGCGGTCTTTCTTAGGATAAATGGGCTAGTAATTATCCACTACTATTAACTATACCAAATGAGCGTAACGAATTTGTTCTACCGGACTCAGAACAGGTAGAGTCTATTCGAGTATTAGGATTGCCATAGAATCCTACCTCTGATTTCTTTCAAATTCGCGTAGATATTTCTTCGACTGAAAAGAATACTAAGAAAATTATTTTATCAACTATAGCACGAATGTATGATCCATTAGGATTTTTAACACAAATTATAATTAGAACGAAAAGACTAGTGCAGGAACTCTGGCTATGTGGATCTGATTGGGAACAGAAATTACCGGAAGACCTTGAAACATGTTGGCATGATTATTGCTATGAGCTGGTCACAGTTCAAAATCTTTCTATTCCGCGTTGGATGCAAGTTTGTTCAAACCAATGTGATTATCAGATTCACGGGTTCTCAGATGAATCTCGCTTGACTTACGCAGCTTGCGTTTATCTGAGAGTTGTATATTCCAATAGAACCTGTGTCACTCTGATGATGGAGAAGTCAAAGGTCGTACCATTAGAGTTAATTTTAATACCAAAATTGGAATTATGTGCAGCCGTACTTCTCGCAAAGTCAATCCAATATATTCTCGAAGCCCTAAAATGGAATTCAATTCCAATCTATTCCTGGTCAGATTCTTTAGATGTACTCATGTGATTGCCAAAAACTCTTCCACGGTGGCCCACCTTTATCGCCAATCGAGTGAGTGAAATTATCACTCGTATTCCTAATGTTTCATGAACACGCGTCCCATATTTAGATAATCCCGCTGATTGTGGATCAAGAGGAATACCACCCTCAGAATTGCCAACATACCTTCTCTGGTGGACAAGCCCTATGTGGTTACTGCTTCCTACTGAAAAATGGCCACAAACTAACATTAAACTAAATCCTGAAAAGGACATTTCCGAATAACCCGTTGCCATCGTTGACATGATTTTGCACTTAATAAACAAACCGTTATCACATTTGAATGTCTTTGAAAAATTTTCAAGTTGGCCTAAATTATTGCGGGTTATAATAAACGTTTATAAATTTCTCTACATTCTTCAGTTTAAACTAAAGTCTGCTATTATGAAAAATAAGAATCTTAAGAGATTTTGCCAAGATCTTTGAAAAAAGTATACATTAGTTAAGGAAGAACCCGATTATTATATAAAAACTAAAATTCATTGGCTACGCGTAGTTCAAGTTGCGGCGTTTTCTGATGAGTTCAAAAACTTGAAAAGGAAACGGGACATTTCAAGGTCAAGTTTATTAAGAAAATTAACTCCATTTCTGATCATAATAATCTTGTAAGACTTAGAGATCGCCTATAATTTTCTTCGCCTTCTTATGAGGAAAAGCATCCTGTTATCATTGTAAGTCATCCCACTGTATTGCTCATTGTTCGACATGCCCATCTCCGCACTTTACATGGTGGTGCTCAATTAATGACTTGAGTCCTCAGATAAGAACTTTGGATAATTAAATCGCAGTCTCTGATTAGGAAATGTATTCGTTATTGTGTTTCTTGCGCAAGAAACCGAGCTGCAATCCCGATTCAGTTGATGGGAAGTTTACCTTCAAGTAAGGTAACGCCTTCGCGACCATTTACTCATTGTGGCGTTGACTATGCTGGGCCTATTGACGTTCTTAGATTCAGAGGCAGAAGAAGTAGGCCCTGTAAGGCCTATATCAGCATATTTTTTTGCTTTGCAACTCGCGCGATACATCTTGAACTTGTGCCTGATTATACATCGGATGCATTTATTGGAGCATTGAAACGCCTGATAGGTCGACGCGGACTTCCTAAAACCATTCATAGTGATAACGGTACTACTTTTCAGGGAGCTGATCGCGAATTGTGTGAAAACTTTAAAATGGCATTTAGAGATCCGAATGTATGTAATTATTTTGCAGCAGACGGTCTTGTCTGGAAGATGATCCCCTCAGGAGCACCTCACTTCGGAAGTCTTTGAGAAGTTGGAGTCAAAAGTATAAAGCATCATCTCAGACGCTCAGTTGGTGATAAAAAGTTACCTTTCGAAGAGCTTACTACGCTTTTATGCCAAATAGAAGCCTGTTTGAATTCGCGGCCAATAAATGTTGAATCCGATTCTGAGCCTGATAATTTCGTGCCTTGGACCCGAGGTCATTTTATCCCTACCAGAACCTTCATACCTGGACGTAAAAGACGGTCGTTTGAACTCTTAGCAAACAGTACAGAAAAAGGTTCAGCAGTTCTGGAAAATCTGGTCTACGGATTATTTAAATACATTAAAGCAGCGTTCTAAATGGGATCGAGCTCATTCTAACATAAACTCTAATGAATTGATTATCCTTCGTGAAAAGCTTCTCCCTCCTACGAAATGAAATATGGCTCGTGTCGTGAAGTGACATCCGGGCCCTGACGGCAAAGGTCCGTGTAGTAACGGTTAAAACTGCAAAGTCTGAATTAGACCGTCCAATTACGCAGGTGTCTCGATTGCCAGTATATTCTGATTATTTAGATGATAGTGAAATTTAAAATTGGATATAAGCTGTAAGCAACTTTGGTTTAAACCACGATACAAATATTATGTCTGATTGATTATAATTAACGAAAGTGGGCGGTATGTTAGGGCCAACTGATTTGATGTAACTTACAATTAGTATGGCTTGACTAATTTTAATTTAAATTTTCGGTAATGTTCGTCATTTCTCATAGCCTATCGGGATCCCTTCCTCTTTTGAACTGTCTTGTCTGCGAATCATCAGACAGATTTTGTCGTGCTCATGATCACACTGACCGATGTGAGAACTCATGATTTCTCGGTTTTTGCCAATTTAATCTCGTGGATTATTACTTGTTATAATTATCAATAGTGAAAAGGATTGATGAACTATGAACGGTGAATATACTGTTTTTACAATAAAGTGTATGATTATGTGATTGCATTAATGACAGTGTATCAATATTAACATTCCTTTCTGCATTTCAATTCAGGTGAGTGATAGTTATTTCATTTGTGGTCATGATCCACACTATTAATTAGATTTAAAAATACCCTGCACGAGAAAACGAATTAAAAACAATCGACGCACGTTACATGGAAATCAAAGCGACACTTTCCACTCTCTGTTAGATCAGAGAGTAGCACTTCTAGTTTATAACCGCATATTTCCGGCTCGAAACCTGCTTCTGGCATTTTTTTTCGTTTCAATTTCTTGTTTGTGTTCCTTTTTACAACTCTCCTGCATTCCTGAGTTCCCTTTTTACTTTCCTCCAGCACTCCTACGTCCCTTTTTCTACTTTCTTGCTGAACTTGTTC
This sequence comes from Belonocnema kinseyi, assembly GCF_010883055.1. NCBI lineage: Eukaryota > Metazoa > Arthropoda > Insecta > Hymenoptera > Cynipidae > Belonocnema > Belonocnema kinseyi. The sequence continues at coordinate 63,427,462 of NC_046663.1, read as the reverse complement.
GTTCCTTTATCTACTTTTCACCTGCACTCCTCGCTCCTTTTTCTACTTTTCTCCTGCTCACGTTGACTTAATTTTCTTCTGTTTTGCTGCATTTCTTCACTTACTTTTCCCCTGCACTCCTGGACTCCTTCATTTACTTTTCTCCTCCTGTCCTGCTCTGATTTATCTACTTTTCACCTGCGCTCTTTTACCTACTTTTCTTTTGTTCTCCTGCGTTCCTTTATCTACTTATCTCCTGCCATCCTTCGCTCAATTACTTACTTTTTTCTTTTCTCCTGCGTTCCTTTACCTACTTTTTTTCTGCAAACTTTTATTTACTTTATTCCTGCATTATTTTATCTACTTTTCTCTTGCGCTACTTTACCTAAATTTCTACTGCTCTGCTGCGCTTCTTTAGATAATTTTCTCCGGCACTCCTGCGTTCCTTTATCTACTTATCTCCGGCCAGCCTGCGATCCTTTATCCACTTATCTCCTGCCCTCCTGCGCTCCTATACTTACTTTTCTTATGTTCTCCTGCGTTCCTTTATCTAATTTTCTCCTGCTCTCTTGGGATCCTTTATGTACTTTTCTCATGCGCTCCTTTATCTACTTTTCTCCTGCACTTCTACATTCCTTTATCTACTTTTCTTCTGTTCTCATGCGCTCTGTTATCTACTTTTCTCCTGCGCTCCTTGACCTACTTTTCTTCTGTTCTACGTACCTTTATCTAGTTTTCTCCTACACTCCTGCAACCCATTATCCACTTTTCTGCTGCTCTCTTTTATCTATTTTTCTTGAGCATTCCTTTAACCACTTTTCTTCTGTTCTACATACCTTTAATTATTTTTCTCCTGCCCTCCTGCAATCCATTATCTTCTTTTCTGCTGCTCTTCTTTATCTACTTTTCTCCCGCACTCCTGCGCTCGTTTATCTATTTTTCTCCTGCAACCCTGTGCTCCTTTACCAACTGTTCTCCTGCACTCATTTATTTACTTTTCTGCTGCTTTTTGATATGTCACTCGCATGTTTGCTTGCGAATCACTAGTTATATTTATCAAATACAAGTCCACGAATAAAATTAGCAAAAAGATTTTACAGAAAAAAATTTGAGAGTACAAACCATATTTTGCAATTGTCTCCTAGAAATTAAGAAGAGTATTTTGAAAAAGTACTTTATAATTTATTTTAAATCCTATTACTCACCCCATTCTGCATCAGGTAACAAAATGCAACCGAGAAACAAAAAAGAAAATTTGTTAATATATGAGGTTAAACTTTACAAGGAGAAATGAAATGTGAATTCTAAAGTTTAATAAACGAAACCTATTTTCATTATTTAATTTGTATGCAATAAATAAAAATTCTTTTAAAGAAGTTAATAATGAATTTTGTACAGAAGTAATTTTGCTTTGAAATGCAGAAATAGAGTAGAAACTTGATATGAAGAGGCTGCAATAAAATTTTCCTGTATCGGGGTTATTTTTTATTGCAGGTGTACTTACCGTGGTTTCATTAACACCTTTTATATAGTCCCTGTACGTTCCAGCTATCAGTTTGACGATATTCTCATCTCCATGTTTAGCGCCCCAGTGAAGCGCCGTCTGCACAAAATAAAAAGGGGAAACTTAATTAATTCGTTTATGTAGAGAGAAATCAAATAAACTTTTGTAATTGAGCCAAGTGGTATTCAGGTCTTTTTTAAAATTAAATAAAACCTGAAAACATCTTTCCTGTTTTAAATATTTGATTAAACGTTTGGTAATTTTCTTTAGATAAAAATGAATTTGACTGATCATGTGTCACATGCAGAGGTTACGTAGAACTTGAAAAACTTTGAAAAATTAAAAAAAATCATTATCGTATTTATTTTATGAAAAAAAATGTTGTCATCAAAAATGCAAATTTTATATGAAATTAAAAAAAAATGAATAAACAAATAGATACATATCATCCTTTAGAAAATCGTTAAATCCTGGAATTTAGGATTATTATAAATAATCTAAGTTAACGAATAGAACATTTTTATTAATAATTAATATTAAGAAAAATAATATTAATTATTAATAATTTTTTTCAGTGAAAAATAGGCTAATATTTGTATTTGTTCTCTTAATTGTGTGTGTTTATTGATAAGATGCTTAGGTCATTGACCTGTACAAATGGGTTGCTTAAAGCTAGAAAATATTCTACAATAAAAGAACAAGAATTAAACTTAATTATTTTGCCTATTTAAGTCTCAAGTATAAAGGTGCGGATGCGCAAAATGGCTTGTACTAGTTTAAATAAATTACGCATTTCACAGGCAGAGGTGGTATTAAAAATCATAAGCCAATATTGCCTAATCACATTCGGATCCGCAGTGTTTCTAATTAACGGAGGTCTGAAATCGTTGTAGGCAGGACATTGTGCCAGTAAATGATACAGATCTTCTACCTGATTAAGATTACATACTGAACAGACGTTACCAGCTACGAAGTCATATCTTAAGTCATTTAAGCAGACTCTTCCTCTTTTGGATCCCAAAAGCCTAAGCTGAGCCATTATTCTTGTAAAGATCAAGGGAATTCTTATTTTCAAATAAGAGTTTTCTGGAAAAGTCAAAGGGAGGTAAGGATAAACTTACAAACTCTCGGAGGATTCCAGTCTGGCAAGATCTAAATTTAGGAGGTGAATTCTGTAAGTGTCGAGTATACGATCCTTGTTTATCTTTAGAGAATTGGCATCCAATGAAGACCACATCCTTCCCACCCCGCACTGGTCAAAAAAGTGCTTCAATTGCAGAAATCAATTATATTCGGGTTTTTTCATCTTTCTCGACAGATAGGCGAATCAATCTTTCTAGACACGTTTTAGGAAGTCTCCCCTCTCTCATGTCGAAGACTCTTTCCAACCAATTCAAAGCCTGCTTTAAGATATCATATGAAAGTTGCCTAGAGCCTGTTTCAATCCTGACCGCATAAATAGGGGTGTAAAGAGGAAGAGCCAGTATTTTCTTATAAAAATTCGTCTGAATTTTCTCAACAGACTCATGATACCATAAACCCCAGACTGCAATAGCAAGAAAAGTACGATAAGACACATGCTGCGAAACAGCACTCTCTTAGTGTTCCAAGAGTCGCACTTCGATGAAAAGAGAATCCTGAGGACCGCACCCATAGCTACATTTGAAACACTCATCCTTCATTCACTCGCTTTAGCAAATCTCCCTGAGCTAGAGAAAGTAGTGCCAAGATAATCATACGTCTGCACGATCTCCAGAGGTTCGCCCTTATAACGGAAGCTATAATCTTTCCGGATGTTGCCCTTATGAAAAATAAGAATTTTAGATTTACTTTCATTAATGGAAAGAAAATTTTCTTCGCAGTACTGAGCAATTATATTTATGTTCCTCTGAAGGTCAACTGAAGAAGCTGCTAGTAGTACAATATCATCCGCGTAAGCCAAAAAGAATACTTCCGTAAGATAATTAACCATAACTCCTCTGGCTCCATGATTTATTAAGTATTCCTCAAGATCACTGGGGAATAAGGCAAATAGTATCGGACTCATACGTTCACCCTGGAGGAGACCTAAGGTTGCCTCCACCGGGGTGGTGTAACCTTCAGTTGAACGTATAGAAACAGTAGCTTTCTGATATAGGTTAGCAATAATTTTTAACATTTTGGTGCTGACGCCCTTCTTCAGGAGTTTTTTCCAGAGGTGACGATGGTTAATAGAGGGGAAGGCCCTTTTGAAGTCAACAAAAAATGAAAAAAGTTTGCCCCCTGGTTCAGAGAGACGTATTTGGATAATAGAAGATAGGGTGAAAATGTGGTCCAAACAGCTTCTACCACTTCTGAAACCACCCTGGTTCTCTGGAAGAGCGCCTGTACTCTCAGCCCACCTGGAGATCCTGGATAGCAAATCCTGCGTGAAAATCTTAGTTACACAGTTAACAAGGGCAATTTCTGTATAATTTGAGGGGTCTGTTTTGAGGCTTTTTTTGTGTATCATAATAAGATGAATTTTTGCCCATTTAGATGGGACTTCTTCTTCTCCCCAGATTCTCCCAAACAAGCCCTCCAAGTATAGGAGCCAATTCTCTGGGAGATACTTATAAAATTCATTGCTGATACCGTCCTCCCCCGGAGCCTTGTTTAATTTACATTTTTTTAAACTTTCTCGAATTTCATTTTGGGTAAAATTGGAGTCCAAAAGAGGATGAGAGACTTCAAACCAGCAGATATCTAATGCAATACGAGGCGGATACATGTCATTGGCAAATTCCTGCCACTCTGCTAGGCCAATATGTCCAACAGTGGAGGCTCGACATCTAAAATTGTTAACCGCCTTCCAGAATTTCGCTGAATTATTGGCTGAAGCCAGGTCAAACATACATAGTGTCGTTTCGACCCTTTGTAAACCCTATCATCAGCGTCCGCAAACCCTGATTCTTTACACTTTTTTAACTCCCTCTTTATTTTACGAGCCAGATAGGAACATTCATCATCGTACCAGGGTTTCTTTTTGAATTCTCCTATATATTGCTTTTTTGTCAAACCCACCTCTTTCGCTATCTGAGTGATTGTAACCGTAATTTTATCATTTACGTCAGCGATAGGTGCATTTTCCTGTAGAGTAACATTAGGAACGGACTTCATGCCCTCGATGTAGGCTAATTCTAGATGATTTGTCCATTTAGTCGACTCATTTAAAGAATTTACATTTAGTTTACAATTGGAATCTCCTTTACGATATAAGTATAATTTTGTAATTATCGGAAAGTGATCAGATTGTGTTGCCATCGAAAGAGTTTCGAAATCCTCTACAAATTCTAAAAAATTAATATTACAGGCAGCGAGATCAATTATACTATTACCCAATGGTTCCTGAGAAGCCACATGTGTGGGACTATTAATAGTCACACTGTTTTTTATACCAACTAAATTGTTTTTAACGTTACATTAATTCTCTCAGGAGCCATGAAGGTAAATTGAGCAGGTCTATACCCTAGTAATCTGCCATTTAATACCACGATATTATTACTTTCTAAAGATTCTATTAATGCAGGGCCATGTCTATTGATTTTGTTATCCAGAGAAAGTCGACTATGTGACGCCGATATACTCAATGGCAAAATCTCAGAATTTAATTGATTTAGCATACCTATACGCGAATTGAAATCCCCCCCTACCAATATAGGTAAATGGGAATATTTTTCGAGAAACTCAGAAAGAGTGGTATTCAGGGTCTCAATAAGACTATCTATATTCAAGGAGTGGGAAAGGTAAACACTGCCTAGAATAAATTCTATGTCGCCAATTTTACACTTTATAAAAATCCAAGACGCAGTCCTAACAATTATTTCATACTTATAAATCTCGGTATTAATTAAAATAGCAATGCCACCGCTTGGACGGCCTCTTGGATTATTACGAGAAGCGTTACTTACAATAATATCATGGGTTGGTAGCCACCTCAGCCGTGAGGAGGGGGGTACTGTCAACCAAGTTTCGCATATACAAACCACATCTAGTGGGAGGACATAATCCGCGATTTCTGGCAAATTGGCAAAGCCATGGACATTCCAATGGATGAGAGGAACCTGATCCTGAATCCAAGATGATTTATCACCTACAGACGATGAATTGATCTTCAAATGTTGTAATAGTTTCATTGTTGAGCTCCTGCATTGCTATTCCGATGCAATCTCATTTCTGCTATTGGTTCGTATTCTAGAAGATGCACTTCGACGAGGTGTAGCATTCAAATATTTATCCACCGAAGAAGCAGATTCGGAAGAAGCGCTATCCTTCCGCTTGGAGTTGGGCGGTCTACCCCTATTGTTCTTTTTAACAGTGTTGACGACCTAAGAGAAAGGAGGAGGGTCAATAAGGCCGGTTTTTGGGCCTTCTACAGATTGGCCTCAAACATGTTTTATTTTATTCATCTAACTAGGTCTCATAACCCCTTAAAAGGATTTTTCCTGAGAGTGATCTGATTTCAAGATATAG